>NW_027412088.1:159140647-159464223 GCF_047663935.1 Musca autumnalis | reverse complement strand
GTCCTTCGGGGTTTTTCTGTCACCAAGGCTTTCATCTCCAAAGGAATTATCTCTGCCCCAACATTTGTGTTCACAGTGTAATTTAAGCAATAGTGGGAGGCAGTAGGATTCTATCCATTGTCGAAAAGTTGTTCCACCTTAAATTGTGAAAGGACCCTAATTCTTCCATTTTATTTAAGACTATTTTATGGTGGAGGGTATAAAAAGTTCGGCCCGGCCGAACTTAACGACTTTTTACTTGTTATATTTTCAAATATGTTGGACAATGCAGTTAAATAATTCTCTGTAATGCTTCCAACTACTTTACATATTTTTTTAACAATTTAAAACAGTTTAAAATTTTACTCAAAAATTAAAAAAACGTGTAACATAAGCTACGTCAGTGGTCTTGCAGATTCCAAGCAAAATCCTGAAAACCTAAAATAAACATAAAAATGTGAACTTTGACCGCGATTTATTTAAAAACTTTCCAGGTGTAAGCGGTTTTCATTTAAAGTTAGTTAAGGTGCACCCTGCATGACATTGTTTTATAAGGAAGCGATACAGTCAGTGCATTGTCCCAATTTGAACTTCTATATTTCAAAAATATAGAAGAAGGTGCCACCGTGGTGCAATGGTATGCACACCCGCCTTGCACGCTAAAGGTCGTGGGTTCGATTCCCAGGCCAGACAACATCAAAAATTTTCAACGGTGGCAAAATACCCCTCAGTGATGTTGGCGACATTTCCTGAGTATTTCAGCCTTGAAAAACTTCTCTAAAAGTGGTGTCTTAGGACACGCCGTTCGGACTCGGCAATAAACAGTGGGTCCCATATCATTGAGCTAATATGAATCGGGGTGCACTCATTGATATGAGAGAAGTCTCCCTTGTCCCATATGGGATGTTTGTGGAACAATTATTATTATATTTCAAAAATGGTAAAACCTACGAAAATACCGTTAGGGTCAATCTTTCAGAGAAATTTCACTGCTACAGCATTTTTTCTAATCCCATTTCTATAGGACTTGCGGTTTACAAGCAAAATCGCGAAAACCTAAAAAAGTCCTAAAAATGTGAACTTTGACAGCGATTTGTTTTGAAAATCCGTCCGGCGATTTTTTTTTGTTTTTTGATTTTCCTCATCTATGAACATTGTAGTTTCAGAATCCGCAAAAACTTCCCAGGTGTAAACACTTTTCATTTAAAGTTAGTTAAGGCGCACCGTGCGATTTGTGCGTGATTTCAATGGAATAAACGTTATTTTAGTGATTAATAGGCAAAAGTTCATTCATCCGTTCTACAGGAAATCATTGTTGAGGTAGTTGAAGACTTCGTCTACCTCAGCACCGCCATAAACACAACAGCAAACTTCAGTTGTGAAATAGGAAGACGAATTGTACTGTCTACCAGACGCTACTTTGGTTGAAGTAAACAATTTAAAAATAAAGCCACATTTCGTCAAACAAAACGCTTTATGCTTCGCTAATGTATGGCTGCGAAGCCTGGGTACTTGCGCAAGCATATAAGGCAGATCTTGGTGTGTTTGAGAGAAAAATTATTCGAAATATAATAATAATATATGCGTTGACGACGTCTTATGTACCACGACCTGTATCGGATATACAACGACATCAGTATAGTACAACACATCGAGATACAACGTTTGCGTTGCACAGTGGATCCGCTTGTGTGGAGAAAGTGGCCAAAAATATTTCCAGTGTAAATATCAAACTAATGCTCTGGTTACAGATTTGTGCTGCTACAAAGATTGTTTTAAGAAACCATGAGCGTTGAATTCTCCCCTCTTTCCCCTTTGGAGGGGGTATACGGTATGAATTGTTTTATGCTGTTAATACAAAATGTCTTGAACAAAGTTACGGATTATCTTATTATGCTAAAGAAGGCAAAGGAAAAAAAAAACAAGTAAGCAAAGGATATAGAAAATTGAATTCAAGCAAAATCTGTGAACTTTGGGCGCGATTTATTTAAAAATACGTCCAGCGATTTTTTCTTGTTTTCGGAATTTTCTTATCTATGAACATTGATGTTTCAGATTCCGCAAAACACTTCCCAGGTGTAAGTACCTTTCATTTAAAGTTAGTTAAAGCGCACCGTATGTAAGAAATAATTTTGTGGATTCAGGCACCGTATCACACCAAGCTTAAATAATAATATAATAATTGCTTCATAAACATCCCAGAAGGGACAAGGGAGACTTCTCTCAAATCAATGAGTGAGAGTAACCTGATTCATATTCGCTCAATGATATGGGACCCACAGCTTATCTCCAAATCCGAACGGCGTGTCCTAAGACACCACTTGTAGAAAAGTTTTTTATGACTGAAATACTCAGGAAATGTCACCAACATTACTAAGGGTATTTTGCCACCATTGAAAATTTGATGTTGCCTGGGAATCGTTTTAAAAAAGGTGGCAATGCGACCTATGCTACATTGTATGTATAAAAATCCAATTGTACAATTAATACGCTAGGGCACCATGTAATTTGCAATAATGCAAAAACTGGGAATGGGAAAATATGGTTCTCCACACAAAACCCATTATATATTAGGCAGTAGGCCCGTTATCTAGCAGACACGTTATTGCAATTTGCATCAGGGGAAAGGTCAGTATTTTTTTCCATATGTAGGCTACTTTGCCGGTATATGCTCTCCAGGAAATAAAATATAGACCAAAAATATATATTTTTATTTTTCATACAAAAGTCATCATCATCCAAAATTGTAGTCATCTTCTTCTTCCTAAACTCTTACCTCGTGCCAAATTTCGCAATTATTGAGATATAATTGCAACCTCTAGCGTGTTTATGATTACACTACAAACAAATAACAGGGTATATTAACTCTGTTATCTTATCATGTACACCAACACAATTAACATCAATAGAAAGGTCAAACGTTCCTCTTCCAAGTATAGCTTACTTGCCCGGAATGTCTCTTACAGGAATAAAGATATAAGCTGTATATTAAAAATTTTCACAATTTTTACACAAAAGTTGTGGTCCATTTAACTCTCTAAATTTTATCGATCGCCATCTCAAATTGAGAGCTTCTTTTTTGACATATACTCTTACATTGTTTAAAATTTCGCGTTGATCGGACTATTATTGCGACCTACAGAGCCGTTACAAAATTGGATAAATAGTTTGTTTTTGATCCATTTCACCCGCTAAATATTTCACGATCATCACCAATAAAAATAGGGATCTATTCTGGTCTGAACCCGACCTCCATACAAAATTTGACGATCGGTCCATAATTGCGGAAGGACGGACGGACGGACTCACATCTCAAAATCTCTTTATCTCGTCGAGATGTAAAGATTGGTATACAACATTGGGGGTCTCCGACGAATATTTCGCTGTGTTACATGAATTTTTACCAAAACAAACTTTTAATACCCTTTCCACATAGTGGTGTAGGATTTAAAATTGTCAAAACAACATAAAAACCAACCAATTTAGCGGGTTAGATAGACCAACATTTTTGAAATTGGTAAAATTTTTAATATAGATCTTATAGCGTCCTTCCTGGAGGACACGTACCGTCCGCGTAAGTCATATTTGGAAGAATAATTCTTGATCTTTCCATTGATGTCAATTATGTTAATGTACGTGGTCAGATAACAGAGTTATAACCAAATATATCCACAGAAACCATATTCTAGGACAACTTTAGTCTGAGGCCCACCATTTATAGTCTGGCACCATATGACAGCTCATATTAATACTGGATAATCTTAAACCCATGACCTACATTGAAAAGGTATTCCCAAGGTGGGCACTGGTGGGCATCATTACTAAAACCTTAGGTCAAATTTGAGTATATGATCTAATTGGCATTTAAAAACATCCAGATAACTGAAATTCCACAACACGTTAAAACACTATTTTTGAAAACAATAATAAGCTATTACCTCCTCCTTAAAAATCCCTTATAATATTTTGCAATACGTGTTAGTTTCGCGATATTTTAAATATATGTTTACTTGCACGTGAATTGTGAGTTGTACTCACTACAAACAATTTTAGTCAAATGTTCCGACTTATGTAGCTATTATTACGAAGAGAGCGTTCGAATTAAACAAAAACTAACTTGTTGTGTGTTGAGAGAAAAAGTATTCCAAATATATATTGACCAATATGAATTGACAGTGAATATCGACGTCTTATGCACCACGACCTGTATCGGATATACAACGTCATCAGTATCGAGATTCAACGTTTGCTTAGGCTGAGCCATGTCATAAGAATGAACGAGCAGTATGTAATAAACGTTCCCTTAAGCACATATATTAAGATTCCCTTCAGATCGTACATAAAGTCTCCGTGTTTCAGTTCTTGTATAAAGACTCCCTTCAGTTCAATATCAAAGTTCCTTTGGCCAGTTCATAAATACTATCTTTAGCTCTTGTTAGAGACGTCTATAATGACTTCCGGCTGAAGCTCGGCCAATAACACTCCCTGCTGTCGGTCACAAAGATTCCCAGGTGCAGCTCGTCCAAAAAAGAATTCTTTCAGTTCGACTAACACACAGGTTGTCAATAAAAACTCCCTTCTTAAAAATTCCCTTCTTTTAGTCCATAAAGTCTCTCTTCTGATCTTTATATTAATTGCTCGTGTATTGGATTCGTTAACCCCTGGTTTTTGTCCAACGATGAACACACTTGAAAACGTAAAGGCGAGTGTTCACCATGTTCTTCTCTGTTTTAGTCTTTGGCATAACACGATTACTATCGCCTCTTCTTTATTCGTCTTTAATCAATTTTTCTGGATTCAAAACATTTCTCGAAAGATAGAAAAAATCTTCAGTTACAAACCATGGGTAATGTGTTGTGCTCAGGGCTTCGGAGTCGGAGTTGGAGTCGGAGTCTAGCAAATTTTGCTGGAGTCGGAGTCGGAGCCGGAGTCGTGAAAAAAGCTCGACTCCGACTCCGGGCAACAATCTGTTCTACATTTATCAACATTTGTCAAATCAATTTAATTTATTTAAATGATCATAGCTTAAAAAAACTCTTAATCTCTATTTTGACTACAAAATGCATATCGGAAGCGTTTTTGGGTCAATTGATTGGAATAATGTTTGCATGCTCCAAATATACTTGGGGAAGATCTTTTAGAAGATTTACAGGTCATTTTAAGGAAGACTCACTGGTCTTCTCTTGTTTTTTTTATTAGAAGTCATTTATGTCTGCTGTAAAAGAACCTGTTGGACTTCTATGAAAGACCTTGTAGTACTTTAAGGGAAATAATACGAAAGACTTACCACGGTGACCCTTAACCAAATTTAAATGGAAACTGCAATAGCCGGAGGGCTTTTAAATATATGGCGGTCAAACTTCACACTTATAGGGTTTTTTTTAATGTTCACGATTTTGCTTGAAACCCGCAAGTCCTATGGAAATGGGTGTAAAGAAAATGTTGTAGCAGTGGAAATTTTCTCTGCACTGACTGTATCACCTCTTTATAAAACTATACCATGACTACAATTTACCAACTTAAACTTATGTATATATCTCAAAAATGGTAGAACCATTTCGATAAGACTTGCCGTTCCCAAGCAAAAGGGTGAAAACCTAACAATAAAAACCTAAAAATGTGGCCTAAACTTCTATATCTCAAAAATGGTAAAACCTACGAAATTATAAAAGTCAATCCTCTAGTAATTTTTTGCAGAAACAATATTATCTTTAGCCCCATTTCGATAGGACTTACCGTTTTCAAGCAAAATCGTGAAAACTTAAAAAAGCCTAAAAATGTGAACTTCAAGTAACCTTGAAGTAACCACGAAAGTGTATGTTAAGGGGAAATAGGCTAGTTTGGTCTTCTATCACGATGCGGTGTTAAAATATCGTTAATTTTCCATACCTCAAAAAATTACAAAGAGTGTTACCGGACAGTAATTATGGTAATTTGATATTTCCAGTCTCATTGGATACATAAGTCAAATTCGGAAAATTGTAAATATACTCGTATGTTGTTGTTTAGGTAGAGAAACCTTGTAACGATACCGTCCGATTGCAGTTGCTTTGAAGGGTTTTGCTACATGTTCTGAAGTGTGAAGTATACTGAAGTGCTTGTTACTTTGTATTCCGTATTGTCAACGAAACAACTATGTTTTGGTATCCTCCCAATATAATGTATCTTGAAAGTTCAAACTGAAATGACTGTAATTTAAGTTGTGAATTATTTTTTATCTATTTTCGGAGTCGACTCCGGAGTTGGAGTCGGAGTCGAGAAAAAAAATTGGACTGGAGTCGGAGTCGGAGTCTGACCAAAAATGGCTCTACTCCGAAGCCCTGGTTGTGCTACCCTGATGTGACTTTTAGTTTTCAACGACGGGGTATGAGTTCTGCTATAACTCTAAACTTGTTTGTTATCCGATTTTCGCCTCTTGCCTTCAACAGTTCGACTGTTTAACTTTAACGAAGTATCGATACGAATAAATGTCTAACTAAAAAAACATGAACAATTTGGTTCCTGCTAAATACCCAATTATTCCAAATATGAAACAACACACCAGCCAATGTATTTTGTTAACACGCTAGCGATTGTCTTGAAGATTATTGAATATCTCGTTTGCATCGACCACACCTTCAAGCACACACCCCCACATAAATAAATACTTCCTAGAACAATTAATGTGTGTGTTTACATTTAATTAATTTTTTAAACTTTCAAATCCATGGTGGTGATTGAACACGGAAAATTGTTTGAGATTTCCCAAATTGTCTTTAAATTAATTATACACCCTAATATAACATTAAGATATTTACATGATTACAAGGATGTATTTATATAATCACATATACACATATTCATGTACATTAGGGTTATGACTTTTTTACAACCTCGTATCCCTGTATCATATCTTGATGAGTTTTTACTAAGATTAGATAAAAACTTAATTATAAGGACATTCGATAAAAAAGCTCACGCTCAGCTGAAATAAAATTTGGAGTCACTATATTAAACTCAAAAAAAGCTTTAAAGCCACACGACATAACCAAAATGACATAAGATTTTGTTTCTCACAATTTTTATCGCCGTATCATTATATATAAATATAATTTTATATCATATATAACATTATTCCATATATGATATCAATTGAAAATGGTTTGTGCGTGACCTTTTAATACCCTCCACCATAGTATGGAGGATATATTAAGTTTGTTTTTCCGTTTGTAACGCATTGAAATAATCATTTGCGACCATATAAAGTATATATATTCTTGATCAGGGTAAAATTCTGAGTCGATCTATGCATTTCTGTCAGTCTGTGGTAATCACTTTCATTGATCCAAAAACTTATATTCCAAAAATTATGGGCATAGGTCCATGTTTTCGTATAGCTACTGGCTATACGCTACAATTTCAGACCGATTTATCTATAATGTGACATTTAGGGTTCTTAAATGTCAATAAATTTATATAACAAAACTTGTGGACATAAGTCCACGTTTTGGTATAGCCCCCATATAACGGTACCCCCGATTTACGGCATTTTAACGTTTTTAGCTACATTTTCAGTCCGATTTAGCTATAAATTGACATTTAGGGTTCTTAAGTGTCAATAAGCTTATATAACAAAACTAGTGGACATAGGTCCATGGTTTGGAATAGCCCCCATATAACGTTACCGCCCGATTTCAGGTATTTATATTCGAAAACATTATGAACATAGGTCCATGTTTTGGTATAGCCCCATATAACTGTACCTCCCGATTTTCGGTATTTTGTGAATTTTAACTACAATTTTTAACCGAACTAGCTGTAATTTGACATTTGAGATCCTCAGTAGCCATGAAAATTCTCCTCCCAAAATCGACAACATTGGTCCCTGTCCATATAACGGAACCTCCCGATTTTCGGTATTTTGAGAATTTTAGCTAAAATTTTTTAACCAAACTAGCCGTAATTTGACATTTGAGGTTCTTAGTAGCCCCAAAACTTCTTCACCAAAAATCGACAACATAGGTCAATGTTTTGGTTTAACTCCCATTTAACGGTACCTCCCGATTTTCGGTATTTTGAGAATTTTAGTTACAGTTTTTCACCGAACTAGCTGTAATTTAACATTTAAGGTTCCCAGTAGTCCCGAAGCGTTTCCAAAAAATCATCAACAAAGGTCCATTTTTTTGGTATAACCCCCATATAACGGAACCTCCCGATTTTCTGTATTTTGAGGATTTTAGCTTCAATTTTTTAACCGAGAAAGCTGTAATTTGGCATTTTAATTTTCAGTGGTCACGAAACTTCTTCACTAAACATCGTCAACATTGGTATATGTTTTGGTATAGCTCGCATATAACGGTACCTCCCGATTTTCGTTATGTTGAGGGTCTTAGCTACATTGCTCGACGAAACTACCCGTAATTTGACTTTTGTAGTTCTCTTCAGTTATAAAACTTTTCCACCAAAAATTGTAAAGATAGATAGACACTTTGATATAGCCCCATAAGTGGTACCTTTGACCTGGCTGAACACATTTTTCAGATTTGATTAGATAATTTAGCCATTTAGATTGAAAAATGTATCCACCTAAAATTGTGAAAGGAAACTAATTATTCCATTTCAATAAAGACTATTTTATTGTGGAGCGTATAAAAAGTTAGGCCTGGCCGAACTTAAAGTTTTTTTACTTTTTAAATAATTAAATAGAATGAACGTTATTTTTGCATTAATAGGCAAAAGTTCATTCATTCTCGCTACAGGATATAATTTTTGAGAAAACGTCAAAAAGTCATAAACCTAATGTACATACCTCTACATACATACATCAATACATACATATGTAAGTATGTACGTAGGTTTGTATTGTCATGTATGTTTTGGCGCGTGCAAATGTCTAATTGGGATTTAGGAACAAATGAAAGGGAAGATAGAATGAAATTGTTTTTGATTAACATCTGTTTGTCTTGACAGTTGTCGTTGTTGTTGTAGTTGTATTTTTGAAGAAAGATGATAACCCAAATAAACTTAAATACCTCCTTCCGCACAAAGGCGACGATTGAGGGGGCGAGTGAAGGGCATAACAAACAACAATTGAAGAAAACAAGGGAAAACACAGCCAAGAAAAGACAACAAACATACCCTCAGTTTGGTACTAAAGGAACTACCATAAAAATAAAGCTGAACACAATACACAGACACAAACGACTTATACAAAAGCAATAACCCGTACAACCATGACTCTCACTCCCAATTCACATCCTTCTTATACATGTTTAACAAACAACAACAACAAGCCGAGACAACCCAACAAACATACCACCACATGACATACCATCACAACAATAACAAGCAAGACAACAACAACAACATCAGCAACAACATGAAAAGTGGTAGGGGTGAAGAAATAATGGTGGCAGATTCAATGACAGTCTCTCTTGGACAAATGGGAAAAGATGAAGATGCAAAAAACAAAAGTGTAAAGGTTCAAATGGCACGTCTTTAAATTTCGTTTTGTTTGCCTTCATGACAATTGTCGTGGCTCTCGGCGACGTCGTCGTTCGCGTCGTCACAGAGGTCCTTTTCAAAGGCACAGCAAAGAAACATTTAAACGCCAACATCAGCACCAGCAATAACTAAAATTGCAAAGCAATACAAATCGGCTCAAAGTTCCAGATTCTTTAAAAGAAATGTGAACACACATACGTGCATACATACATACATGCACATGAATACTTTTATACATGGGTAAATGTGTTTCAATTATATATGCGAAACAGTGTTGTCAATTTTTGATGTTTTGAGGCAAACTATTCTTACAGGGAAAATATAATCGCCAGCAACGACTGTATTCTCGTCTGTAAAGACTCCCTGTTTCAGCTCGAAATAGCGACTCCGTGTAGCTCATCAGTAGAAACTCCCTTCAGCTCGCCTACAACAACCCTCTTCAGTTCACCTATTAAGACTCCCCCCAGGTCGTCTTTTACTACTCCCTTCAGTTCGTCTATAAATACCCCCTTCAGTTCTTCTGTACAGACTGCATCCAGCTCGTCCATAAAAACTCCCTTCTATAGACACTTTCTCAAAGAAAGGGTGCTTCTGTCGAACCTTTCTGAAAAAAAAGCATACTTCTACAGACCCATTCTTAAAGAAAGGATGCTTCTATAGACCCTTCCTGAAAGAAAATGTGTTTCTGTAGACCATTTCTTAAAGAAAAGGTGCATCTATAGACCCTAATTAAGAATATGATGCTTTTATAAACCCTTTCTGAGACAAACACTTTTTCTGAAATAAAGGATGCTTCTATTTACCGTTTCTGACAGAAAGGCTGCTTCTATAGACCTTTCTGAAAGAAACGATGCTTCTATAAACCCTTTCTGAATGAAAGGGTGCTTCTATCGACCCTTTCTAAAAGAAAGGGTACTTTCATAGACCCTTTCTAAAAGGAAGAGTGCTTCTATAGACCCTTTCTAAAAGGAAGAGTGCTTCTATAGAGCCTTTGTGAAAGAAAGGGTGCTTCTATAGAGCCTTTGTGAAAGAAAGGGTGCTTCTATAGACCCTTTCTGAAGAAGAAAGGGTGCTTCTATAGACCCTTTCTGAAGAAGAAAGGGTGCTTCTATAGACCCTTTCTGAAGAAGAAAGGGTGCTTCTATAGACCCTTTCTGAAGAAGAAAGGGTGCTTCTATAGACCCTTTCTGAAGAAGAAAGGGTGCTTCTATAGACCCTTTCTGAAGAAGAAAGGGTGCTTCTATAGACCCTTTCTGAAGAAGAAAGGGTGCTTCTATAGACCCTTTCTGAAGAAGAAAGGGTGCTTCTATAGACCCTTTCTGAAGAAGAAAGGGTGCTTCTATAGACCCTTTATGAAGAAGAAAGGGTGCTTCTATAGACCCTTTCTGAAGAAGAAAGGGTGCTTCTATAGACCCTTTCTGAAGAAGAAAGGGTGCTTCTATAGACCCTTTCTGAAGAAGAAAGGGTGCTTCTATAGACCCTTTCTGAAGAAGAAAGGGTGCTTCTATAGACCCTTTCTGAAGAAGAAAGGGTGCTTCTATAGACCCTTTCTGAAGAAGAAAGGGTGCTTCTATTGACCCTTTCTGAAGAAGAAAGGGTGCTTCTATTGACCCTTTCTGAAGAAGAAAGGGTGCTTCTATAGACTCTTTCTGAAGAAGAAAGGGTGCTTCTATAGACCCTTTCTGAAGAGGAAAGGGTGCTTCTATAGACCCTTTCTGAAGAAGAAAGGGTGCTTCTATAGACCCTTTCTGAAGCAGAAAGGGTGCTTCTATTGACCCTTTCTGAAGAAGAAAGGGTGCTTCTATTGACCCTTTCTGAAGAAGAAAGGGTGCTTCTATAGACCCTTTCTGAAGAAGAAAGGGTGCTTCTTTAGACCCTTTCTGAAGAAGAAAGGGTGCTTCTATAGACCCTTTCTGAAGAAGAAAGGGTGCTTCTATTGACCCTTTCTGAAGAAGAAAGGGTGCTTCTATTGACCCTTTCTGAAGAAGAAAGGGTGCTTCTATTGACCCTTTCTGAAGAAGAAAGGGTGCTTCTATTGACCCTTTCTGAAGAAGAAAGGGTGCTTCTATAGACCCTTTCTGAAGAAGAAAGGGTGCTTCTTTAGACCCTTTCTGAAGAAGAAAGGGTGCTTCTATAGACCCTTTCTGAAGAAGAAAGGGTGCTTCTATTGACCCTTTCTGAAGAAGAAAGGGTGCTTCTATTGACCCTTTCTGAAGAAGAAAGGGTGCTTCTATTGACCCTTTCTGAAGAAGAAAGGGTGCTTCTATAGACCCTTTCTGAAGAAGAAAGGGTGCTTCTATAGACCCTTTCTGAAGAAGAAAGGGTGCTTCTATAGACCCTTTCTGAAGAAGAAAGGGTGCTTCTATAGACCCTTTCTGAAGAAGAAAGGGTGCTTCTATAGACCCTTTCTGAAGAAGAAAGGGTGCTTCTATAGACCCTTTCTGAAGAAGAAAGGGTGCTTCTATAGACCCTTTCTGAAGAAGAAAGGGTGCTTCTATAGACCCTTTCTGAAGAAGAAAGGGTGCTTCTATAGACCCTTTCTGAAGAAGAAAGGGTGCTTCTATAGACCCTTTCTGAAGAAGAAAGGGTGCTTCTATAGACCCTTTCTGAAGAAGAAAGGGTGCTTCTATAGACCCTTTCTGAAGAAGAAAGGGTGCTTCTATAGACCCTTTCTGAAGAAGAAAGGGTGCTTCTATAGACCCTTTCTGAAGAAGAAAGGGTGCTTCTATAGACCCTTTCTGAAGAAGAAAGGGTGCTTCTATAGACCCTTTCTGAAGAAGAAAGGGTGCTTCTATAGACCCTTTCTGAAGAAGAAAGGGTGCTTCTATAGACCCTTTCTGAAGAAGAAAGGGTGCTTCTATAGACCCTTTCTGAAGAAGAAAGGGTGCTTCTATAGACCCTTTCTGAAGAAGAAAGGGTGCTTCTATAGACCCTTTCTGAAGAAGAAAGGGTGCTTCTATAGACCCTTTCTGAAGAAGAAAGGGTGATAGACCCTTTCTGAAGAAGAAAGGGTGCTTCTATAGACCCTTTCTGAAGAAGAAAGGGTGCTTCTATAGACCCTTTCTGAAGAAGAAAGGGTGCTTCTATAGACCCTTTCTGAAGAAGAAAGGGTGCTTCTATAGACCCTTTCTGAAGAAGAAAGGGTGCTTCTATAGACCCTTTCTGAAGAAGAAAGAGTGCTTCTATAGACCCTTTCTGAAGAAGAAAGGGTGCTTCTATAGACCATTTCTGAAGAAGAAAGGGTGCTTCTATACACCCTTTCTGAAGAAGAAAGGGTGCTTCTATAGACCCTTTCTGAAGAAGAAAGGGTGCTTCTTTCTGAAAGAAATGGTGCTTCATTCTGAAAGAAATGGTGCTTGTATAGAAAGGATGCCTCTATAGGTCCTCCTTAAAAGAAAGAATGGGTCCTTCTATAGACCCTTTCTGAAAGAAATGGTCCCTCCATAGACCTTTCCTGAAAGAAAGGGTCCTTCTATAGAAATTTTCTGAAAAAGAGGGTGCTTCTATAGACCCTGTTTAAAAGAAGGGGTACTTCTGTAGACCCTTTATAAAAGAATGGTTGCATCTATGGACAATTTCTGAAAGAAACGGGTGCGGCCTTTCTAAAAGAAAGGGTGCTAAAGGCCTTTTCTAAAACAAAAACTCCCTTCAGTTCGTCCATAAAGACTCTCTGCAGCTCGTCCTTAAAGGCTTCCCTCAGCTCCTCTATTAGAACTTTCTCCAGCTTGTCTGTTGGGACTTTCTGCTTCAGCTCTCCCTATAGCTCATCTATAAAACTCAAAGCATGAACATTGATAACAAAAAGGAAAAGAAATGTTTTCTCTAAGGGGATAGAGAGAGAGAGGGATACAAAAAACACACTACACAAAGGTCTTGGATCCTTCATTTCTTAAGTGATACCAACAGAACTAGATAATGACACAAAGTCCACACACACACATACATACTCACACAGGAACTTAGACACTCACACAAATACATTCACATTAAGATGACAACACAATAAAGCTTTTAGTTTGAAAGACGAGAATAACAGAAAAAACCAAAACAAAAGGACAAGAAAACCATCTTCGTTGACGCCAAACAAGAAACAACAAAAACTCCTAGCACATACAGAATATGATAAACTTACTTCTGAGAATTTGCTGTAGTTGTTGCTGCTGCTGTTGTTGTCGTTCACAAGAAATAAACAGCCTCCCATTACAAAACAGTGTCGGGTTAAAAGGTCTCAATGAAAATTGAAAGTTACACTTTCTAATCGAGTTGTCGCAAAGACTTTAATAAATTGCATAGATTTTTTAACATTAACTGGATTTGGTGTTCACATTTCTGCGGGTGGGAGGTTTGGCGGGGGGATTTATCTTAAACGAGCAATCAGTAGCCAATGATGGAATGTTTACGTTTCAAGTTATGTTGTTGTGTTGGTGGTATAAAGGGAATCTTATTAAAAGCTTAAGAAACTGAACAAATGGAGTTAAGAAATGCTATGGTGTTATTTTTCTTTTTTTTTTTTTTGCTACAGAAAAATATGAAGGGATTTAATTTTTGGGTCAGTTTATAGAATTGCTACAACATTGTGGGCCTTAAACCAAAACACGTGGATACATATTTTGGGATATACATTTCTTTTCATTCTTTAAACCGAATGAAATTTAAAGCCAATATTAAAAAAAGGGGGAACTTGATATTTATTTCATGTTATTACAGCGAAAGAAGGGGAATAACCGATTCTGGGTGACTATATGGAGTTTAGTGATGGCCTCAAAGGATAAAGAAATTGTGACATTTGGCGTAAAAGCCAGGCCCTGGCACTTCAAGGTCACGTCATTTGGACTCGGCATCACCCGGGCACCTTTAAAATGCGGATGGAACGGCCGTTTAAGGATCCGCACTGGATGTTGCATCCTTCAGCTCGCCTAAAATCCTTCCTAGAGGTCCGTGTATTTAATCTCTCTTGAGCTGGTCTATAACACGTCCATTAAACCTCCCTTTAGCTCTTCTAAAAATTCTACCTTAAGCTGGTCTATAACGATTACCTGGAGCTGGCCAATAAAAATTCCCTGGAGCTCGCCTTTACAGACTCCCGTGTACAAACCTTCCATTTGAGATTGTCTTAAAGGCCTCTCTTCAGCTCGTCTATAAAGATTCTATTCATCACGCTGTTATGGAAGACTTACCTTATATCTAAACGCCTTCTTCAGTTTAACTGCTTAACTCGAAAAAGAAGGAAAGTAAAGTTCCTGGGACTTCGTGTGACGGCGGAGTGCCTATCAACAGATATCGTCAAATTGCAGGCTGTAAGAGACTGGCGCAGCCTCCTAACTTTCACGAGCTTTGAATTTTTTTTTTTTTTGCCTTTTATTCTACGAGTACTAGCATCGATTCGCCCGAAATTTCACCAACATGATCGCCAGTTTAGAAAAAAAGCAAATGTGTCAGTGTCGGCAACGACCAGAAGGAATCATACTAGAAGGATGACGGCATAAGTCGTCATCGGATAACCAATTGCTGGGGGAAAACTTGTTTGGCGGCGTTTAAATATAAGTCATAGCATACTATGGCAACTTTACACATTTTTTTGATTTTAAGGCGTTATGACCTCCTAATCTATGGTTACAAACCCCAATGAAGCCTCTCAAACCCATTGTTGCGTATGTGCAAACAATGTGTTTATGAGGGTCTAAATCCCACTGTTTTACATATATTTCTTTGGACCTTTCGCAAAAATATAGCTTAATATATTATTTAAGCTTACAGCTAATTGCTTGGTAGTCAGCTGAGCATGTGCGCAATTAGTAGGAGATCGAAGTCGACAATATCATTTTGCAAAAAAACGTTGTTTTATAAAAGTGTTAAAAAACATTGATATAATTAATTCATCCTAAAACCATGTTCAAATAAGGAACGGTGATTGAGTAATTTAAAAAACAATCCGACATGAAAGTATTGTTTGCCTGTAATAATTTTGTAAATTTGGTGTTGCGTATATGCGTATATGCTATTGTGGTAGACCAATGTTTGAGAGGAAAATTCTTCGAAAGATCTACGGGCCGATTTGCGTTGACGGTGAATATCGACGTCGCACAGTGGTTCAGAATCGTTTTTTCCTGGTCAAAATTCTGTAACTTTTGAACGGATAGAGATATATTCATAATTATTTTTTTGTTAGACAGATATCACAATCAGCTTTCAGACGAATTATAAGCGGTCAAGTTCGGTCTGGTAGTTGCAGAGAAATTCAAGGTCAAAATTAAACTTTTGAGTTTTTTTAACTATTTTTCATCAAAATATGAGTGTTTTTGTGGTTTTTATATCTTCCTATGTATTAAAGATGGTCAAACACCAACAAATAAACAAAATAATTACCAAAAAAACTAAAAAAAAAAAAATTCAAAAAAATTTCGAAAATTTTTTTTTTCAAAAATTTGTAAAAAAAAATTTTACAAAAAAAATTTAAATTTTTTCAAAAATTAAAAAAATTCTCCTTGGGTTTTAATAAAACTTATATAACTCCTATAAAAACTCATATACACAAAAAAGTTGTAATTTGTGTCAAAAAACTGTAATTCATACCCAGCAAAATGTTCGATGACAGATCATGAGTTGAATCATAGGTGCAAGTGACTTGTCATAGGTGCAAATTTAGGTGAATCACCGATGAAATTTACAAGGGAGTGACACCTGATTTCACCTGTTCATTGTCATGGCATTTTGCACCAGTTCATTGTCATGACATTTTGCACCAGTTCATTGTCACGGCATTTTGCACCAGTTCATTGTCACGGCATTTTGCACCAGTTCATTGTCATGACATTTTGCACCAGTTCATTGTCATGGCATTTTGCACCAGTTCATTGTCACGGCATCTTGCACCAGTTCATTGTCATAGCATCTTGCACCGGTTCATTGTCATGGCTTCTTGCACCAGTTCATTGTCATGGCTTCTTGCACCAGTTCATTGTCATGGCTTCTTGCACCAATGCTTTGGATCCGGATTTTTGCCAATCAGAAATAAAATTCGCAATACAATTATGTAATTTGTTGAATTAATAAGAATACAATGCGCAGATGATTTGTATCGCCAGATGTTATTTTTCTTTATTTTGTATGTAATTTTCAAAATTTTATATTATATTAATCTGCAATATCATATTTATCTCTTCCGATGGCTGCAAGATACTTCTTTCATCTTGGGGGTTCCGTTTTTTCAATATTCGATAAATTATGTGTCAATCTCTGAACCAAGCTCATCGTTTGGGAAATATAGTATAAATTTGAATTCTGTTATTTTATTTCAAAAGAAAAACCTTATCCTGTAATAGTTACCACGTTATGGTCTCTTTTATACTTATTTTACCGATCTCCTACTTTGCTTCTCTCACTTTGCATGCCATGCTTGTGATATCGTGATCTTTCCATTGGAGTTTTGTTCCCTCGGGTCGCATAACGTCAAATGGCTCGTATTCATATGCCGGTGGCATCTTTATCCATCCAGTTAACATGGCCCAACCAACCCAATAATCAATAATTGCAGCTCTATATGTTTTACTATATCGGTGTTGGTCGGCTGGGGAAGCTCGTGGTTTATAGACCGGGTCTTTTTCATACTTCTTTTTAATATCCACAAAACGAAACAGGTTTCCAAACACAAAATATATTTTTCTTTCGTTTTATATCAATTTACATTGTATTTTTAATTAAAATATATAAATTTTGCCACTATCGACCACTTTCATCTGACTTTTATTTTCATTTTAACAATTACTTTTGCAAGTACACAATTATTCGGTTATATGAGTATTTGATAATTTATTGTGCGGTTACTTATCAATTTATTTGAACTCATGATAATATTGTGACAAAGATCGGATCTTTCACGACTTCAATTGCACTCATGAAAATTCGATGAAAAAGATCGGATCTTTCATGACTTCGATTTCACTCATGAAAATTCGATGAAAAAGATCGGACCTTTCACGACTTCAATTGCACTCATGAAAATTCGATGAAAAGGATGGGATCTTTCACGACTCCTTTCGCACTCATGCAAAAGAACCAGTGAAATCATGATTTCACATGGAATCACTTCCATTTAATTTTGCTGGGTATGGAAACAGTATAGAAAACACACATTTTTACCCATGTAATTTCAATAAATTGAAAAAAGTGTTAAACGGACGGAACGGGACGGGTACAAAAGTATATATGGGCTGGAAGAGGAGACTTTTGGGCATCGTTCTGTGAAATCAGAACTTTGTTCCATGTTGTTCCACAAAAGTTCTAGTCCACTAAATTTGGAATTTCATAAAATTTAGTACCCGAGGAAAAATAAAATAGATCATGTTGTGTAAACGCTACGGTAATTTACTAAAACGATTTTTAAAGGTCACAATCCTGGCTTCCTTAGTTTCAATATGTTTACTATCAAATCCCATATACAAATTAAATATCTTTGACAAAACAAAATTTTGATTTTTGGCCAGGAAAATCGATTCCTGAACCATTGTGCGTCGTATGAACCACGAGCTATATAAGCTATACAAAGACATGAATATAGTTAAACGTATCGAGATGCAACGATTGCGTTGGCTAGGCCATATCATGAGAATGAGCGATGATGAACCCGCTAAAAAGGCGTATGAATACATGCCACATGGCGGTGCACGCAGAATCGGCAGGCCTAAGCTTCTATGGAGCAAACAAGTGGATGAAGAAATGGAAAGGCGCGGTATTCCAAAAAGTCAAGCGAAAAACAGAGAGGAATGGAGATCTTTTCTTAGTTCGGTCTATGGAACAAATGTTCTGTAATGGGCCAACTAAGTAAGTAAGTAAGTCTATTGTGGTAATTTTCGCTAAATAAAAACTTATTTTTGTATACATATTCTAAGTTGCGATAAAGGTCTGACTGAAAGGCTGAAATAGAAAAATTTGGCAACTTTGTTAGGATAGTTAGGCTGATGAGGAAAATAAAGAAGATGATGCTAATATGGAAAGAAGAGCAAAGCGCATTGAAACATATGCCGTTCCTAAATTCCCCATTGAAGGTAGCTACCGAACTTTTGAATGCAAGTAAGTCTACAATAGTCGTAATAAAGAGAGATCGTCCATCATCAACGTTTTTGACAATAAATGCAGAGTGCATTTGTGCTCCAATCCTCAAGAAATTATTTTGTATCCTATATAATTAACATCCCCGAAGGGATAAGTAAGACTTCTCTCATATCTCTGAAAATTGGGACGTTATGACACCACTTGTAGAGAAGTTTTTCATGACTGAAATTCTCAAGAAATGTATGCAAACATTACCCTGAGGGAATTTGGCACCGCTGCAAATTTTGATGCGCTTGCCAGGAATTGAAACGCAGACCTTCTGAGTACAATGCACTTAAAAACAAAAATAACTTGTATTTAAATTTATAACACCATTGCCCAACATCCTGTAGTTCTTGAACCAGGACACCTAGGACATTCAAATTTTTGTCCGTCGATATTGGAGTTAACACTATCTTGTATGTCTACTCAAAAAAAATGAGTCAAACCCATTTTAATTCGGGGATGAGAGGGTTAAATAAGAATCAAAAGTAAGTTTTCAGGGAGGAATTCAGCTCGGGGCAGCCACAGAGAGTTGAAAACATTACCACAATTACCTGCATATGAGCTCAGCCATTTCTGCTATGCACTAACCACTAGGTCTCTGATGGCTACTTCAGTTAAAAAATTCAGAAATTCAACTGGCGCGTTTGATATAATGTTACGACAAAGTTATGACTTCTACATTGAGAAATGGTGGAACATCGTAATGTTGTATTTGAATCTGGCATGGACTGTTCAGCGAACAGCGAATAGATCCCATTCTAGGCACAATAATTTCCTAAAGTGTTGGACAGACGAACTAGTCGCAGTGATATTTCGCCCAAAAGCTGTCTTTCGAAATCCTATTGGGCAATGTAGGACAGTCTACTTCTATACAAGTAAATACATATCGCTCATTTACTCAAAGAGTGACAAATCTCAAAAAACCGAGTTTCGAGAAAAACGCGTTTTAAGTTGGCGATTGAAATTTGACTTCCCAACTAAAAACGATTATTACACAACAAACAAAATAACCACTTGAACCATATTTTGCAAATAGCCAGCCAGATATCAATGCTAAATTTCTGTTTTGTTGAATTATGCCAAACTCGTAGAAAATGAGCTGTAACTCGATGAGTTTTAGAGATATCAGTATGAAAATTTTACACAAGATAAAGTAGAAGTCTTAAAAAATAGAAATAGCTAACTTTTTGCGTTATGTCACTCTTGAGTAAATGAGCGATATGTAGATATCTGTTTTTCTATATTTGGAAGTTCCCTACAATGTCATCACGAAGATAAAAGATGCCGTGTATCTCATTTAGACGAACGGCAGTCTGATGTCGAAGATCAGAGTGCTACATATAGAGTGGTTGACCCTGACAATCTAGCTTTAGCGGGAGACTATGCTACGAATGGTGTTTGTAAGTTTACCCTCCTCGTGGTACCTTCAACGCAGATTGGCCCGTAGATTTTTCGATCCTTTGTCTCAAACACACCAAGCACTGCCTTATCTGCTTGCGCAAGTACCCACGCCTTGTGACGAGATGTGGCTTTATTTTTAAACTGCTTACTTAAGCCGAATACTATTTATTCATCTAATTATTTCACAACGGATGCTGTTTAATGTGTTTATGGCGATGTCAATGAAGACGAAGTCTTTAACTACCTCTTAATTATAGGAACCAAGTTCCACATTTTGTCCAAGTTCTATGAACGCATTGCCCGTCGATACCATTAACTTGGTCTTGTCGCCGTTTACTGCCTGATGCACTTTAGCAGATTCCCATTCGACCTTCACAAAGATATCAGTTACTTCTTTTACTGATCGATGTCAATACCCTCAGAATAAGCAAGTAACATATGGCTATTGGTGTAAATTGTGTTATTTCTTTTAACATCTGCATCTCGTATACCCTCTTCCATTTTTAACATATGATATGGTGTCAGTAAATTTTATTTTACAGCCGAATGAGCTTTGCGGTAATACCAAATGACTTGGAATAACTTTGAACGTATAGAGCTATCTGGGATTGCACGCGTGGCATCCTTTTAGTCTTCAATTGTATTGGATACCAACAGCTGTGAAAATGCTCTTTCCATATTCTAAGCATAATATGTGTATCAGTTACTAAATAAGGTTGCTAGTCTCCATAGGAGGATGTGCCTGTACCAAAGCCATCAGTTTGATGTTGCAATCTTTCGAAGAAAATTCAGACTTCATTCTTGCTCCTGCATATCTCTATTTTTTCACACTCCCCCTTTTCCATTTGTCTATTCTTCTTGCGGAAAATACCGTTTTCCTCCCTCCTTTTCTTCTGATACCACTAGGACAGATTTTATAGGAAATGTCTGCCAAACATATATGAGATACCAATATGGACCCAATCGGTCCACTTCTTCAAGTAACTCCCACACAAAATTTCGGAAAAGTTCAGTTCTAGAATCGCTTTGATTCTTTTTGCAACAACTTGTATTCGATACGAGTTTTTTCAGAGACATGTTCTTACTTCCCGAGAAAATAGCCCGAAAGGTGTAAAATATATCTTAATGCACCATGTGGCGGAGCGCACGACAACTCTAGAACGAATCAGCCGAAAATTTGGCCTTCGTAATATTTTGTCCAAGCTTAGTTTAAGTTCGAAGGTGAAACTTAGTTTAAGATCGATATGGCTATCGGTCCACTCCTTCAGGTAACTCCCCAACAAAAGTTCAAAACTTTGCGAAGGCAGTAAACGATTTGGTTTATACCTCAATATCTTAATATTTCTACGAGACATAGATCAAATTCGTATACGGGCTATATATGTCAACTCATTCGGGTACTTCCCACACAAAGTTACGGAAAAGTGCAGTTTAACAGCGTGTTTTTGTAAAAAGTTTTTGCCCATTCGTTCGTCGATTTCATGAACGAAGACACAATTTGGTTTTCATAGCGGTTGACGTTTGTATTCGTGTGACAAACAAATGAAAGCTTTTTATTTTCGTAATTTTTTTGGTTTTTGTAACAAAATCAGACGAACGAATACGTCAAAAATAAACGAATGGAAAAGACCCATCGTTTTGAACGAAAATTGAATAATTTGAGTAATAAATGGCACAAAACACACGAAAACTGGAAGGGAATGCAATTTTATTTATTTCCATAGAAGCACACGCGTATATGTACATCCGTTTCTTCATATTATCACAATTATTTTTGGACAAATTTGATTACATTTTTTTCTTATTTTTTGTTTTTCATCTGTTTGTCGGGGTTGCCATCAAGTAACACATTTTACGTGCAGATGCCTATTCAAAATTCACAAAATAAGTATCATGGAAACCCTGAAATATAAAAGCTTTTACGAAATAGACGAAAGCTTTCAGATAAAAACGAATGGTTCGTAAAATTTTACAAGAACCAAATTTTGAACGTATACGTTTTAGTACGAACGGTTCGTGTGACAGGCAAGCATTTTTACAAAAACACCCTGTAAGTACTGGTCTCGAATCGTGTTGATTCTTTTTGAAACAACTCATATTCGCTGCCCCCATTACGAAGCTAACACGTTTTTCAGGAGCAAATCCATACTTCCGGAGAAAATGGCCCGACATCTGTAAAAAACGCTATGACACCTTGTGTAGTGGCAGGAACGCACAATAAGCCTCGAACGGATCAACCTTTAAAGTTTAAATTCGAAGTTGGGCACTATCGCTCTACACCTTTCGGTACTTTCCCCCCAAAAGTTACAAACATGTCAGAAAATAGTACGCGCTGTATTTGTTGAACGAAGCAACCGATTTGGTCCAAACTTTGGATCTCCTAATATTTTGTTCAAATATAGTTAAACTTCAAAAATGGTCTTCTCCTTATGGTACCTACCACACAAATATTCAATATTTTTGTTTAAGTTCAGTGTAGGAACTGTTCGAAGATCCTTTGGAAAATTATACCGATGCTACTCATTGTAGCCCTGTTTACAGCGATCTTATGTTTTCGTGGGCAAGTCCATGCTTCCTGACATACTGGTCTAAAACCTCAAATTATACGGTGACCATCTGATATGACAGGTGGTCGCGATATCTATCGAAAGGAATGACTCCCAAAGTAAGTTCCACTTCCAAAAAGCACTGTGATGGTACATTCCTTCAAGTACATCCTCCGCAATACTTTTGAGGTTCAATCCAAATACATTTTTTGTCGGCAAGTTCATACGTCCAAAATCTAAAAATCTCCTAAATACATAATTACTAGCAAAGTGCCCGCCACTTCGTATGCGAAAAGGAAATAAAAAACAACAACAAACAATATTTAATACCGAAATGGTGAACACTGAAAGTTTTGCCGTACTATTCCTAAAATCGAACGTATCTCACCCCTACAAATCAGCAGCGAGGTATTTCAAATTACTGCTTTCTGAAAACGTTTCGGAAAAAAAATTTTCGCAAAAGTCTACGTTTCCAAATGGACTTTCTAATGCATTCAGAATAAAAACACAATTTGAAAAATAAAAACCGCCTTCGCGTTCACATAAAATGAATGATACAATAATCAATTCAGTTTTTCAAACCCAGAACCTTATCTAAAGTTTTATCCCTACTTGTTCGCCCAATGCCTATGGCATTACATGTAGAAACATGACATACATTTTAAGTGAGAATTTTCATAACCATTGTGATCTAATCTGAACAGTGACTCTGATAACACATTTCATAGCGCTGGATTTATCACTTTATTTATATCAGTGTTTCAATGTGTAGTAAGTATAGTGAGACACACTTCTCCTCTCACTTCACACATCAAGCATTTTGTTCGCCCCATTTACTCCTATTTTTTGCGAATTTCTTGGGGCTAAGATTCATTAGGGTATTTAAAAAGAAGAGTATACCCTAGTCTATCCATAAAATACTCGAAAAATAAGCGTACATGGGGTGAACAAAATGCTTGGGACGTGAAGTGAGAGGTGAAGTGTGTCTCAGAACATGCCCGATAATTTAGTAATTCTAAAACACTTATTGTATACTATTACCCTTTAGTACTTTGCGTACACTAATATTAGTATTACAAATGATATAATTTAGGCTTTAATCCCACACCCAAATTTAGTACTTCTCCCCACACACCAACGGTGGCTCTTATTTTAGAATTCGAAATCAGCCCCCAAATACCTAATTTAGAACGATTTAGTACTTTTCGTGTATTTATGTAACGTATTTCTTCAACAACCTCCATATAACAACGCTAAACACCAACACTCGCCCTAACACCAAATACAAATTTAGTATCATTTAGTAGTTTTCGTATACTTATGGTACGTATTTCCACAAACACATCCACATCTTAACCCCGCCTACGAACACCGAAATTAATACCGAATTTCCGAATTCCCCTCTGTTCTTACACCCGATATCAAATTAATTGCAACACAAGTACTAATTTCCGAGATTTCTTTCTCACCTCTATTTTACACACCAACAGGGATCCAAATACTAAAATTCAGAATTTTAATTCTATATTTTTACAAATATCAAGATGTTCAAAATTTAGTTTCACTTTTCACTTCTGGAACATATAAGTACGCATTTCCAAAACTACCTCCATATCTCTATCCTACACACTAATCTAAATTCCAAATTTCAGGATTCCAGCTCTATCCGTCAACCAAAATCCTATTCCTCAAACTCCTCTTCGTACTCATAAGTCCGAATTTACAAAACTACCTGAACTCTACACTTGAACAGAAATCTAAATTCCAAATTTCAGGATTCTAGCTCTATCCGTTCAACATATCCAATTGTACCGAATTTATTACCATTTAGTATTTTCGTACTCTACAAATTTCCAAAGCTAACTGAATCCTGCACTCCAACAATTGAAAATTTCCGGTTTCCAGCTCTACCCGTTCAACCAAATCTAGATTGTACCAAATTTAGTACTTTTCGTACCCATAAGTACGAATTTCCAAAACTATCTCAATAATATACTCCAACAGCAATCCTTATTCCAAAATTCAGCATTCCTGCTCTATCCGTTCACCCAAATCCAAATTGTTTCAAGTTCAGTACCCTTTAGTACTTTTCGTACTCATAAGTACAAATATCCAAACCTACATCAATCCTGTAATCCATCAGCAATCCTTATTCCAAATTTCAGGATTTAATCTCTATCGTTCACCCAAATCCAAATTGTACCAAATTTAGTATCATTTAGTACTTTTTGTACCCAATTCCAATCTCCATCATTAAGCTTAATTCCAAATTTCAGGATTCGAGCTTTGTTCGTCCACGCAAATCTAAGTATAAATTTTCAATACTACTTGTACTACTTGCATTGTACACTCCAACAGGAACCTTCGTTCAAAATTTCAGGATCCCAGATCTATCTGTTCGCCCAAATTCTAATTCTACCAAATTTAGTCCTTTTTGTACCCATAATTAAGAATTGTCAAAACTACTTCCATTCTACACTTCAACTGTAACCTTAATTCTAAATTTCATGATTGCAGGTCTATTCGTTCACCCAAATCCAAACTGTACCAAATATAGTTCCATTTAGTACTTTTCGTATGCATAAGTACGAATTTCCAAGACTACCTCAATCCTATACTCCAACAGCAATCTTAATTCCAAATTTCTGGATTCCAGCTCTATCCGTTCACCCAAATCCAAATTGTACCATTTAGTACTTTTTGTACCCATAAGTACGAATTTTCAAAACTACTTCCATTCTACTCTCTATCAGTAACCATAATTCCAAATTTCATTCACCCAAATCCTAATTGTACAAATTTTAGTACCACTTAGTACTTTTCGTACCCATAAGTACGAATTTCCAAGACTAACTCAACTCCTACAGCAATTTTAATTCTAAATTTCTGGATTACAGCTCTATCCGTTCATCCATTTCCGAATTGTACCAAATTAAGTACCATTTAGTACTTTTTGCACCCATAAGTTCGAATTTTCAAAACTAGTTCCATTCCATACTCCAACAGTAACCTTATTTAAAAATTTCATGATTCCAGGTCTATCTGTTCGCCCAAATCCTAATTGTTCCAAATTTAGTACCATTTAGTACTTTTCACACATGTTTTTCACATGTGTACACCCGTACTTTTTAGATTTGATTATCACTCCATATTTCAACCTTTAAGCTTTATCTTTTCACAAAATACGAATTGGTACCAAATTTAGTACATTTTCGTGCACTTATATTTTGAATATCCGAAAATCCTTTTGTACATCTATCCTACACTCTATCAGATTTCTAGCTCTACCGGTTCGCCAAATACATATGGTACCACATTTAGTACCTTTTAGTACTTTTCGTGCTCTTCTAGTTCGAATTTCCAAAAACTAAGTTTTATCTGACACCTTCGGATCAAGAGTGACCCTCACCAAAAATTTTAAGATTCTAGCTCCAGCGGTTCAGCCTGTGCGTTGATTATCAGTCAATCAATGAGACATCATTACTCAAATCTTTTATAAGTATATATTGGGGAAAGGGATTGGATTCGATATTGTTAATAGATGAAAGTTGCAATTCACATAGGCTAAGGGATGTGGGGGCGGTGTGTTAGTAGCACAACGCCCAACCCAAGTTTTTGCCGTTCTTTTGCCGGCACATGTTAGCTCACTATCTTCAACGGGTGTTAAAGGCAGCTACCCAGGTGACACTCGTCCACTTGAGATGAAAGTGGGACGCAGATAAGTCCTGGGCTTTGCCACGTTAAGTCCGGTCAGGGCCGTTGCTTGGTATCTTTCTTCCCCGACGTCCTCCAAGACGGGCGTTGCGAGCAATAATTCCAGGCACTGATAATATTGCAAATTTATTTGGATAGAAAAGCAATATAATTTCAGTGACAGAGAACTTTCGGTAGGCTACAGCTTAGGTAGTTCTCTACCCTGTTTTGAAATAATGTCGTGAATTACATATTTCTCCTGCTAAATTTCAGTTTCTTTAAAACGAAAACCTATTGAGATTCAATGTGTTCTCTCCTCGCTCCCTCCCTTTCACCCCGCCACAAACACAATGACATTCCGTCACACTATAGTTTATAGTAATACAAACATGAATAATGTTACATATTCATCGGATACAAAGGATTGCTAGACAGACATTTGTTATCCTTTTATAAATTCATGACTAGAAAATTGTTATAACACATAACATTCTGAGGCTCTTATGGTAATCGTCTATGGGGTTATTTTCCTAGATAAATACATAGATGTCTTCCCTAGGTTTCTCTCATTTTGTTTTTTTTTTCTTTTTTTTTGTCTTTTGCCTCACTTACAATAACAACATCACAACTTCATTAACTAAACTTTAATGTGAAAATGAAGAAAGAAACAAAAAAAAAAAAACAAAACACGAGAAAGGAATTTACTAAACCGGAAAACCATAAAGTGAAGCAGCAGAACAAGGACTTGATTATGATGTTGATTGATATATAAATATGTGTGTGTGTGTGTAATAGCGGCAACAACATCCACACATATTTCAATGTATGTAGCCAGCAAACCAAACGTCGGATGTCCGATACATCTAAACAATTTCTAAAGCAAAATCGTTCAGATTTCGTTCCGATCTCTACACGATTTTGTGTAGGGAAATTCGTTCCGATTGGTTTGCTGGGTATACACATAAACCTTAATATACTTGTGTTTGTTTTTTTGCGATAGTATTTCTGCCACATAAATGCTCTAGTGTTAAATCTACTATAACCATGTGCTTGACTGTATCCTGCCTGTCATATGTGCCTGTGCCTGTATCTGTGGATGTGTCACTGTCATTACTTTGTTCGCCGAGTCAAGCTCTTTTGTCTGTGTATTAGAATAATGGTTACATGAGAATGCCATTGAAATGTCTAATCATTTGACATTGTACACTAACTGTAAAACTACAATGGCTGATAAACTTTTACTACTACAGCATGAACTTGTGGTGTCTCTGCGCCAGTAGCAGGACAAAGCAACAAAAAACAATTGGAGATGGGATTGGAATTAAGAAAAGTGTTTATGCTGACATTCATAAATTAGATGTGGGTATGTATGTGAAGACTACAAAAGCAATTTGTAGTTTTCGAATTCCCAACTTGATACAGCAAATTGAAGTATTTCAGTATTTGGGTCAACGCCGGATTCGGTTATTTTCCGGGACTCACACTAATAGGACGGATTTTAGATCCTTGTTAGGTTCACAGATCGTCATATGTTTCATTGTAAATTAGGGAGTGACTAATAGATAACTCTGCATGGTTGGCATCCTAATATTCCCCCATCCTATAGGCTACATAACTACCTACCTATAGGCTGGATATACCCTATCATACATTCAAGATATTACATTGTTGATTGTCCAAACTTTCATCAAGTTTGAGGATGGATCATATCGGTCCTCTACTTGGGGTATCTCCTTCACAAAAGGTAAAAACATTTCGCTGACATGGCGCACACAATAACTCCACAAGGGAGTAACCGATTTGATCCAATCGAAATAGATCATGTTTGAATATGGTCTATCGGTCGATTTATTTTCTTCCCTAAAGTGCCTTTTAAGATCTGCTGCTGTTTTGATTTTTTTTACAGCAGGTAGTTTTGCGGCCCTAATTATGAAAGTATTGTTGCGTAACTGGCAGTTTTAAGTAAATTAAGATAAAATTCTGCTAATTTAGGAATTTGAATCGTAACGTAAATTTTTTATGTGTATTTAGTTTATTTGTATCAGTTTTGCAACAACAACTGTATGGAGTGTGCTGAAATTATCGATTAGTCTTAATTTACACTGTTTACTTAGTTATTTTTGTTGTAATCTTTCTCTTTATTTTGTTTAGTCAAATATGCTTCTGCATTGTGACGTCATGCATTGTAACCCCTTCTCCTCTCCCTTATTTACTACAACAGCCCCTTTAGTTGTCTGTTTGTATGTGAGTACATGTGTGAATTTTTCAATCGGTTAGCATTTCGTCTGAACATTGTAGAACCTCCCTGATTAAGGAGAATAGAACAGTCTATGTATCAGCGCACACGTATAAATACGAGAGAGAAGCGGCTGTAGAATCGTAATCCAAAACGAACCCTCGTTTTATTTGGTACAAATCGTATCGTCTACACGGGATTAAGTTAAACCCTAATTCTAACAGAAAAGAAAATACTTCCTGAGATAATTGCCCTAAAGCTATAAAAACCTACGGCCAATAATTTAGACGGCTAGTGAGCAGGAATACTCTCGAAGAGGGTAACCTATTTTGTCTAAATGTTGCACATCGCAATAGTTCTTCCAAACTTGCATTAACTTACAAGAAGAGGAACAATAAGTATGCCTATAGAAGGACAGTGCAATACTGCAACAAAATGTCGCAGGAATCCATGCGAAACTTCGATTCATGAGGCGCTTCGATAGGAAATATGCTCACGTTGACAAGCGTTTCCTTCTGATCGAATGGATTCCGACCGTAAGACCGGCTTAGACAGGGCGGCGAATGGAGACTTGAAAGATTTCCTCACCCATACAATAAAAGGATAGACGCACTCTGGGATGGTTGCAACCCAGCCGCGATCTCAACTGCCGAGATCCCATGCAGAGTTACAGCTACAATATGGATGACACCTTCTGACTTAGAATAGAGGCTAGGTTGGAAATTGGTCACTACATAAAATTCTGTAAGGGATAGCTGTACTTCGGGTTAGTGTGACTTCGGTTCCGCATCCCGATTGTTCCTTTGGAACTCTCTCTCCATATCATGAAGATCTCTCCTGTCGTGTATGCTCAGGGGGGACTTCATTTCCGCCGTCCACCACGTACAGTGTGGGAGTTCATTTAGTCGCGGATATGGACGAACTGCACTAAGTCAGATATGTAGACATCATATAGGACGATAGGACCCGACGCCAAGATCGTACAATCATCTGCATATGTTGCGATCTCTATGCTGCCTGGAGTGTGGAATTTCAAAAAGCTAGAGGTTAAACAGTTCCTGAGATATCACCCCGCCTTGGAGAAGTCCCTCTTTCACTATGCAGGTCTTATTTCTGAATTGTAAAAACGACTGGCGTTCACACATATAGGAAGGCTTCTCTATATCCTAGAACAGCTTAGCATAGTTGTCGGTATTGAAGCATTTCGATAGGTCCGGAGCCATCATAGCTGTTCGATCGCACGGCTTTTCTGCATTTGTGCTTCTTTTCATGATGAGGACACCGGGTTCATCCAGATGTTTTAGCATTACCACTGAGATTCCGTGTGTACTCAACGCTTTGGATGATTTCGCGTTTCGGAGGACACCGGGTTCATCCACATGTTTTAGCATTACCATTGAGATTCAGTGTGTACTCAACGTTTTGGCTGATTTCGCGTTTCGGATGACATCTGCACCATCGCTCATCGTAAATTGTGGTCGTTGTTCCTTGGCTGGAAACACTCTTTTACGGGGTAGCACACTCCGCTTCGCCCTATCATTCTCGGTATGTTTTATAAACTGCCGGTTAAAATAACATGCGCAACACTTCGGATATATTAATATAACGCCGTTGAACATAACAGCGGTTCCATCATCTTTCTTTCACAAATATGTACGAGAGTGATTTAAAATACTGGGAAAAATGTGGAGCTATCAATTTGCTTGGCCATTGCCTAGGATGGAATGGCAAAGCTTATGGTGAGCATTGAAGTCCCCTAGCTCCAGACAGTTATTGCCCTACAAAAGCGAACTAATGACGGACATATACGCAAGGCACAGCTATTTATCGGCGGTATGTACACATTAAGCGAAATAGGTCTGTACTGGTAAGACAGGTGTATAAAGAAGGTAAGTCCTCCTCCTCTGCTTCTTGTATGATCGCTCCGCAAAAGGTTGTAACCATCGCAGCGGTGGAAGGTACAGGTGACGGTGAACTTTGTTTCCTGGATCGCAGCTACCATGATGTTCCTCCGACTCAAAAAGTCCTTATTGCGGAGACCGTTGCTGTTGATTTGAAGGACTGATGCATTTCTGGGCCGCAGAAAAACAACTTGTTGTGTTAGATGCTGCGTTTGTTGTTGTTGGGGAGACTGACTACAACGAAAAGTCGGACGACGAAGTTGGAGACACACTACGAGCACCAGCAACAACGTACCTATCGGAGTAATCCTGGCCAGCGCAGTAATCCAGGCCAGATCACCCTCGGAAGTGCACCCATTCCCAATATCTATTACTTCTTTCCGAAATTGACATATAGTGAATGCGGATCTGGGAAACTGAACAGATCCATGGCCCGGTGTCTTCTCTATGCCGACACAGACCAAAAGAGTTCGGAGCAGGCATTCCGTGATATATTGCCACTGCCATGGTAAAAAAATACACGAGAACAAACACAAAATTGTTAAGGTCACGGCCCCCGGTCAATTCGGTGCAAAAAACAGGTCTACCTGTCTGTCTATCCGTCTGTTGTAATCACTCTAGCGTCCACAATAATTGAGATAGAACACTATATTTTTGGACCAGAGTAGTGTCGAGGACAAGTTCGAAATGGGTATAGCCATATACCGATTTTCGGTATTTTGCGGATTACAATTCGTCGGTGTCATGCTTAAGTGTTCCATACGCCATTTTTGACTTTTTGAGATACAGGGGGTTTCTAGGGTTTTCCGGTATGCTCTTTCTGAATTTCTAGTCGGCTTTCTACTATCTGCTCTAGTTTCCGAGATATCCACGCCTCGACGGAAAAGCATAAACTTTTTTTCAGTTATGAAATTAATATTTTAAAAACTTAGAAGTTTAAAAACACATTTCAAAAATCAGAATTTTAATTTTCGATTTAGAAGTATTTAATTTATTGAGGCAAATATGGAAAATATTTTTGTTACTTTGTTCCATGTGATGTACAATATTTCACATTTGTGTCATAAGTGCGGATATGGAACAAATCGACAAAAATTCTTTTTTTTTAAAAAATCTCTACAACTTTTATATTCCAATACACATTCCTCTAAATTTTTGCAAATATGTTCTATATACTATTATTAATATTTTAAGTCAAAAATATACATATTTGCTTTAGTCAGCTCCACACATTATCTCAAAACATGCAAATGGCGTATGGAACACTTAAGCATGACGTCGACGAATTGTTAAGCGAAACAGCTGTAGTTTGACATTGGTGGTTCTTAGTGGTCGCAAGACTTCCCCACCAAAAATTGTTTTGGTAGAGCCCAGATATAACGGTACCTCCCGATTTCCGGTGTTTTGATAAATTTTTAACCGAACTAGCTGTAATTTGCTATTTGAGGTTTCCTGCTGTCAGAAACTTCTCGTGTAAAAATTGGTCCCTGTTTTTGTATAGCCCCCATGTAAAGATACCTCTTGATTTTCAGTTTTTTTTTTTTGTTCTTTTTCAACCAACTACCTGTTGGCCCATGTTTTCACGTGCTTTGAGCAGTTTTACTACATTTGTTAACAGAATTCGCTGTAACTTTACGTTTAAATTTCGCAGTGGTCAATAACTTCTCCACCAAACATTGTCAACATAGGTTCTGGTTTTGATATATCCCCCATTAAACGGTACCTCACGATTTTGGTTTCTTTTTTTTTTTTTTGAAGATTTTAGTAGTCTAACTTGGCCCAAGTAATTGGGAACCCAAGGTTATAAAATCACATAACACATACTGAGGGAACGACTAAAGCCTATCGTCATTGAAATAATTGCACCATATTTGATTGTAGACCTGGCCAATTCACCATTCGCCAGATCTTGCACCATATTTGATTGTAGACCTGGCCAATTCACCATTCGCCAGATCTTGGCCTTGCGACAAATTTTGAAGACCAAGAGGTTAGGAAAGAAAGGCTTAAAGGCGTATAAATGCCAACCTTATGACGGTGCACGCAAAGCGGGAAGGAAAATTAAAAGAAAAATCAGTAGAACGAGAGAAAGGAAATGTATACCAAGTTCGACTTATGGGACATATGTTTTGTATCGAACCATATACTCACAAATAAGTAAGGCATTTTGGGTTCTCGGTGAATTCTTTCTCGGAAAAATATTTCAATATTGCGTTTGTACTAGGGGTACTACAAAACCTTCTGGCCTAGGCAACCCGCAGTGTCGCCAGGTGTCATTTGAAATTTTTTTTTTTTTTTTTTTTGAAAGTTTGACAGTTTTTAGCCTTAGCGTACTCAGGCAGTTTGACATATGACTATATGATTGAGACACCTCCACAACATGGTTTTTGAACGATTTTACAACACCTTCTGGCGACAAAAATCGTTGACCACGCCTTTTTTCTTGATTTGCTGGAATCAAATGAAGCCATTGGATCCCCAATTTGGGCTGTACGGCGTATGACCCAGTTTTTTCAGTTAAACATGCGCTGGTGTGAATCGATGTGTGAGAGCTCGCATTGTCAAGATGCACAACAATTCGTCTTCTCTTGTTCGTTTTTCGAATTTCCCAGGAGATTTCAGGCAAACAAATTGTAGTGTAATGCTCAGAATTAACGGTCAGTATTGCCGAAGAGACAGGCGAACATTTGCTTCGAAGGTCTATTTCCATGAACAACTCTGGTTCGACTTGGCTCGCTTTCGGAGACCCAAACGGTCGATTCAAGATTCGTCATCTGTGATGATCTTATAAATGGCGTTTGAAGCACCGCGATTACTTTTATGCACAATTTCTTTGCACTAATCCATTAGATCCTTTTTTTGAGCGATTAACAAATTTTGCTGAATCTAGCGAGAAAAATCAATTTTTGCGGCCAGGTGTTCATGCAATATCGAATGTTAGTTGGTGGAATAAATACCCAAGGGTGTCTCTATCTGACGGTATTTAACATGGCGATCTTGGATTATCCGTTCAAGCACGGATTAATTTATTTCTGACACAACGGCCGTTTTTGGACTACCTTCACGACCTTCGTTTTTAAGCGAGTGTCCGCCACGACTGAATTCATTGAACCAGTTTTTCATAGTCCTATAGGATGGTCCTTTATCGATATACAAAGATTTAGTTTGATCGATGCACTCTTGCCGTGATTATCCACGTCGAAAGTTGTGAAAATTTTTCGGACGAAAATGTTCACAAGTAAATTTAATTTTTTTCGCAAAGTAGTTTTTTCAAGTCACTGCAAAGAACGCAACACATGGTCATATGTCAAACTGACCTGAGTATGCTTAAGATAAAAACTGTCAAACTTTCCAAAAAAATGTCAAATGACACCTGGTGACACTGCGAGTTGCCTATGCAAGAAGGTTTTTTAGTATCATATTTTGTAACTCTTTTGCTCCGAAGTACTCCTCGAAACATAAAACATCATCAAAATTTACATTTTATCACAACAAGAAATCATCACAAAGCATGTAGCTGACATACGCTTACCTTGAATTTTGTCAGACTCAACAACAGTCACTTTCAAATTCAAGAACACAATTCCCAACGAAATAATTTATTTGAAAATTTAATTTAATACTACAACCTTTGACAATGCCTTGTATAATTGACTACATGTTCTCTCTCTCTCCCTCCTCATGTAATTCTTCTTGTAATTTATTACACATACAAGCAACACTCACAAATGAAATTTATATAAGACACACAGCCCAATACGATACGGCTGTTACTTAAATAAATATCTCATGTCATTCAAAAAGATTTCATCTGACATAAATGATATTCATTACATTTACTATACATACAAGGTATGTGTATGTGCAAGGAGAGTATATATTTGTGAGCGTGCCCGGTAGCACGTTTGTATATTCCTGGCTGTTAATTGTAAGTGTGAATTAAAGATTTCTACTAGATTTTGATTGATGGTACCGTTATTTAGCACCTTTGAGATTTCTTGCTTTTTTTCTCTCTCTCTTCTTTCGGGATATGATGTGTCTACAAATCCTTGGAGTTAATTTCAACATTAGATAACAAAGACACACAGACAAAATTTTACACATCCAATTGTCTGTTAAATGTTAAGGTGTCATTTGAGAGATAACATTTACAAGTATGTTGAACATAATTCCAAAAAATTATTCTCTGGGGAGGGAATTAAATGAAAGGCTGTCAGAATTGTTCATCTGCTTTGTTATAAATATTGGCTAACAACTCTGCTCGTTGGTGTTGAACTATTTGTTAAGTGGATTAGCACAGAAATTCTTTATTACATCACATCAAATGTATTTTATTCAATTAGAAGGTATTAAGTTTTGTGGTAACACATCGATATGGATTATCTGTGTACTGTGTAATATTTAAGGGATGTTAGGTAATCATTTGTAAATTTGTAGAAATTGTTATACTAAAGCAACAAATTCAGTTACGTTGGCGTATAGGTTATGACAATAGTTATACGTCACAATGTTTTAATTTTAGGCAACTTAAGGGGCACACAAGGCGTAGACATGTTGACAGCAGTTATACGCACTACTTCATTACATAATAATTGCTATTATTGGAGGAAATCAGCACTTTATTCTCACTCAAAACTCCATTGCTGTTTAAGACTTCCCCAAAATGCACAACAAACAAATAAAATTCATTCGGATATGATATACTAGATAAGCCACATTCTTAACACTCAAAATTGTTCTTTAAAATTGTATCGCCTCAGTATTCTGTGAACTCCCAAAAGCTTGCATGCCTTCGAAAATCATCTTATTAACATAAAACTACTGTCAACATCTGTAGCTCCTCTCCCTCTCTCCTCCTTTCGGCTGCTTCTTCTGATTGGCAAAAAATATAATTTAATATAAATTGTTGAACATTATTCACTGGAGGATGCCGTCTGAAGCTCTACATGGATGGCCTTTGTTTAAAAAAATTTGTACACACACAAGAGAAGGAAGGAACAGCAATTAACAACAGAGTATGACCCAATTAAATCATATGTTAAAGCCACTTTAAAAATAATTGCTGTGGTAAATGTGGTAAGCGTTCAAATGATGGATAGATTGAGGCAATGACAATAGGCCCACTGCCTATACTTGGGTAGGGCTGAATAAGTGGTAGATGAATAAAATATATTTTGGAGAATGTATATATCATTTTAAAACATTAACAACATAATGTTACAAGAATATGGCAGATGACAGCCACATGTGGGGAAATATAATGAAAAAGAGAGAGAGCATATTTTTGTGGGTTAGTGGGTGGTATTAATGTAATTATTTAAGCGAATGAATCTTATTATATACAATAATGCGTTAAGAAGAAGGGAGGCTACTTGAACTAATTTATAAAATTTAAATTGTTAGTACATCAAAAACAGAAGAAAAATTGTTGTGTAAATGTTGTTCAGTTCCATGACTAAGACATAGAACAACATTGTGTATAAATTAGGGTTATGACTTTTCGACATTTTTTCTTAAAAAACGATTTCCTGTAGCACGGATAAATGAACTTTTGCCTATTTATCACTGAACTAACGATTATTTCATTGTAATATAAACAAAAAACGTTAAGTTCGGCCGGGGCGAACTTAATATACCCTCTACCATAAAATATTCTTAATTAAAATGGTGGAAAATTTTTTCGGCCATGCCTAAATTATCTAATCTAATCTAAAAATGTATTCAGCCAGGTTAAAGGTACCACTAACGGGGCTATATCACAGTGTCTACCTATCTTTACAATTTTCGGTTGAAAAGTTTTATAACTACAGGGAACCTCAAAAGTCAAATTACGGGTAGTTCCGTTGTTGTTGTTGTTGTAACAGTGTTTGTTATTATGTTTGTATGTTCGTTCTTCTGTTCAATCTGGCTCTGGGTCTATCTCCAGTTCCAGGAAAGTGGCTGCTTCGATGGGATGTAAACATCAGATCCACTGGAGTTAGGTGAGTAGGTTTGGCTGGGCAGTTGAAAAGGTGTTTTGTGTCGTGCGGGCCAATGCCACATACTGGGCAGATGTCTTGCACGGCGCGGTCGATTTCCGCCCAATAAGAATTTATGCGACTGCAATATCCCGAGCGTAGTTGAGCCAAAACTACTCTAGTTTGTCGTGGCAGCTGACGCTCCTCAGCTGCAATAGATGGGGGATGTATTTCGAGGACTTTATGCACACTATAATTGCTTAAGGCCTTGGCAACTGCATCCGTGTGAATACTATTTAAACCTGCTCGATACGCTTGTTGATCTAGGGGTTCTCTCCTGTATCGTTGGATCTCTTCCTCTAGAGCATGGATATTCTTCCTGATCTGCCTGTATGTGCCGGGCCTACCCACAAGATGGTGATTGGGATGGCTCACATGGTAACATCCAAGCTGGTACTGCAACGAAAACATCTCATTGTGTTGCTTTACTGGAAGAATCTTTGCCTCCTCATGTAGATGGTCCACTGAAGATTTGAGGAGGCACCCTGTTGCTGTTCTCAGGGCGGCATTCTGGCAAGTTTGAATCTTTTTCCAGTTCGTATCACATAATCTCGGGGACCAGACTGGCGCCGCATAGTTTACCACAGACCGACCTATCGCGTTATATGTGGTCAACAAGGTTTCTTTATCTGCACCCCAAGTGCTGCCGGCTAGGGACTTGAGGACCTTGTTCCTACTTTTCAGTTTATCGCAGATAGCTGTGGCGTGCTACCGTCGACCACGACATTCAATTCTCTTCCAAACTGCGCTGTCCATGTGGTGAACAGAGTGGCTGTTGATTTCGTGGCGGAAATCTGCATATTCCTCGAATGGAAAAAGGTGGTAATATCGGTTAAATAGTTGCTCAGTCTCTCACAGATGTCGCCAGGATCGTGCAATCATCCGTGTACGTTACGATCTCGATGCCGTCTGGAGGGGGCGGAATACAGGAGAGGTAGAGGTTAAACAGTTCCTTGGGGAACTCCCGGATTCACTCTACGGGGTTCAGACTCCTTGTTCCTGAATTCCACGTACGACTGGCGTCCACACATATTTATAACACCGTCCGACAATTTTCAAAAAAATTTGTTACACTTGAACCGGACTATATACGTGTGAAAGTATAGGAAAAATGGAGTATGTTGGTATTTTTAATTTTTCGTTTTCTCATCGTTTTGACCTTTTAGAGGTCAAACAAATTTCAAAGGTCAATATTTTTCAAAAAATATTTTAAATACTTGTAATCGTCGTACGATGCTGGTATTGGTGTCATGTTAAAGATGAGAGTATAGGCTTTATATAATAATTATAAATTATTGCATTCCAGGATAAAAAGGACATCAAAAATATCCTTAAAAAATTAAGTCAAAAGTGAGCATTTTGACAGGCGCATATCTCCTAAACCGCGAAGAATTTAATTTGCTCATGGAGGCAAAGTTGTAGCTCTTGTCATAAAGAACATCAATTCTGGACAAATGAAATCCACCAAACCTCATTTTCAAGGTAAAAATCGCCAAGGTCAAACCCCTAGAAAAAGTTATAGAAGATGATGAAGATTAGGTTTGGTGGATTTCATGTGTCCAGAATTTATATTCTTTATGACAAGAGCTAAAACTTTGCCTCCATGAACAATTTAAAATTCTTCGCGGTTTAGAAGATATGCGCCTGTCAAAATGCTCACTTTTGACTTAGTTTTTCAAGGATATTTTTGATGTCCTTTTTATCCTGGAATGCAATAATTTATAATTATTATATAAAGCCTATACTCTCCTCTTTAAGTGGTACAAGTATTTAAAATATTTTTTTTGAAAAATGTTGACCTTTGAAATTTGTTTGACTTCTAAAAGGTCAAAACGATGAGAAAACGAAAAATTAAAAATGCCATTTTACTCCATTTTGCCTATATTTTCAAACGTATATAGTCCGGTTTAAGTGTAATTTTAGCTGTCGGACAGTGTAATTGACTATCCAACGTTTCATGCTTGGCCGGAGGGTTGTCTGCTCAATGTCCTCAAACAGCGTGGAGTACCTGACTGTATCAAAGGCTTTTGATAAGTCAAGCGCCACCATCACTGTTCTATCGCACGGCCGTCTCTGGTTGAGTCCTTGACAAATATGTGTGGTAATGGCGTGCAAAGCAGTTGTCGTGCTGTGCTGCTTACGGAATCCATGCTGATGATCGGCAACTTGATAGCTATTTTTGATACTGGGGAGGACTAAGGCCTCAAGGGTCTTTGCTACGGGCGACAAAAGCGAAATCGGCCTGTACCATTCACTTTTGCTGGCATCCTTGCCGGGCTTCCGTAGTGGGACCACCCTGCCAATTTTCCAGACTTCGGGAACAATGAGGGTGGATAGCGACAAGTTGAGAACTTTAGTGAGATACTCCACTCCCGGCTCATCCAGCTGCTTCAGGATTACCATGGAGATTTCATCAGGGCCCAACGCTTTGGATGATTTAGCGTTCCTGATGGCATTGCCAACATCATCCATTGTAAACTGTGGTGGTTCCTCATCTGCAGGAAGAGATCTGATGCGACGTAATACTCTTCTCTTCGCCCTGCCACTCTCGGGGTGCTCGACAAACTGTCGATTGAGTTCCGTCGAACAATGTAGCTAAGAACCTAAAAATACCGAAAATCGGGAAGTACCGTTCTATGGGAGCTATACCAAAACATGGACCTATGTTGACGATTTTTAGTGAAGAGATATGTACCTAGGGTACACATAACCCCATTGCCTCCCAAACAAATATAATCATAGGTTTGGCATATACATATAGCGTTTAAAAGAAAGGCGTGGGAAAGGACCCACCTCCTTCAAAATTCATAAAATATACATAACAACGGCAAACCTTGAGCTTTTGCTGCAAATTTCATTAAAAATTAGTTTAGTTGTAATGGAGATAACCAGGCCACAAAGAAGTACCTAGATTATAAATTAATTCGTAAATTTTTAAACCGATGCATTCGTAATATTTGCAAATATAGAGTTTTTTAAAAATATCACATAGGAGAGGTACCGCGCCCCCTCTGGAATTCAATAAAATATGTAGCCTGTTTGGGGGCCATCCCTGACAATGTTAGGAAAATCGATTCAGTAGTTTTTGTAGAAAAAAATTAAATTGAAAATTTAAAAAAGTGGGCGTGGTAAAATTTTCTTTCCTTAAAACCCTAAGCTGGATTATGACGACATTTGATGCTTATTCATAAAGATGTGGTGTTTTTTTAAATATGGCAAAGGGAAGTACCGCTCCCCTTTCGAATTCAAGAAAATATGCATCCTGTTTTCACCGGCGGCAATCCCTGTACATTCCCTGAAAATTTCAGGAAAATCGATTCAGTAGTTTTGTAGATGTAACATATTTAAAAAAAAAAATGGGCATGCTGAAGTTTTTGGTCGCAAATTAATTTTCAAATCGATACATTCCTAATTATTTTAAATATAGCATTTAAAGATATAGGGTATAGAGGAAGTACCCCGCCCCTTACGAAATCTAACAAAATATGTAGTCTATTTCCACCGGGGGCCATAGCTGTGCGTTCCTGACAATTTCAGGAAAATCAGTTCAGTAGTTTTTGTAGAAAAGATTAAAATTGAAAATTGAAATAAAGTGGGCGTGGTCAAATCTTCTTTGCATAAACATTTCACAGGAAGAATTATCCAAATCGGTCCAGCCGTTTTCAACTGATGCCATTACCAACGAACAACATTTGATTTTTGTTTATAAAGATATAGCATTTTTAAAGAAATAGGGTATAGGGGAAATACCACGCCCCCTCCGAAATTCAACAAAATTTTTAGCTCATTTTAACCGGGGGCCACCCCTGTACATTCCCTGATCGATTCAGTAGTTTTTGTAGAAAATATAAAAATTGAAAATAGTGGGCGTAAAAGCGGTCGAAACTTAAGTCGGATTATGGCGAACATTTCACAAAAAGATTATCCAATTCGGTCCAGCCGTTCTCAACTGATGATATTACCAACGAACGACATTTGATTGTTATTTATAAAAATATTTTAGGTTATATCGTAACCTTTCAGAGTAAATTTCTTAAAATTTAGCCTTATCTAGAAGCTTCACACCAATAGGTGCCCTCATAAGAAATTCAAACCCATAGTTTTAGCCGTTGATAAAAGTATGCATTCAGAGAGTCATTCATCACCAAGGAATTTCATAGATATAGATTTTTTTGGTAATTTCGTAACATGTTAGTGCAAATTTCTCAAAATGTTGACTTACCTAGAAGCTTCTCACCAACAGAGATTCTCATAAAAATTTCAAGACTCCACAGTTGTTTTCCCTTTGCGTTGATGCTAAACACATTCATTGAGTCACTCCTCACCAATGCAGTTTGTAGATATAGATTTTTTCATTTCGTACTCTTTCAGGGAACTTTTAATAAAATCCAGTATTTTCTATATGCTTCTCACCACCAGGATCCTCATGAGAAATTCAAGAACCTAGTTTCATCCGTTGATAAAAAATCTGACAATGAGTTACTCATTACCAAAGAATTTTACGAATATAGATATTATTGGCAATTCGTACCCTTCCAGGGAAATTTTCTCTAATTCCAACCTAATCTGGCAACTTCACATCAACAGTGAACCTCATGACAAATTCTTAGATCCGAGTTTTGTTCGTTTTTCTTATCCGTAGTTGCTCAACCCAGTCAGCCCCATGTGGGGCGTATTTATACGCCTTTTTGCGGGTTCATCATCGCTCATTCTTATGATATGGCCTAGCCAACGCAATCGTTGCACCTCGATACGTTTATCTATACTGATGTCGTTGTATAGCAGGTACACCTCGTGGTTCATACGACGTCGATATTCACCGTCAACACATATTGGTCTATAGATCTTTCGAAGAATTGTTCTCGCAAACACGCCAAGCACTGCCTTGTCTGTTTGCGCCAGTACCCAGGCTTCGGAACCATACATCAGCACGGCTAGTATCAGTGTTTTTAAAGCGTTATTTTTGTTTGACGAGATGTGGCTTTGTTCTTAAATTGCTTACTTAAGCCAAAGTAGCATCTGTTGGCCAATAAAATTCTTCTTTTTATTTCACAACTGATGTTATTTGTTGTGTTTACGGCGGTGCCGAGTTAGACGAAGTCTTTTACTACCACAAAATTATAGGAACCAACATCAACAATTGGTCAGATCTCTATGGACGCATTGCCCGTCGACACCATCAACTTGGACTTCTCGCCGTTTACCGCCAGGCCCACTTTAGCAGATTCCCTTTCGACTTTTGCAAAGGTATGAGTTACTTCCTTTACCCATGGACCCATGATGTCAATGTCATCGGCATAAGCAAGTAACATATGGCTGTTCGTATATATCGTGCCACTTCTTTTGACCTTCGCATCTCGTGTAACCTTTTCCAACCGTATGTTGAATAAGTCACACGAAAGGACGTCTCATTGTCTGAAACTTCTTTTGGTACTGTTGAGAAAGGAAACACACCAACCCAACAATATTTTACTTAAGAGCTACATAAACTAATCTAACCTAGCGTAATCTTAGCCACTCAGTTTAACAGAGCACATGGAGGGTTGTTTGTCACTACACTTAAATGTGCATCTTGCCTACTGAGTGTATCGATCTCTCCGTGTGTGGACTTTATCTTATTATTAGTGCACACACAAATTGATTTTACGACCGCTCATAATTTTCCATACATTACAAATGCATTAAACACTTATCGTGCAATTTGGTTTTTTATGGCACTGGGAAACTTATATTTGGAATATTTATTTTTAATTCTGTGATTTTTCCCAGTGCTCAAAACTGACCCAAAAATATGTACAATTTATTTGTACATTCTCCCGGGCGGCTTATATATAAATATTTGATGTGGACTGTATTATGTGTACTTATTAGCTATGAGAATACAAAATTGAAATAATTGTCATATTTGATGATTTAAAAAAATTGGGTGCCACCGTGGTGCAATGGTATGCACACCCGCCTTGCACACATAAGGTCATGGGTTCGATTCCCCGGCCAGGCAACATCAAAGCACTTTTCAACGGTGGCAAAATACCCCTCAGTAATGTTGGCGACATTTCCTGAGTATTTCAGCCATGTAAAACTTCTCTACAAAAGTGGTGTCTTAGACACGCCGTTCGGACTCGGCGATAAACTGTAGGTCCCATATCATTGAGCTAATATGAATCGGGGTGCACTCATTGATATGAGAGAAGTCTCCCTTGTCCCTATGGGATGTTGTGGAACAATTATTATTATTATTATTGATGATTTAAAAATACATAATTATATAAAAACAATGTGTGCATCGCCGCATTCGCATCACCGTCTAGGTTACGGCCCCAACGAATGGCATCAGCCATCTCTCTAACCTATATCTCTTGCCAGTTCATCCACCTTTGTCCGCCGGCTTCATTCCCCACGTCATCAGCATGATTTTCTTCGACCTCTTCCTCCGGCGTAGCAGAACTTCCTTCGATGGTGGCATGTTTTTTGGCTTGGCTTGCAACTTCTCTATCTTCAGGCGTAATATTTGTTGAATTTGCCTCACCACACCTTCCTTATTATCCCAAATCATTCGTTCGGCCTTGTCAGGTTTTGTTGTTGCTTTCTCAGATACGTCGTTGTTGGACGATGATATATGCGAGTTATCAACAATTTCGCTATTGTCGAAATCTCGTTCTTCTTTGATAAGTCCCGCGCTAGAATCACCAGTTTCTATTTCGAAAGTTTCTTCTTCATCCTCGGCATTAATTTCTAGCACTTCTTCCTTCTTCAGATAATATTCCACCGTCTCTTCTGCCTCGTTTAAATCATCATGAAAGGGTTGTTGTTCGCTTACGTCTGGGCTATGTGCTCCAGCGAACTGTGACAACGCTTCTCCTTCTACTAGTTCATCTTCCGAATTGACTATATCAGAAACATGGCTTGTACTCTCAATGTCTAGCAATAGCTTCAAATCACATAAGCGGGCATTCAGTGTAACATTTGCGGCTTCCAGTTCACTAATTTGATTATTTAAGCTATCAATATATTTACGAGCAGCAACTAATTCTTCATTGATTTCCTGTGAATGGATTTTATCCTTGGACGTAAGTTCTTCCCGTAGGCTCAGCATGTCGTTTTCTAAATTACTACGGGTCAGTATTTCATCTTCCAATTGTTCGCGTAGAATCGCCATTTCTTTTTTCACTTCCTTAAGGCCGTCCATGGCTTTGTTGCGGTCAACGATTGCAGCATTGTATTTGGCCTTTACTTTAGTAATTTCTTCCTCATTCTGAGGACTTGCCGGCGAGAACAGTTTCCATAAATCATATTTCCAGCTGGCCTCGCTAATGCACCTATCGCATTCGCAGTCGTGGAAATAAAATAGCCAATATATTCTGGCCTTCTCGAGCATTTCTCCATCACATTCCCTAAACATGTCCTCTCTTTCTGTATTTTTGGGACATGTTATGTCTCCTTCCACAACTTTACAACATTTTGTAAAGCGCACAGACTCAGGATCAGTTTTTTGCTCCAATTCGGGGTACCTTGGGAATACAATTTTGGCGCACTCTTCAATTTCTCTTGCTTCCTCCTCCCGGCTCAAAAAAGAGTACGCGTTTACTAAGTACCAACTAGCTGGCGGTTTTAAGAGCTGCTCGACCTCAATTTTTCCATCGCAGTTGGCTTTCCACTCTCGTCTCCTCGTCGCCATTAGCTTATAGGCTACGACGAGACTTTCATCCACTTTCCTAGACAGATTCTCGTTCTCTTCTGGACTGTCTGCATATCGAAATGCTTGCTGGAGAACGTAGTACGTATTTTCCACCAGTGTTTTATACGTATTTACATTCCTCACATTTTTAAAATTGGAATTTGGCAGCTCCACACCAACAGAGACCCTCGTGACAATTTCAGTTATTTTCACTTAGCGTTAGCAGCTCGATCCAGTCAATGAGTCACTCATCGCCAACAAATTTTATAGGTATAGATTTTTTTGATAATTTCGTAACCTTTCAGTGAAAATTTCTCAAAATCCAGCCTTATCTTATGTTCACACGAGCGTTTGAAGTAAGTTGTTCGCCTCTCGAAATACGTACAAGAATTAACCCGTTTCCACGACACCATTCGTAATTATGAGAAACATAATTTGTTTTTCCTAACTACTTGTTTCCTCGTTTTCATGAGAATTTGAACACATAACAGGTGTAACATATTTTAAATGAGCAGGAAAAACACTAACCTTTCCTACGAATGTATGTTTTACATATAATTGCACACTTTTCATGAATATTTTCCATTAATTCTGAAATTTTTGGAATTTTCTGTACATTTTTATATGTTTCAAAATTAATGAGAAAATTAATGAGATAGAGACATGCCAAAACAATATTTGTGTATACAGACTTTCAGGCAGGTATCTGACTTTTGTTTCTAGATTTGTACGCGAATTTGAAACAATGGGCAAAAATTTAACTTCAATGAAAGATAATAGAAAATTTGCTATGCTTTGAATGTATACTAATCATTGAACAGATTACTTTTCATTCATGTTTTACAGTTTTTCTAGAAAAATCGACACGAATTTTGTATGGGAATCAAGAAATTTATTTGTGGGTCGAACAACGAATAGAGAACGAACGAAGTACCGTGGAAATGGGCTATTATCTAGAAGCTTCACATCAACAGGAACCCTCATGAGAAATTCAAGATCCTAGTTTCAGTCTTTGAGAAACAAATCAGTCAGTGAGTGATTCCCACATCGCCACTGAATTTTGTAGATATAGATGTTACTGTCAATTTGGAACTTTTCAGGAAAATTTCTCAAAATCTAACATTTCTGACAGTTTTACACCAACAATGACACTCATGACAAACTTAAGATCTTAGCTTCAATCGGTTTTTCCAGGGCTCCTACTCAAACTCTGAGTGAGTCACTCATCACCAAAGTGTTTTAGATAACAGTTTTGACGGCGCATTAAGACTAGTGGATACCAGATAAAATACAGTCCGTAATCTGTTTTGTGTTTTTATGTCACTGCATTTCCATCAAACTTCGTGTAAAGCTTTAAATCAGCTTGGTACTTATCAAATTCATCCGCAGATGCGAAAACAGTAGTTCCTCCATTAAGAGTTCGGATATTCCAGGTTGAGCTTGACAGATCGTAGTCACAACAACGTTAGCGGGGGGTTTTCAAGCCCTATACCTTTGTTAGATTTTATGAAAGATTCCACAAAGTTTAGGGCGTATAAGTAGTGACAGTTATCATACGCCAACGTGAACTCTGGACTTGTGAACTATTATATTTCAGTCTATTGGATTATTGTTGTGTACTGACTATGAGGCGATTACGGATCATTCGTTCTTCCTGAATGAAAAATACATAATAGAATAAAACTTAAATAGTTCAGTCATAACGTCCCTAGAATATTTTGATTTTAAATTAAGAGATTTCTGTTACCACTGTGATATTCATATGTTGAAATAGTTCCTCTGGAAACTGACCGTGGGAGATCAATGCACACTTGAGATGAAGCCGAGATAAGTCTTGGAACTGGTCATGTTAAAGCCTATCAGAACTGTTACTTGATATCTCCCACCCTCTATCTCACCAAAAGGTCCTTTATCATGACGTGCCCTGATTTCATCACGACTTCCTTTTGCGATACTGTCTTTACGAAATTTATGTTTTGAAACTATTTCTATTCGAAAGCAATATTAAAAATTGCAAAGTTGAAAATCTTAAGATGATAAAACACAAATTTCGAGTAGAATTTCTTAAGACGACGGCCTTAAAAACGCCCAAGCTTTCCCTTCATCCCATGCACTATGTCGTCGGCATAAAAAACAATTTATATAAATTTAGATTCTTGTTTTTTTTTTCTATGGATGTTTAAAGAAAGATGAATTACTTTATGCCTTGGCTGTCGACTTTCAACATTCACAATGTGAAAAAAGGTGGAACAGAAACACTAAAATGGGTGGTTAAACATTCAAGACACAGTCAATGGAAGTTAAGCTTAGAGAGACAATTTTTGTTCATATATGTGTTTGTGTGTAAATGTGCTGTTGTGATAATATCTAACCGAGCAGAAACAAAAAAAGAAAACTAAGTAATTCACCCACTCTACCAATCCCCCTACCCCCTATTCCTTCGCAACAACAAGCCATTTTTACTAGCATGCTGTGAAAAACAAATATAAATTTCACGGTAGAAAAACTACCTCTTCTTGATACTAAATAATGCCATAAATCTTCTATGAAAATATTAACGTCGTCATAGTCATACTTTGTCGTAGTCGTTGCTGTCGCCGCCGCTCTTGTCTTGTTGTCATACCGTCATATGGCCACCAAGCACACACAATTTATTTGTTTCCTTAACTTGTTCTTATATCTGCAAGTGAAAGTTTTGCTGCGTAAGTGTTTTGTAGGTATTTCACTTTTTCCTCATCTTTTTAAGGCGTATTCACGTAGGCCTTTTTTAAAGAGGATGCCGCCGCCTCCATGCTCATCGGTTTTTTTCGTGTCGCAATAAATGGTATAAAGATAAAAATATTTTTAGCTTAGTATTTTCAAAAAGGCGATTTCTTTTGATTTAATACAAGTAAAATATATAGAATTAAGGTTTTTGTTTATGTGTGTGTGTATAAAAAATGCATATGAAAGATACCACTAAGAGATTACAAGAAATATAACTAGGGCGCATAAGTAGTGACAGTTATCATACGCCAACGTGAACTCTGGACTTCTGGTATTTTTTTTATTTCAATCTAGCGTTTACTAAATACCAGATTCTTACGAACCATTTGTTTTCCCGGAATAAAAAATAAATAATAGAATAAAACTTAAATAATTCAGTCCTGCTGTCCCTAGAATAATATGGATTTTAAAATATTTGATTTTTTTTTCCTATTAGGGCGAAGATCATTTTAATATTAATTTTTAATTAATTTCTCGTTAAAGTCGAGCTTAATGACCGATGATTTTTGCAAGTGAAAAAGGAAAGCCGAAGATTTGAACCCACACATGTTTCGCTGTTCGTGGCAGTTCATCAGACATATCGGCAGTGGATATGCTGGTTGTTTTTTAGAGTGATGAGTTTTTTCTCATTCAATCCGTATGACTATTTTACGACGGAAATAATTTTTTGAAAAAAAAAAATTAATTTCATAATACTATTTTTTCAAAAGCAATTTTATTTCAAAATGGTTTGTGCGTGACCTTAATTATACCCTCCACCCTAATATGGAGGGTATAATTAAATTTGTTATTCCGTTTGTAACACATCGAAATATTCATCGGAGACCCTATAAAGAATGTATATTCTTGATCAGGGTAAAATTCTAAGGCGATATAACCATGCCCGTCTGTCCGTCCGTCCGTCTGTTGAAATCAAGATACTGCTAGCAATTTTTAAGATAGAGCTTTGTAATTTGGTACAGATGTTTCAATTACTCCTAGGATGTTTGATATTACAAATGGGCCATTACGGTCCACGTTTTGATATATATATATATATATATATATATATATATATATATATATATATATATATATATATATATATATATATATATATATATATGACGGAACTACCCGATTTTCGGTATTTTGAAGTTTGTGGCATCAATATTCCACCGAAGTGGCTTTCCCCCAGAACTTTGTCGGTATAGGTCCACGCCTTCATATAGCCCCTATAGAAAAATACCTCCCGCTTTTCGTTATTTTGAAGGTTGTGGCCTAAATATTGCTCCGAAGTGGCTGAAGTTTGGTACTTAGTTTTCCCACCGATATGAATGCAATTTGTTATTTAGTCTCCCATGGGGTTATAAAATATTCCCGAAGAGAATTATCAGTATAGGTCCACTCTGCATATATCCCCCTTAGAAGCGTACCTCTTGATTTTCGGTACTTTTAAGGTTTTAGCCATGTAGTTATAAAATATTCCAGAAGAGAATAATCAGTATAGGTCCACGTTTTTCTATACCCCCCTACAAACGTACCTCTTGATTTTCGGTATTTTAAAGGTTTTAGCCACATTATCTTACCGAAATATCGGAAGTTTGGTATTTAGTCTTCTTTGAGTCTTAAAACTTTCCTCCAGAAATTTGTCGGTATTGATCGAAGCCCCAATAGAATGAATGGTACCTCCCGAATTTCGGTATTTTGAAGGTTAGCCACAATTTATTACCGAACTTGCTGAAATGTGGTATTTAGCCTTCTTCACAAAGGAAAGGAAACTAATTGTTCCATTTTGCTTCAAAAAAACTCGTGGTGGAGGGTATAACAAGTTCGGCCTGACCGAAGTAAACGCCGTTCTTACTTGTCTTATTTCAATCTAACGTCTACCAAATACCAGATTATTGTTATTTACTTGCTATGAGGCGATTACGAACCATTTGTTTCCCCCAAATAAAAAAAAAATGTATAATAGAATAAAACATTAGTATTTCAGTTTGGGCTGTAAGGGCTTAAGAGATACATTGAAAAATTAGGAGTCTACCGAAGTCCCACGCATCCAACCATTACACTACGTTTCACGGGTGGTAAAGCCGATCTTCAGGTGTATTAGGATGTTGTTTTGGCAGACGAAGGCAAAGCTTGGAAACTAGTATATATATCGCACTTCATTAGATAAATGTATATGCGAAATTATGTCAGTGTATTGACACTCCAAACTTTTCCTATAGTCTTGCTTGGTAATCCCATTTTTCAATGTTCACAAATACTACGGTAAGTTTTATTCCTACATCATTAGTAATTGCTCTTCTATATCAGAAGATTTTATTTTTTTTTTTTTTTGATTTGATCATCAATTATTGTATACTAAAGTTTTGACAAGTTGATGGTGGCTTAGAACGCTAAGACGCCGGCAAACTTGACACTCAGTTGTCGGAGACCCAGGTTCGAATCCCAGCCTGGCTCATGCTGAAATTATTTTTTATTTTTGCCTTATTAAGGCGAAGGCCATTTATAGTGATATTTAATTAATTCTCTTTCGAGTTGAGCTGTAAGGCCTTTAGAGATACATTGAAAAATTAGGAGTCTACCGAAGTCCCACGCATCCAACCATTACACTACGTTTCACGGGTGGTAAAGCCGATCTTCAGGTGTATTAGGATGTTGTTTTGGCAGACGAAGGCAAAGCTTGGAAACTAGTATATATATCGCACTTCATTAGATAAATGTATATGCGAAATTATGTCAGTTAATTGAAACTCCAAACTTTTCCTATAGTCTTGCTTGGTAATCCCATTTTTCAATGTTCACAAATACTACGGTAAGTTTTATTCCTATATCATTAGTAATTGCTCTTCTATATCAGAAGATTTTATTTTTTGATTTGATCATCAATTATTGTCTACTAAAGTTTTGACAAGTTGATGGTGGCTTAGAACGCTAAGACGCCGGCAACCTTGACACTCAGTTGTCGGAGACCCAGGTTCGAATCCCAGCCTGGCTCATGCTGAAATTATTTTTTATTTTTGCCTTGTTAAGGCGAAAGAGAATTAATTAAATATCACTATAAATGGCCTTCGCCTTAATAAGGCAAAAATAAAAAAAAATAGTATTTCAGTCCTGACGTCCCCATAATATATTGACTTTAAACTAGGGGATTTCTGCAACTTAAATGATATTCATGAGTTATTATTCACCATTATATTTCGTCAAAATTTAACTCTAAAAGCATAATATGTATGAGGCAGATCTTCGGCTAGAAATTGAGATATACATCTATTGGCTGATAGATATGGTGGGCTACATGGCAAAATGGACTACAAATTGTCTGAAACGGATTTCGTCCAAACAAACTAAGGTTCTGAAACATTTTAATCGTATCAAAGTGTATGTATATACCCTCGTTAAGCTGAGGGTATACAAATAACTTGAATCCGCCATCTGAGCTTGCAATGGGTCAGAAAACTTATGTACGATGTACCTATTGTCGTCACAAGTCCCCATTCTGGGACTGGTTTCTCGTTCTATGAAAATTTGAAATTAAAAATATTTTCTTTATAAAATATTTCAAATGACATTTATTTCCTTTATAAAAGTTTTAATTTCACATTTTCATAGAAACAGAATTGAGCACATGGTGCAGTCTTAAATATCCATAGAAAAATATATGAGAATATAATTTTTTTTATACCGAACACATATAGGGTGGAATGAAGTGAAACTTGAGGCGTTTTAAAGCCGTCGTTTTAAGGAGGTGTACTAGAAATTTGTTTTTAAAGGGAATAGTTTTAAGGCAGCACAATCTTTTATAGGCAGTATCTGAATTATAACGCAAAATTCATATCATAATGCACTCAATGAAGTGTAACAGTTACGATATCACCCCACCGTGTTCTAATTTAAAAAAATATTATCTTTTTTCTAGAATTTTTGCATACAATGCATACACGAGCTTTCTGTTGTTTTGTAACTTTATTATTTTTTCAATCTAAATAAGCATTAGAGACACAATTAACGAGAAACATAATTTATGTTCCCAAACTTTTGCTATTGACATATAATACCAAGAATTAAACCAATAAAGGTACAAATAAACAAGAAACCATTTATAAGCATTTTAGTCTAGAATAAATAAATTATAACAAACAAACACGAGACTATTAGTAAGCACTTTTAGTCAAATAAATTGTAATAATTTTTAATTGCATTAGTTATAAAACTCGCATTCAACAATAAAGACGTAGCAGAAGCTACCAAAAAGACAACAACAAAAATGTTTGTTTTTTATTTATTTGAAAATGTTGCCTTTTCGGGCGAAAGTCATTTTTAATATTAATTTTTAATTAATTTCTCGTTGGAATCGAGCTTAATGACTTAACTTAATAATGCAAGTGAAAACGGAAACCCGAAGATTCGAAACCACACAACCACCACTATGTGACATTTATGTTTCGCTTTTGGCAGAGGCTATTCAGACATATCGGCTGTGGAGCGGCTTCTCTATCATCAAACTTTTCTTCTTTCAAATGCATTTTTTGTTTTTGCAACAACAATGGGTATTTTCCCATTTAGTTGTGCTTTCATGACAAACGCTTAGCGCTGCCTTTGAAAGCAATGAGTTTGGCTCGATTCCAAAGTGAAATTAATTAAAAATTAATATTAAAATTGATCTTCGCCCCAAAAAGGCAAAATTTTCAAATAAATAAAATCAACTGAGCCTGGGGTTTGAACCTATGTCCATGAAAAACACAAGAAAAAATGTGTTGTCACGGCGTGTTAGCGTTCAGAGTCAAACTCTTTACTTTCATAGGCAGCGCTAAGCGTTTGTCATCAAAGCACATCTTAAGGGCAGATTTTGAGAAATTTTTCCTGGAAGGGTACGGATTGACAAAAGAATGGGACACTGTTGGTGTGAAAAATGCTAAAAAATTTATATTTGGAAAACTCTAAGGTTATGAGTGACTCTTTGACTTACTGATGATCAGCGTCTAGGGAAAATAATGACATTGAAATTTCTCATGGGCCTGGGATTTGACAAATTCGTCCTGAAAGAGTACGAGATTATCGAAAACATCCTTGCTATTTTATTTAACCCACTTAAAGCCACTGGCCGTTTAAACGCCACCAAAAATTGTTGCAAAAATTGACATAAAACTCGGGTTTTTTCGCATATTTTTGTGGGTTTTTTTCCATTTGGTTATAGTAATGTCTATTATCTGTCATTCCATGCTTAAATGGTTTCATTTGGTCCATGCATTTCCACGCAATCGGCCTAAAACGCAAGGAACTCAAAAAAATCGACTTTTTTGCAATTTTCGACTTTTGATGAAAATTTTAAATATGCGATAAAAATTTAATCTAAAATGTTACTTTCATATAACTTCAGGGATTTGTTAGGAATGTAGTAAAAGTATTTTCTAAATAAAAAACCAAGGGATTGACATGTAAGAATACACCTACATATATTACCCTTCAAAATTTTCGGTACTTTTAAAAGAAGGCCCGATTGCAGGAAAACTATTCGTTTTAGAGAAAAAAGTTATTTCTTAAGAAATGCTCAGAAAGTCCCAAAAATATAATTTTCACACAAAATTTTAAGTTTTCTCGCAAAAAAATTCTCGGCGCTAAGTGGGTTAAAACTGTAATAGCCTTACAAGAAGTGCGATGGATTCGAGCAGATGATGGAGGTTCTTGATTTATGGTACCATGGAGACTTGATAACCGGGTCTCAAGATCACTCCGGCGGATAAGATAATTGTTACAAGCCGTATAAAAGAAGAAATTTTTTATATCAGTCTCATTTGCCCCCACACCCCGTCTGAATAGGATGGTGAAAAGTCCAAGGATAGAGAGATAATATGACCTTTGCCCCAGCTAGGAGCGGTTTAAGCGATTTTAGTACTAATATTGGGAGGGGAATATTTTTGGTGCCACTGTCGAAAGTTCAGCCTTCATTAGGCTACATCCGAATAAGGAATGACGAAGAATAAGGATTAAGGATTACGCCAGACCACGTGGATGTTCTTAGTTGAAACAAACCAGAAATCAGATCGACCATATCAGTGTCCCTTGTGTTAGATGTCCGATTGATTTTAGAAGCAGTCACAGATAATGGCCAACGCACTCTTCTTAGTGTTGCTAAAGTGCGACTTGACACATGAAAGAAACTGGATCTTGAGAAAATCCAAAGACAAAATGTAGCCCAAGGCTACTCCGCTCACCTTATTCACATGCTGGAAGACGGCACTACCTATCCCAAGCGCCCACTCTCTCAATTTGGGTTCTAAAAACGACAATCAAAAAATGTATGGTAGGATCAGGATTGTCTTAAGGCTACTGAAGAAAAAGAGGCGGCATATCGGACAAAGTCAGTAGCAACACGAAGCGCCAAAGGAGAAGAAGACGTGAAAGGAAACGCTTTTTTAAGAAGATAAAAGAATGAGCAGGAAATTTGTGAGCGTGAGAAACTAGGTGCGTCTTAACAAAATTTAAATGAAAGGAGCTTACACCTGGGAAGTTTTTGCGGATTCAGAAACTACAATGTTCAAAGATGAAAAAAATCAAAAAACAAAAAAAAATCGCACGAGGGATTTTCAAATAAATCGCGGTCAAAGTTCACATTTTAGGGGTTTTTATGTTTTACGATTTTACTTGGAAACCGCAAGTCCTATCGTAAGCGGACTAAATAAAATGTTGTAGCAGTGAAAATGCCGTACAATTTTTTTCTTTAGTCCCATTTCGACAGGACTTGCCGTTTCCAAGCAAAATCCTGAAAACCTAAAATTAACCAAAAATTGGGAACTTTGACCGCTATTTTTTTTAAAAGTCCCTCTAGCGATTTTTTTCTTATTTTTGGATTGTTTTCATCTATGAACATTGCTGTTTCAAAATCCACAAAAATTTCCCAGCTGTAAGCGGTTTTCACTTAAAGTTAGTTAAAGGGCATCGTGTATGGGCATTGTTTTATAAGGAGGCGATACAGTCTGTGCATTGTCCCCATTTGAACTTCTATACCTCAAAAATGGTAAAACCTACGAAAATACCATTGAGGTCAATCTTGTAGAGAATTTTCACTGCTACAACATTACGATAGGACTTGCGGTTTCCAAGTATCCATATCCGTAAAACCCTAAACAAACCCTAAAAATGTGAACTTTGACCGGGATTTATTTTCATCTATGAAAGTTGTAGTTTCAGAATCTGCAAAAACTTCCCAGGTGTAAGCACCTTAAATTTAAATTTACTTAAGGCGCACCGTGAGAAGCCAAAATTACTACCGAAAATTGTACCTGAGTGAAACACACCAGTAGTGCGATTCTCTAACACCTTTTTTGAGTTACCAACAAAAATCGGTAAAATTATAATGCTTATAAATTCGGTAATTAACGATATTTTTCGGTAAGTTAGCGACGAAAAGAAAGTAGTCGTAAAGTTCTACCGATAGCAACAGTGTTGTCAACTTTTAATTGAACTTTTCTTTCATAATTTTACGTATTAATTTTACCGACATTTGTCGGTAACTCAAAAAATGATTTTGAGAATCGCACTACAGACTGAAGCTTTGGGGTGTAGGTACATTCTTCTGCAAAGATGATGAACGGAATGTGCTAACTGATGCCGATAGCGTACTGAGGATCTGTTACTGAGGTTTTTGGTATCAAACATGGGTATCGATGAAGATTCTACGGTAAAAGTTTTTGTTGACAAGTCCATGCTTCCTGAGATATTGGAACAAAAGCCAAAAAAACACCACCGACACCAAACGACGATAAATTACGAGTTGATTTGTTGTTGTATCAGGAGCTACATGTTTTTTGTTTGCGTTTTTTTAATCGAAATGTGTTTCCAGGTTCAGGAATGATGCATTCTCAACTGTGTGCGTCCATAAATATCTGCAGGTCAGAATCGTGTGGCCCGTTTGCATACACTGGAGAGATAGATGAATTGGCGTCTACATCACCCCAGCACAATTGCGCTACTATCTTCTAAACGTTCTTCCTCTGATGCAACATATGGTGGATGTGGGCGGTAGATCTCTCTATGCATAAGTTGTTTACATGGAGAACTAGGTAGATAACACACAAACAAGTACTATATCGACAGCATTTTTTGTGCCATACACATGACTGGTGACCGCACACGTACTTTAGGATCCAACATTTCGAACACGGCTTGGTGCATAAATATCCTCAATCGTATCGAATACCTTCGATGTATCTTGTTCCATGAGAATCGTTAAGTTACACAGCTTGTTCTGGTTGGTTTCTCTGCTTAAATGTGCGGTTATGACACGAAGCTCAGACGTTGTACTATACCGATACCGGATACATCTTCTTGGCAACTTTCTCTTAGGTTCGGGAGGAGTAAGATCTAGAGTTTATTTGCAACTGGTGAGAGTAAAGAGATCGACCTGTGGAATTCTCCCATATTCACATCTTTCCTATGTTTCTAAAGCCTTTTCCAAGCTTCGGGAACTATGTGGGTTGCAAACTATAAATTGAGCACCTTGGTTAAATATTCTACTCCAGATTCACTTAGTTGCTCCAACATGATCATATAGACTTGGTTCGGCCCAATTGCTATGGATAATTTCCCAGCAAAATGTTCGATGCCAAAGATGACATTCAATCATGGGTGCAAGTGATCTAGCATGTCATCTTTTTAGCATCTTCATCGATGAATTTTATATGAGCGTGGACCCCAAAAGATGACGTTCTTTTCTGGATCCTAAGCATGTCATTTTAACCAATGCGTTGACATGTCATTTCCACCAATGCTTTGGCATGTCATTTCCACCAATGATTTGACACGTCATTTTCACCCATGCTTTGACATGTCATTTTAACCAATGCTTTGGAATGTCATTTTCACCAACCCCTTGGCATGAAATTTTCATGTCTTGTTTAGAAAATGGAAATGCTGTATTGAAATATGGTTTTCATGAAAAACAAAACTCTTTATTAATTCAAACGAATTCATGAAATAGCTACAATTAATTTATCAGTTTAGTTTTTCAAAAGTTTACATCCAAAATTGCAATGTAATCACCACCGCTGCAACGCAAAAGATTACTTCCTCCGTTCTCCGCAACTGATATTCTTTCATCTTACAAAAGGTTTTTTCAATTATCTTCCCATCACCAGTTCATATTTCAACATGGACTCCAAATGCACTCCTTTAAGTATTTTTATTTCGTAAATTACTTTTATTTAATAATTTTGTTATTTTATAACAAAATTTTGGTAATTTATACTCTTTTGTTTAGTGACGGAAATATGTAGGGATCTACAACCCGGCTTGCTTTAGGGATCTCTAAGAACAAAATGTAACGAACGGGGAGGAGAGACTTTTTATGGAAAATACCATTTATGCTTCATTAATTTATTTTTAATTGTTTCTTTCCAAAAGTAGTTTCTTCTTTATTTTCAGATTCTTGTTCCTTTTCGTTTCGGACTTTTTTTTTCAAATTCCAAGAAGCGAGATTTGATTGATTTCATTCTATGTCATATTTAGAACAGACAAGGGAACTTTTAAAATAGCAATGTGTGCAGTCCGATTCTATTTTTAGCTCGATGGTTGGGACTTCATATAATACCAATTGTTTAGAACAACAAAAATTTTTCCTTTATGTTATCGGAAAAAATAGTACAAATTAGTAGATTTTTGCAGTACTGGAACATACCAAAATGAAAATAAACAGGTGTGTAAATAAAAACACAAACATCATCTCTATTGATTCGATGGAATGGGTACAAATGCTGATGAAAAGATCGGATCTTTCACGACTTCCTTTGAACCAATGCAAAAGATGACATGAAATCACGTCATCGCAAAGAACCCCTTCTGTCAAATTTTGCTGGGTTTACTTTCCCCAGCAAAATGTTCGATGCCAAAGATGACATTCAATCATGGGTGCAAGTGATCTAGCATGTCATCTTTTTAGCATCTTCATCGATGAATTTTATATGAGCGTGGACCCCAAAAGATGACGTTCTTTTCTGGATCCTAAGCATGTCATTTTAACCAATGCGTTGACATGTCATTTCAACCAATGCTTTGGCATGTCATTTCCACCAATGATTTGACATGTCATTTTCATTAATGCTTTGACACGTCATTTTCATCCATGCTTTGACATGTCATTTTGACCAATGCTTTGGCATGTCATTTTCACCAACCCCTTGGCATGAAATTTTCATGTCTTGTTTGGAAAATGGAAATGCTGTATTAAAATATGGTTTTCATGAAAAACAAAACTCTTTATTAATTCAAACGAATTCATGAAATAACTACAATTAATTTATCAGTTTAGTTTTTCAAAAGTTTACATCCAAAATTGCAATGTAATCACCACCGCTGCAACGCAAAAGATTACTTCCTCCGTTCTCCGCAACTGATATTCTTTCATCTTACAAAAGGTTTTTTCAATTATCTTCCCATCACCAGTTCAGATTTCGACATGGACTCCAAATGCACTCCTTTAAGTATTTTTATTTCGTAAATTACTTTTATTTTATAATTTTGTTATTTTATAACATTTTGGTAATTTATACTCTTTTGTTTAGTGACGGAAATATGTAGGGATCTACAACCCGGTTTGCTTTAGGGATCTCTAAGAACAAAATGTAACGAACGGGGAGGAGAGACTTTTTATGGAAAATACCATTTATGCTTAATTAATTTATTTTTAATTGTTTCTTTCCAAAAGTAGTTTCTTCTTTATTTTCAGATTCTTGTTCCTTTTCGTTTCGGACTTTTTTTTTCAAATTCCAAGAAGCGAGATTTGATTGATTTCATTCTATGTCATATTTAGAACAGACAAGGGAACTTTTAAAATAGCAATGTGTGCAGTCCGATTCTATTTTTAGCTCGATGGTTGGGACTTCATATAATACCAATTGTTTAGAACAACAAAAATTTTTCCTTTATGTTATCGGAAAAAATAGTACAAATTAGTAGATTTTTGCAGTACTGGAACATACCAAAATGAAAATAAACAGGTGTGTAAATAAAAACACAAACATCATCTCTATTGATTCGATGGAATGGGTACAAATGCTGATGAAAAGATCGGATCTTTCACGACTTCCTTTGAACCAATGCAAAAGATGACATGAAATCACGTCATCGCAAAGAACCCCTTCTGTCAAATTTTGCTGGGTTTACTTTCCCCAGCAAAATGTTCGATGCCAAAGATGACATTCAATCATGGGTGCAAGTGATCTAGCATGTCATCTTTTTAGCATCTTCATCGATGAATTTTATATGAGCGTGGACCCCAAAAGATGACGTTCTTTTCTGGATCCTAAGCATGTCATTTTAACCAATGCGTTGACATGTCATTTCAACCAATGCTTTGGCATGTCATTTCCACCAATGATTTGACATGTCATTTTCATTAATGCTTTGACACGTCATTTTCATCCATGCTTTGACATGTCATTTTGACCAATGCTTTGGCATGTCATTTTCACCAACCCCTTGGCATGAAATTTTCATGTCTTGTTTGGAAAATGGAAATGCTGTATTAAAATATGGTTTTCATGAAAAACAAAACTCTTTATTAATTCAAACGAATTCATGAAATAACTACAATTAATTTATCAGTTTAGTTTTTCAAAAGTTTACATCCAAAATTGCAATGTAATCACCACCGCTGCAACGCAAAAGATTACTTCCTCCGTTCTCCGCAACTGATATTCTTTCATCTTACAAAAGGTTTTTTCAATTATCTTCCCATCACCAGTTCAGATTTCGACATGGACTCCAAATGCACTCCTTTAAGTATTTTTATTTCGTAAATTACTTTTATTTTATAATTTTGTTATTTTATAACATTTTGGTAATTTATACTCTTTTGTTTAGTGACGGAAATATGTAGGGATCTACAACCCGGTTTGCTTTAGGGATCTCTAAGAACAAAATGTAACGAACGGGGAGGAGAGACTTTTTATGGAAAATACCATTTATGCTTAATTAATTTATTTTTAATTGTTTCTTTCCAAAAGTAGTTTCTTCTTTATTTTCAGATTCTTGTTCCTTTTCGTTTCGGACTTTTTTTTTCAAATTCCAAGAAGCGAGATTTGATTGATTTCATTCTATGTCAGATTCAGAACAGACAAGGGAACTTTTAAAATAGCAATGTGTGCAGTCCGATTCTATTTTCAGCTCGATGGTTGGGACTTCATATAATACCAATTGTTTAGAAGTTTTAGTTGTTTGATATGCAGGAAATGTAAGACAACATCACGACGACAGTTCTAACAACTTTGGTCTGTTCCAGAAACTGCAAGAATCTACTTATTTTTACTACGATAACAATTTTTCCTTTATGTTATCGGAAAAAATAGTAAAAATTAGTAGATTTTTGCAGTACTGGAACATACCAAAATGAAAATAAACAGGTGTGTAAATAAAAACACAAACATCATCTCTATTGGATCGATGGAATGGGTACAAATGCTGATGAAAAGATCGGATCTTTCACGACTTCCTTTGCATTGGTTCAAATCCTAATGAAAAGATCGGATCTTCCACGACTTCCTTTGAATCAATGCAAAAGATGACATGAAATCACGTCATCGCAAAGAACCCCTTCCGTCAAATTTTGCTGGGTTCTGAATGACTTTGCAGCAGCCGCCATGGAGAATAGTGGTCATTTACCTTCGGCTGGAAGAGCGACATGTAATTCTTCGCCCTATCCCTTTCCGGGTGTTCCACAAACTGACTATTAAAACGACAGGCGCACCTCCGTGGATCTATCGCTAGATTGTCTGACTTATTGATGATCAACATCCAGGAAAAATGATCAAGCTCTGACCTTGAAATTTTCCTGAGCCTGAGATTACCGAAACTATGAAATTTTTGCATATTTTGTACATCGTGCATATTTGTACATATTTGCATAAAATGAGCATACGCAAAACCATATGCAAAAATATATACAAGGATTTGCGGTCTAAACATCCCACAGAAATGGCTTAAATATGGTATTAAGTCTTCTTTAGGGGTATGAAACTTTATACCTGAAATTTGTTCTCATGGGTCCACGTTTTAATATAGCCCCCAAGGAATGGTACCTCCCGATTTCCGATATTTTCAAGGTTGTGGCCTCAACATCACACTTAAATGGCTGACATTTTATATAAAGTCTTCGTTGAGAGTATAAAACTTTCCACCTGAAATTTGTCAGTATAAGTCCACGTCTTCATATAGTCCCCATAGAACGGTACCTCCCGATTTTCAGTATTTTGGGTCATGGGTCCACGTTTTAATATAGCCCCCAAGGAACGGTACCTCCCGATTTCCGATATTTTCAAGGTTGTGGCCTCAACATCACACTTAAATGGCTGACATTTTATATAAAGTCTTCGTTGAGAGTATAAAACTTTCCACCTGAAATTTGTCAGTATAAGTCCACGTCTTCATATAGTCCCCATAGAACGGTACCTCCCGATTTTCAGTATTTTGAAAGTTGTAGCCTCAATATCCCACCGAAATGGCTGAAATTTGGTATTAAGTCTTCCTTGGCGGTAACCAACTTTAAACCTAAAATTTTTTGGGTTAGGTTCAGGCCTTCATATAGCCCCCATAGAACGATACCTCCCGATTTTCGGTATTTTGAAGGTTGAAAGTTGTAGCCTCAATATCCCACCGAAATGGCTGAAAATTGGTATTAAGTCTGCCTTGGCGGTAACCAACTTTAAACCTAAAATTTTTTGGGTTAGGTTCAGGCCTTCATATAGCCCCCATAGAACGATACCTCCCGATTTTCGGTATTTTGAAGGTTGAGGCTTTGGTTATATATTTCTCTATTTTATTGACTTGTCCGAAAAGAATTTTAAACAGAAAAATTGTACCTACAAACATTTTGTACCTATTATTGAAAATTTGTTGCATAAGAAAAAATGTAAATGTGTAAAGAAAAAGACGAACACGAACATGTAAATATGTGCTGAGTAAGCAGGGTTTTTTTCCGGTACATAGAACCGGCTGCTTTGCTGCAAGAATCAACATAGTAAGTGTCGAGACTTTTATCAATCTCGGCAAAAACAAACACGAACACGTGTGTGGTGAATTGCGGAGTAAGCAACCCCTGACCGAAACATTGGCAGATACGACGGGTCAATCCGGTACAATATCGTTGCCACACGATTGAATTGAGTATCCCATTTTACCGAGACTTCCCACATCAAAATGTACATCAAGACCCAAGAAGGTATATATCGGACAACAGCTTCAGGTACCTTTCCCAGCAAAATTCAACATATTGGCGTAAATGCAGTAGGGCTGTTCGAGGACCGTTTTAAACTTCTTACTCCCTGTGCTCCTATTTACAACCATGTAATAAATTTCGTGGGCAAATCCATGCATCTGAATGGCGAGACAAAAAATCCTACGGTAACTAACTAAATGAGGGTATTTAGCTGTAGGCAATGCCGGCTTATTCTTTTTTATTTGTTTTCAATAGATTTTGTTTTAATTTTCCGCAATGTCCCACATTGTGTCACACGTGTGTATTTTCTAAAGTGTTCTCCACTTTCCTCACATCCCTTATACGAAATGCTCTAGGTTCCTTGTACGCATATGAGGATGTCATTATCTATTTAATAGTTAAGGTTGCCATAAAAAAGAAAACTCAAATAGCAAATAAATGCTTTTGTGGTTGGGGATAGCGCGGCAGCGTCAAAGTTAACACAGCGGATGTGTTTATGATTTAATACACGATTTTTTTATGGCAATATTTTTTATTTTTATGGCAATATTGTTAAGCTTCCGGTTTTATGTAAAAGGAAACAGCGTGACTTCAATGAGTACGCTTTTCCTTTATATGACAGCAAATACAACAACTACAAAAGTCAAAAAGCAAATCTTTAAAAAAGAAAAGTGTGGGGACCAATAGAAATAAATATACAAAATGGAAAATGTTCAAAGGTGTTTGTGATGACTTGAGGTATTATTTTTGCTCATATCCGCAGGGATGGAGGGAAAGTAAGACAAATGTTCCATTTTCCCCACCCTCCACAGTGGCAAAGAACTTCAACGTGACAGCATAAAAAATTTACAATTTAGAAATAGCAATTAATAATCGAAGAAAAACCTGGCTACTGCCATCAAATTGGTAAGTCATCTTTCGAATATAAAGGTACCTGCTATTATTTTGATAACTTCCAAACATGGCATATTTGTTTTTTTCCTATTTTCTTATATTTCATTTTCATTTTTAGACCTGCACGTCATAAATAACATGGTTTGACATAAGAAGAATTTTTTTTAGGCCTATAGCATTTTTTCTCCTTCCACTTTAATAGATTGTTTTTTAAGCCATAATTAAAAACATGATAGCTCACTTTTGGAATAGGGAAGAAACATATAAAAGATGAGTGGCAAACATGAAAAATCTAATAGCTGGATTGGACAGGTCTTCCGCTTTTTTCGAAAATATTAAACTTTAACGTAGCATTAAATTGGGATAAACCCAGAGATGATTTGGCAGAACATACCATAGGAATTTCAATACACGACAGTGTCAGATATTGGGTGAGATTTAAAATGTTGTCTTGAAATTTTGTAGGAAAGATCTTTTCGTGTAGGTATTCCGTTAAGTTGTTTTATGGTAAAATGGGTAGGTATGCCAAAACATTTCTTCGTTCGTTGTAATGACTGTGCAAAATCTCGACTGTACATTTAGTGTAAAATTATGGAAGCAGAAAATTTTCCCAATTATAAGCATCAATAATTGGAGTACAAATCTACCTTATGGTTATTGGAGTTTTGGTTATGATCATTAGGGTTATGACTTCTTTACAACCTAATGTCCCTGTATCAGAGCGTGATGAGTTTCTACATAAGATTACATAAAAACTTAATTATATGTTGATTCGGTGAAAAACCGTCACGTACAGAATGATTTTAAAATTTGAATTTATCAGAATTACACTGTGCAAAATTTTTAAGGTGATCTTGTGCAAACAATTCGAACTGAAGATTTTTTGAAAGTACAGAACCAAACGACAAGAAGCCCTAGTTGGGTTTTGTTGTGTCAGATACAACTTGGATTTTATGGCCCCATCTAAACATGGTTAAATATTGAGTTTTTAAAGAAATTCGGGGCTATATCTCTGAAACCAATGCGAATCTTCTTCTGATCTCAGAAGCAAATTTGTAGATAAGGACAAGAATCAAATATTTAGAGAAATAATGAACTCGAAAAACTATATTTATTGCCTCAAATTTCAAAATATATGCAAACATTCCACAATTTTTTTACATTTCGCACCGTATCTTCAAAACCGTTAATTTTTTCTGAATATTTTCTTCCGGAAAAATATTCCCTGGAATGTAATACACAACTCTTCAGAACATGTCGTTGTTGTAAAATGTCTCTATGCCGTTGTTTTCAGTACATTTTTCAACGACGATTTAATAAAAATGCCAATAATGTAGTGAAATCCGAAATGCGAGTATAAACTGTTGGTGTGAATTGTGTTTGAAATACGTGCTGTAAAAGATATGATGCAAAATACCGCTGAAACAACATGATGTAAGCATTTTAGAGTTTCAGAATGTTCTAAAGAATTGTTGAGAACTTTTATTTGCAAAATGTTACTTGGTTCAACTCCCAACAGTTTAGCCGCTACTGACAAGAATTTCAGCAATCATGTACAATTTTCTATATTTTATAGTTTTTGATGCCCTAGATGGAGTTTTTCTTATGTGTTTTTTTTTCAAAAGATAAGTTCTACTAGTTTAGGGCATTATCAAAGTGGGTAAAATTCCATTGGGAATATACAACATTCCTGCAGAAAATTGTCGGTATAGGTACATGTTTTGACAGAGATCCAAAGAACCTGCCACTCGATTTTCGGTATTTTGAAGGTTTTAGCCACATTATCTAACCGAAACCGCAGAAATTTGGTAGTTACCCTTCGTTGGGAGTACAAAACATTACCTATAAGAATGGTCGTTACAGATCCAGTAGCTAAAACAGATTAAACTTTAAACAATGAATACAAATCAAGTGATTTAGTATAAGGTGGCAAACAATTGGTTCACTGGATTTTCTTTAATTTTGTTGTGCTTAAACCAGGGTTGCGGAGTCTGGAGTCTAGCAAATTTTGCTGGAGTCGGAGTCGTGAAGAAACGCTCGACTCCGACTCCGGGCAAAACTACATTTATCATTTGTTTTATTTTTGTATCATAGAGATTTAGATTTTTAATTTGAGGCTTTATTATAATTAATGACTTTCCATGATAATAGAATTATAATTGCCCCTTTTGCGCAAGTATTCAAGTTGAGTCGCTTTCTTAATACCGTACACCTTAATTTTGTATACCAATCTTCATATATCGACAAAATGAAACGATCAAAAATTTTAATCAAACTCCAGCACAATTATAGACCGATCGTCACCAATTTTGTATGGAGGTCGGTATCCGATAAGAATATACAGATATACATTGACTCACACTGAAAGTGAACCACCTGCATTACCAAAAATGTTTTCGATCTAATTTTCGGAGCTTTGCTGAAGTTAGGTGCTTAAAAACTTTACATATTATTTTAGCCACTTGACTGCCAGAGAATCCATTATAGATAAAGTGAACTATATTCGAAGGATTTGGTAGTAATTTTGTTACATATCGCTGTGATCCATATCCTGACTGCAGGAAATGCTGCATGTGTTTCGCAATTTCTCTTCATATGATCTTATTTTTCCAGTAGAATATCATAATTTTAATATTCAGTCATTATTCCAAGAGTGTAATACAAATTTGCCCCACAGTTTCCTTCCAAGAAGCCGTAGATGGCGATCTAGTCATTGCCGTAATATTTATTTCACATCCGTGGCCTAAGGATGTGTTTGTAGGAAATAGATTGTATACAAAAATTCTAAAATGTATACATTTTATGTGGTATTGAATTTTAATTAAGAATTTAACTCATATTGACCAAAATTTTATTGCATTTTAAGGAAACGGAAAAACTCAGAGAACAAACTTTAAAGTCTCAGGTCCAGTATGAAATACCTCTGTAACTTCTGTGGCCTTATGGATGGAAACTAAGCGGAAAATTCGTACTCCGTCCCTGGAATAACGTCTACATATATATTACAATTATGATCGTTAACAGAAAAAAAATCTGTTAAATGAAAGGGAAAGGACATATTTTTCTGCTGCCAAGATATGGATCGCAACGTTATGTAAAAGATTACGACCCAATGCTTCATATATAGTTGACTTTACCTGTCAGTAATGCTCGGACAGTCAAGTGGTTAATATAATATATTACGTAAAGTTTTTGGAGATGGGCAATAACATGCACACCCGCCTTGCAGGCAGAAGGTCGTGGGTTCTATTCCCCGCCTAGGCAACATCAAAAATTTCAACGGTGTCAAAATACCCCTCAGTAATATTGGCGACATTTCCTGAGTATTTCAGCCATGTAAAACTTCTCTAGAAGTGGGGTCTTAGGACACAGTAAGGGACAGTAAGTCCCTTATCATTGAGCTAATATGAATTGGAGTGCACTCGTTGATATGATAGAAGTCTCCCTTGTCCCGCCTGGCATGTTTGTGCAACAATTATATTATAAAGTTTTTGGGGTACCTTTGTTGCAAGTACCAAGAATTAAGCCGATAATATATTTTCCTTACAATAAGGACCTTCAACATGTATAGCAGGAAGATTGGCGTGCAGTCCGATCTAATATGCAACAAATCTCTTGGAATCGATGCCAAACGAATAATATTCTCTTTTTTCAAATTTGAGGTTTTATTAATGAAATATATACCCAGCAAAATTTTATGGAAGTGGTTCCATGAGATGCCATGATTTCACTGCACCTCTTGCATTTGTTCAAATGAAGTCGTGAAAGATCCGATCTTTTCATCAGCATTTGAACCAATTCAGAGGAAGTCGTGAAAGACCCGATCTTTTAATTAGCATTTAAGCCCATTCAAAGGAAGTCATGATAGATCCGATCTTTTGATCAGCATTTGAACCCATTCCATCGATCCTATAGAGATGAATTTTGTGCTTTTATTTATACACATGTAAATTTTCTTTTATTTATCTAAATACGCATAAAGCTATATAAGATTTATTATACTAGGAAATCCCAAACATTGAGCTAAAAAATAGAGTCGGACTGCACTCTTTGGTATTATAAAAGTTTCCTTACATGGTTTAGAGAACATAGCTCTACAGAACTCCTGCAATCCTCGGAGTTTGAGGTCATCGAGCAGACTACGCTCAGCCAAATTTGAAACGTTGGATAATAAATTATACGTGTGGACGCCAGTCGTACGTAGAATTTAGTATCAAGAAGTCCAAGACCCGCAGAGTGAAACAGGGAGTTGTCCAAGGTGGGGTGATATTGCCGGAACTGTCTAACCTATACTTCTCCTGAATTCCAACCGCTGCAGACGGCATTGAGATCGTAAATTCCTATAGGGCAAGGATTGATGATACCGTGCAAACATCTGCCTATAATGCTGCACAGGCCCGCACGACACACTGCACCTTTTCAACTGCCCTACCAAACCTACTAACAAACTTAAGTACGCAGCTTTGTGGTTACAAACCATCGAAATAGCCACATTCTTACAACTGACATAAAAACATATAAACTACTGTTACAACAACAACAAACTGCAATTATGGATGTAAACTTTTTGATGATAATTATATATGTAATAGTTATTTCACAAATTCCTATGAATTAATAAAAAATCATGAAAATCATATTTCAATACAGCATTTTAAATTTTCCGAACAAGACGTGAAAATTTCATGCCAAAGGGTTGGTGAAAATGACATGCTAAAGATAAGTGAAAATGTTATTCTAGGCAATCGATTAAGATGACATGTCAATGGATTGGTATAGATGCAAAGAATTGTGGAAGATGTCATTCCACCGAGTTAGCAAAGATGACATGCTTAGGATCTGAAAATGAATTGCATCTTTTGAGGGTCACGCTCTTGTAAAAAGAATGAGTGAAGATGCTAAAAATGACATTCCATTTCACTTGCAACCATTCTTGAATAGCATCTTTGGCATCGAACATTTTGCTGGGTACTTGTACATATATTCCGGCAAAATCGACTGATACTTTCTAACTTGATTTTGTTGCTACTTTTCGATGTAAGATACAGCAGATTCTCAATGGAACATGAATTTTACATCATATTGCATTACAAAATACCTTAGGGAAAACAACATATAAGCACATATGGTCCAAGTATAGGAAAAGGTTGAGAAATGGTGCATATTATATTCATTTTCAGTGATATAGGAAATAACCCTCGGAGTCCAAAACTAACCCCAACAGTAATATTAACTCCAAAATTCAAGATTCTAGCTCTAATCGTTCGCTCAAATCCAAGTTGTACAAAATATAGTACCGTCTAGTACTTTTCGTACATATAAGTACGAATTACCAAAACTTTATCAATCCTACACCCCAACAGTAATCTTAATTCCAAACTTCAAGATTCCAGCTCTAGCCGTTCGCTCAAATCCAAATTGAACCAAATTTAGTACTTTTCGTACTCATAAGCACGAATTTCCAAAACTACTTCCATATCTCAATCCTACACTCCAACAGTAATATTAATTCCAAATTTCTTGATTCTAGCTCTACCCGTTCGCTCAAATCCAAGTTGTACCAAATTTAGTACCGTTTAATAGTTTTTGTACATATAAGTACGAATTTCCAAAACTTCTTCAATCCTACACCCCAACAGTAATCTTAATTCCAAACGTCAAGATTCCAGCTCTAGCCTTTCGCTCTAATCCAAATTGTACCAAATTTAGTACTATTTAGTACTTTTCCTACCCATAACTAAAAATTTCCAAAATTTTATCAATCCTACAATTCAACAGGTATTTTAATTCCAAACTTGAGGATGGCAGCTACATCAGATCACCGAAATCCAAATTGTACCAAATTTAGTACCATTTAGTACTTTTCGTACCCATAAGTACAAATTTTCAAAACTACCTCAGTGCTATGTTCAAACAATAAGCTTAATTCCGAATTTCAGGATTCCAGATATATCCGATAACTCAAATCCAAATTTGGTACCATTTAGTACTATTCGTATCCATAGTACGAATTTCTAAAACTACCTCTATCAACACTCCAACATCAATTTTAATTCCGAATTTCACGATTCCAAATGTATCCGTTCGCTCAAATCCAAATTGTACCAAATTTAGTACTATTTAGTACTTTTCCTACCCATAACTACAAATTTCCAAAACTTTATCAATCCTACACTCCAACAGTACTCCTTATTCCAAATCTCGGGTTTCCAGCTATATCCGTTCCAAATTTGTACCAAATTTGGTACCATTTAGTACTTTCGTACCCATGAGTACGAATTTCTAGAACTACCTCAATCCTACAAGCCAACAGTAATCTTAATTCCAAAATTAAGGATTACAGCTACATCCAATCACCATAATCCAAATTGTACCAAATTCGATACCATTTAGTACTTTTCGTATCCAAAGTACGAATTTCCAAACCTTCCTCTTTCAACACTCCAACAGTAATCGTAATTCCGAATTTCAGGATTCCAAATGTATCCGATCACATAAATTACAATTTGGTACCATTTAGTACTTATCGTACCCATAACTAAAAATTTCAAAAACTTCATCAATCCTACTTACCAACAGTAATCCTTATTCCGAATCTAAGGATTCCAGCTATATATGCTCACCCAAATCCAAATTGTACCAGATTTGGTACCATTTAGTACTTTTCGTACACATACATAAGTACAAATTTTCAAAGCTACCTCAGTGCTATGTTCAAACAATAAGCTTAATTCCGAATTTCAGAATTCCAGATACATCCGATAACTCAAATCCAAATTTGGTACCATTTAGTACTTTTCGTATCCAAAGTACGAATTTCCAAACCTTCCTCTTTCAACACTCCAACAGTAATCGTAATTCCGAATTTCAGGATTCCAAATGTATCCGATCACATAAATTACAATTTGGTACCATTTAGTACTTATCGTACCCATAACTAAAAATTTCAAAAACTTCATCAATCCTACTTACCAACAGTAATCCTTATTCCGAATCTCGGGATTCCAGCTATATATGCTCACCCAAATCCAAATTGTACCAGATTTGGTACCATTTAGTACTTTTCGTACACATACATAAGTACAAATTTTCAAAGCTACCTCAGTGCTATGTTCAAACAATAAGCTTAATTCCGAATTTCAGAATTCCAGATACATCCGATAACTCAAATCCAAATTTGGTACCATTTAGTACTATTCGTATCCATAGTACGAATTTCTAAACCTACCTCTATCAACACTCCAATATCAATTTTAATTCCGAATTTCACGATTCCAAATGTATCCTATCACTGAAATCCAAATTGTACCAAATTTAGTACTATTTAGTACTTTTCCTACCCATAACTACAAATTTCCAAAACTTTATCAATCCTACACTCCAATAGTACTCCTTATTCCAAATCTCGGAATTTCAGCTATATATGTTCACCCAAATCCAAATTGTACCAAATGTGGTACTATTTAGTACTATTCGTACCCAAGAGTACGAATATCCACAACTACCTCAATCCTACACGCCAACAGTAATCTTAATTCCAAATTTCAGAATTACAGCTGCATCAGATTACCGTAATCCAAATTGTACCAAATTTAGTAACATTTAGTACTTTTTGTTCCCATAGGTCCGAATTTCCAAACCTACCTCTATCCAGCACTCCAAAAGCAATCTTAATTTCGAATTTCAGGATTCCAAATGTATCTGATCACCCAAATCCAAATTGTACCAAATTTGGTACCATTTAGTACTTTTCGTTGCCATAAGTACGAATTTCCAAAAGTATCCCAATCCCACACTCCAATAGTAATCTTAATTCCAAATTTCACTATTCCATCTCTATCCGATCACTTAAATTCATATTGTACCAAATTTGGTACCATTTAGTACTTTTCGTACCCAAAAGTACGAATTTCCAAAATACCTCTATCCTACACCCCGACTGTAATCCTAATTGCAAATTTCAGGATTCCAGCTCCATCCGTTCCCCCAAATCCAAATTGTACCTTATTTGGTACTATTTAGTACCTTTCGTACCCATATGTACGAATTTCGAAAACTACCTCCATATCTCAAACCTACGCTCCAACAGTAATAGTAATTCCAAATTTCAGAATTCCAACTTTATCGGTTCGCCCAAATTCAAATTGTACCAAATTTAGTACCATTCAATACTATTCGTACACATGAGTACACATTTTCAAAACCACCTCCTTATATCAACTCATCTTCTAAACCTTGATTTTCATTCCAAATTTCAAGATTTTAGATCTATCCGTTCACGTAATACCAAATAGTACTAAATTTAGTAACTTTTAGTACTTTTCGTACACTTATAGTTCGAATTTCCAAAAACCATTTGGTACACCTTTCTAACTCTCCATCAGTGAACCTCATTCCAAATTTCAGAATTCTAGCTCTACGCGTTTGCCTAATACAAAGGGTACCATATTTAGTACCTTTTAGTACTTTTAGTACAGTTCTAGTTCGAATTTCCAAAAATCCAGCCTTATCCGACACCTTCGGACCAAGAGTGACCCTCACCCAAAATTTCAAGATTCTAGCTTTAGCCGTTTAGTCTGGGCGTTGATTACCAGTCAGTCAGTCAGTGAGTCAGTGAATCAGTGAGTCAGTGAGTCATCATTACTGAACTCTTTTATAAGTATAGATAAAATATAATTTAAAAAAATTAAGTTTCAGTGTTTTATTTATAAATGCACTCACTTAAAAGTAGAAAATAATTTTTCATGATGTAATCTCTCAAATAAAACGCTTGCATTTGAATTAAAAATTGTGACAATATTGTGCCAATATTGAAAGGCAAGCGTTTTATTTGAGAGATTCCATCATGAAAAATTATTTTCTACTTTTAAGTGCATTTATTAATAAAACACTGAAACTTAATTTTTTTAAATTATATTTTATTTTTAACTTTTTAGGAAATACATTTTTTGACCACTGAGAACAAAATTATAGTCAGTTTTGGCCGAAAATTTAGATAAAAACTTTAAAATTCCTGGAATCGTGTAGTACTGTTATATAAAGGCTATACCAAAACCTGGACTTATGTAGATAATTTTTTATGGGGAAGTTTCTGTACCACTGGGAACTCCAAATGCCAAGTTACAGCCAATTCTGGCTAAAAATGAAGATAAAATCCTTAAAACACTTGAAATCGGGTGGTACCACTATATGAGGGCTATATAAAATCCTGGACCTATGTCAACAATTTTTGGGGGAGAAGTTTCTGTACGATTGGGGACTCCAAATGCCAAGTTACAGCCAATTTGGTCTAAAAATGAAGACCAAATCCTCATAATACTTAAAATCGGGTGGTACCGCTATAAGGGGGCTATAGCAATACCTGGACCTATGTTCACAATTTTTGGTGCGGAAATGTCTTTATCATTGGAAATGCTAAATGACAGCTAATTCGGGCAAAAATGAAGATAAAATCCTCAAAATACCTGAAATCGGGAGATACCGCTATATGGGGACTGTAGGACAAATTGGGCCCATATTCATGTATTGTCATCCAAATCTGAAAAGTGTGCAAAGTTTCAGTTCGATTGGTCAACTGCAATTGTGTGGAAAATGAGTTACAAGAGTTGAAATGCAATTAAATAAAAAACTGTAAAACAGTGTAAAAATGGACCAATATTGGTTTTGATTTCATATTCGTGTATTGTCATCCAAATCTGAAAAGTGTGCAAAGTTTTAGTTCGCTTGGTCAATTACAACTGTGTTAAAATTGAGTTAAACGATTTGAAAAGCATGTAAAATTGAACACTGTACAACACTGTAAAAATTGACCAATATTGGTTTTGATTTCACATTCATGTATTGTCATCCAAATCTGAAAAGTTTTCAAAGTTTTAGTTTGATTGGTCAACTGCAACTGCCTGAAAAATGAGTTACCAGATTTGAAAAGCAAAATACCGGAAATCGGGTGGTACCGTTATATGGGGGCTATAGGAAAAATGCACCCATATTGATTTTGGTTTCGTATTCACGTATTGTCATCTAAATCTGAAAAGTGTGCAAAGTTTTACTTCGACTGGTCAACTGCAACCGTTTTAAAAATCAGTTACCAGATTTGAAAAGGGGGTTAAGTTAGACACCGTAAAAACACTGTAAGAATGGACCAATATTGGTTTTGATTTCATATTCGTGTATTGTCATCCAAATCTGAAATGTGTGCAAATTTTAAGTTTCATTGGTCAACTGCAACTGTGTGAAAAATTAGTTACCAGATTTGAAAAGCAAATTAGATAAAACACTGTAAAACAGTGTAAAAATGGACCAATATTGGTTTTGATTTCATATTCGTGTATTGTCATCCAAATCTGAAAAGTGTGAAAAGTTTTAGTTCGATTGGTCAACTGCAACCGTGTTAAAAATGAGTTACCAGATTTGAACTAAACACACACCGAAGCAAGTTAAATAAAACACTGTAATAAAAACAGAAGCAATAAAATTAGAAATTGGACAATTTAACAAATCCACTTCCTTTATTAAAAGAGAAACAATTCCATTACTTTCAACAATATCTGTCTAGATTTAGGTGACATTCGGGTATTTGTTTTTGGTTTTGTTGAAGTCATTAGAGGTTATTTGGTGTCGTTTTGTTGGACTCTCTTTCAATATATCAATATTAGCCAAATTGAAATGTCGAAAAAACACACACACTTACACAGACATTTCCTTTCCTATATTTTTTCAATTATAGAAAAAAACCACAAATTGTTCTTGGACACTGAATAAACCACAAACAAAAAAAATAAAAAAAAACTTCATACAGAAGTGGGTGGTCACTATGGAGGTGGCAGGAATGGCTAAAACATTGGCGTAGGTTAAAGGGCACTTGGGGGAGCATATAACAACTATTTGTAGAAACTTTGCCAATCTTTAACAGATTATTTTCAAAGCTGTGGAATGGGTAGTCATATGCCACCTAACAATCGCCCATTTCCAGGCACCTGATTATTCACCTACGCCAATGTCATTATTCTCCCCCTTCACAAAACACACACAAACTTTTAATTTTTCTAAGGACAATTTTAAAGCCTTATTCGTGTCCTTCTCAAAAATACTGGTCCTTGTCTTAGCGACTATTAGGTTTTCATTTTTCCATTTCCTTTTCTTCTTCTACTTCCAACCTCCACCATTCGCAAACATGATTAAATATTGAAAACAAAACCATTAAAAATTTGTGGTCACTTACAATGTTTTGTTGTTGTTGCTATGAAGGTGAGTGGTTTCTTCTGAAACACTTCACAAGCTCTAAGCCCAAGGAGAAAATAATAAAAATATCTTCCCTCACAAAAAAAGCAATCCCCTTCCATTTACCTTTTAAAATTAAAATATAAATTTATTTTCATTGTACTTACTTTCTGTACTCCATTCCGGTTCACAATTCTGCCATGGCAATTTGGTGCAAAACGATGCAAACATATAGAATATTGTCCAGGCAATAATTAGATTATAGTACAACATAACTATGGCCGATACAATAATCATGCCAGTACCCAAACCACTCAGCAATGGACAAAATCGTTGATAGATGGCCACCGGTCCCAAGGCGGCATATTGACCAAATGATAATTCCATGAACATGAGCGGAAGACCAGCAATAATTAACATAATGGTGAAGGGTATAAGAAAAGCGCCTGCAAGGAAACAACACAAACAAAGAAAGAATATAAATAATGAATAATCGGAAGAATATTTAAATGAAATTGAAAATTTAACTCAGCTGTGGTCACTGGAAAAGCTACACAAAATAAAAAACTTGTTTGGTTTTGTCCAAAAAGAAGTTATCAATCAAATAATGGACAGCTCTAGAGAGAAGTAATCAATCAGTCCATTGATTAAAGCTTCTTTTTGACATTAGATATTTCTGGCCTATGTGCTGCTGAGTCCCTAATGGTGTTGCCACTATGTGTTTTGAGATTCACATTTTAATTGGAATATTTTAAAGCAACACATTAATCATCTAATCACGGCATAACATCGCAAAGATTTTGATATTGATAAATAAATGATATCAGATTCACATTAAGAATCTTGGATTCAAATCCCTAAAGTCCATGTTTATTTTACATCTAGTTATTCAACAAAAGTCCAAGGTCTTTTGTTGCTACAGAGAAGAACTCAAAGGCCTTTTGTTGCTTTCTTCTGTACCTTAGTCCTTCAGTTATTATACAGAAGATCTCCGAGGTTTGCTGTTGCTTTCTTCTTTTCTACAGAGGCCTTATATTGCTTCACAGAAGACCTCAGAAGCGTTCTGTTGCTATATAGAAAACCTCAGAGGTCTTCTGTTGCTTTCAAACAGCACCTCAGAAACCTTCGGCTGCAATATAAAAGATCTCGGGTGCTTCGTATTTTTAAAAGAAGACCTCAGAGGTATTCTGTAGCTATATAGAAAACTTCAGAGACCTTATATCGCTATACAGAAGACCACGGAGGCCATCTGTTGCCACCAATAATACCTCAAAGATGTCCTGTTGCAATATAGAAGATCTCAGTGGACTATATAGAAGAACTCAGAAGCCTTCCGTTGAAACACTGAAGGCCTCAGAGGTTTTCTGTTGCTGCACAGAAGATCTCAGAGGCCATCTTTAGTCAAATAAAAGTATTTCAGAGAACTTATGTTGGTATACAAAAAACCTCAGGGGCCTTCTGCTGCTGTACACTAGACCTCAGAGGCCTTATGCTGCTGTCCAGAAGACCTCAAGGCCTTTCAGACCTGTTATATTGTTATATAGACGGTCCCAGAGACCTTCTGTTGCTATGCAGAAAACCTGAGATGCCACCTGCGCTACACAAAAGACTTCAGAGAGCTTCTGTAGCTATATACAAGACTTCAGATGTCTTCTCCTGCCTTACAGAAGACTCAGAGGCCATTTGCTATTGTACAGTATACCTCGGAGGCCTTCTGTTGCCATACAAAATGTCTCGGAGGGCTTATGTTGCCATACAAAAGATCTCAGAAGACTTCTATTGCTATAAAAGTTCTCAAAGGCATCTTTTGCTACACAAAAGTCCTCAGATGCCCACTGTTACTATATAGAATAACTCAAAGGCCTTCTGTTGATATACAGAAGACCTTAGAAGCCATCTGCGCTACACATAAGACCTCAGACACATTCTGTTGCTATACACAAGACCTCAGAATCTTTTTGTTACTATACACAAGACTTCAGAAGTCTTCTGCTACTATACAGAGGCCTTCAGTTGCCATACAAAATGTCCCAGAGTACTTCTGTTGCTATACAAAATACCTCTGAAGCCTTCTGTTGCTATCCACAAGACTTCAGAGACCTTTTGCTACTGCCCAAAATACATCAGGGACCTACTGTTGCCATAAAAAATACAGATGTCTTCTGTTGCTATACAAAAGACTTCAGAGAGCCTCTGTTGCTGCTCTACTTCTATACATAATACCTCAGAAGGCTTCTATTACAATATAGAAGAGCCCATAGGACTTCTGTTACTATACAGAAGACCTCAGAGGACTTCTGTTGCTATAAAAAGACTTCAGAGGCGTTCTGTTGCTACAGGAAGAGGCTTTCTTTTTCTATATAGAATAACTTAGAGGCCACCTGTAACTATACAAAAAACCTTAGAGGCATTCTATTTCTGTAAAGAAGACCTTCTGTTGATATACAATACACTTCAGTAGTGCGATTCTCTAACTCATTTTATGAGTTACCTTCTATCGATATCATCAGAGGCCTTCTGTTGCTATAAAACACCTCAGAGGCCTCTTTTGCTACACAAAAGTCCTCAGATCCCTACTGTTGCTATATAATTACTTCAAAGGTTTTCTGTTGCTATACAGAATATCTCAGAGGACTTCTGTTGCTATACAAAAGACCTCAGAGGCCTTCTGTTGATATACAGAATACCTCAGAGCCATTCTGTTGCTATACAGAAGACCATAGAGGCTCTCTGAAACTCCAGAGGCCTTCTCTTGCTAAAAATAAAACCTTACAAACCTACTGATGCTTTACAGAATATATCAGAGGCATTATTTTCCAATCAAAAGAACTCAGAGGCCTTCTGTTGCTATAAAAGTCCTCAGAGGACTCTTTTTCTACACAAAAGTCCTCAGATCCCCAATGTTGCTATATAGAATACTTCAAATGTTTTCTGTTGCTATACAGAAGACCTTAGAGGGAATCTGCGCTACACAGAGGAATTCAAAGGCTATACAAAAGACCTCAGACACATTCTGTTGCTATACACAAGACCTCAGAATCCTTTTGTTACTATACACAAGACTTCAGAGGTCTTCTGCTGCTATACAGAGGCCTTCAGTTGCCATACAAAATGTCCCAGAGTACTTCTGTTGCTATACAAAATACCTCTGAAGCCTTCTGTTGCTATCCACAAGACTTCAGAGACCTTTTGCTACTGCCCAAAATACATCAGGGACCTACTGTTGCCATAAAAAATACAGATGTCTTCTGTTGCTATACAAAAGACTTCAGAGAGCCTCTGTTGCTGCTCTACTTCTATACATAATACCTCAGAAGGCTTCTATTACAATATAGAAGAGCCCATAGGACTTCTGTTACTATACAGAAGACCTCAGAGGACTTCTGTTGCTATAAAAAGACTTCAGAGGCGTTCTGTTGCTACAGGAAGAGGCTTTCTTTTTCTATATAGAATAACTTAGAGGCCACCTGTAACTATACAAAAAACCTTAGAGGCATTCTATTTCTGTAAAGAAGACCTTCTGTTGATATACAATACACTTCAGTAGTGCGATTCTCTAACTCATTTTATGAGTTACCTTCTATCGATATCATCAGAGGCCTTCTGTTGCTATAAAACACCTCAGAGGCCTCTTTTGCTACACAAAAGTCCTCAGATCCCTACTGTTGCTATATAATTACTTCAAAGGTTTTCTGTTGCTATACAGAATATCTCAGAGGACTTCTGTTGCTATACAAAAGACCTCAGAGGCCTTCTGTTGATATACAGAATACCTCAGAGCCATTCTGTTGCTATACAGAAGACCATAGAGGCTCTCTGAAACTCCAGAGGCCTTCTCTTGCTAAAAATAAAACCTTACAAACCTACTGATGCTTTACAGAATATATCAGAGGCATTATGTTCCAATCAAAAGAACTCAGAGTCCTTCTGTTGCTATAAAAGTCCTCAGAGGACTCTTTTTCTACACAAAAGTCCTCAGATCCCCAATGTTGCTATATAGAATACTTCAAATGTTTTCTGTTGCTATACAGAAGACCTTAGAGGGAATCTGCGCTACACAGAGGAATTCAAAGGCTATACAAAAGACCTCAGACACATTCTGTTGCTATACACAAGACCTCAGAATCCTTTTGTTACTATACACAAGACTTCAGAGGTCTTCTGCTGCTATACAGAGGCCTTCAGTTGCCATACAAAATGTCCCAGAGTACTTCTGTTGCTATACAAAATACCTCTGAAGCCTTCTGTTGCTATCCACAAGACTTCAGAGACCTTTTGCTACTGCCCAAAATACATCAGGGACCTACTGTTGCCATAAAAAATACAGATGTCTTCTGTTGCTATACAAAAGACTTCAGAGAGCCTCTGTTGCTGCTCTACTTCTATACATAATACCTCAGAAGGCTTCTATTACAATATAGAAGAGCCCATAGGACTTCTGTTACTATACAGAAGACCTCAGAGGACTTCTGTTGCTATAAAAAGACTTCAGAGGCGTTCTGTTGCTACAGGAAGAGGCTTTCTTTTTCTGTATAGAATAACTTAGAGGCCACCTGTAACTATACAAAAAACCTTAGAGGCATTCTATTTCTGTAAAGAAGACCTTCTGTTGATATACAATACACTTCAGTAGTGCGATTCTCTAACTCATTTTATGAGTTACCTTCTATCGATATCATCAGAGGCCTTCTGTTGCTATAAAACACCTCAGAGGCCTCTTTTGCTACACAAAAGACCTCAGATCCCTACTGTTGCTATATAATTACTTCAAAGGTTTTCTGTTGCTATACAGAATATCTCAGAGGACTTCTGTTGCTATACAAAAGACCTCAGAGGCCTTCTGTTGATATACAGAATACCTCAGAGCCATTCTGTTGCTATACAGAAGACCATAGAGGCTCTCTGAAACTCCAGAGGCCTTCTCTTGCTAAAAATAAAACCTTACAAACCTACTGATGCTTTACAGAATATATCAGAGGCATTATTTTCCAATCAAAAGAACTCAGAGGCCTTCTGTTGCTATAAAAGTCCTCAGAGGACTCTTTTTCTACACAAAAGTCCTCAGATCCCCAATGTTGCTATATAGAATACTTCAAATGTTTTCTGTTGCTATACAGAAGACCTTAGAGGGAATCTGCGCTACACAGAGGAATTCAAAGGCTATACAAAAGACCTCTGAGGTCTTTTGTTTCTATAATATACCTCACAGGTGTCTTTTGCAGAAGACTTCAAATGCGTACTGTTGCTATATGGAATACCTCAAAGGCCTTATGTTGCTATAAAGAAGACCATAGAGGCCATCTTCGCTACAAAGAAGATCTCAGAGACCTTTTGTCACATGTCTTCTGTTGCTGCATAGAAGACCGCAGAGAAACCTTTTTCCACAAAAAAGTCCTCAGAACCCTTATGTTCCTATAAGTAGACTATTCCTGTACAAAATACTTCAGAGCCTCATGTTGTTATACAGAAGAAATCAGAGGCTTTCTGTTGCTACACAGAAGACCTCAGAGGGCTGTTGTTCTACACAGAAGACCACAGAAGGCCTCAGATATCTTACTTTGCCACATAACAGTCCTCAGGGAGCTCATGTTGCTATATAATAGCCCTTAGTCATTATGTTTACAAAACACCTTGGAGAACTTATGTTGCTATAGAGAACATCTCAGAAAACTTATGTTGCTATAGGAAACAATTCAGAGGACCTCTGTGCTATAGAGAAGAACTCAAAGGCTTCTGTGATATACAGGAAACATTATGTGCCTTCTGTTTCTATACAGAAGAGCTCAGACGGTTTATTTTCTATACAGAATATCTCAGAGGCCTTCTGCTGCTGCACAGAATACCTCAGAGTTTTGCTTTTGTCACATAAAAGTTTTCAGAGGCCATATTATGCTATACAAAGGACGAAGGGGCCTTACGCTGCTATACAAAAGACTTCAGAGGATTTATGTTGCTTTACAAAAAACCTTAGAGAAAAGGCATTCAGTTGCTATACAGAAGATCTCAGAGACCCTCAGAAGCATTCCGTGCTATATAGACGACGTAACAGGCCTTATGTGCTATACAGAAGACCTCAGAGGCCATCTGTTGCTATACAGAGGTGACTACATTGAAAATAATAACACAAACACAGTGATGGCAGGGTTTAACTGGTAAGCTATCAAAAATTTACATATAACAACATTGTACTGGGACCCTTTAAAAACCTCCACTTCTAAAAAATGTTGAATATAAAAATTTTTACTCTGTTAGCAGTAATAATTCGTTTACCACTACTTACCTCCACCATTGTTATAACACAAATATGGAAAACGCCAAACATTACCCAGACCCACGGAGTAACCCAATAGCGATAGCAAAAAATCAAATCGTCCCGTCCAATTGCCTCGTTCCGGTTCATTTGTCTCACTTTGTGCTGTTACATCTAACGTTAGTAGGGCAGCATGTGAATCGACATCACGCAATGTGGCCACTGTCGGCACTGATGTTATGGTTGCAGCCGGCGGTTGGCCTTTGCCAGCTGATTGTTTATCCACTTTGGCAGGTTTAGGTGTTGGTGGTGCCGGTATTGGTGCAGGTGCATTATTGTATGGCATTTTCTGGCCTGGAGGTAAATCAATGGAAGTGAAACGATCTTCATTTTCCTACAATAAAAAAGAAAGAACACACAAACACATCAAAGTCATGACAGATACTCAAATTGAATGAAATTCGAAAAGAAAAATATAATTTAAAAATGATTGGAAAATTTCCGTTCGATCTAATCAAAATAATAAACAAATTTAGGTGAGCGATAAAAATAGATTTAGCCATCAAAATACTGATGACGTTGCGAGGAAGTAAAATAAAATGGAAATTCATTTTCATTGATTATTATTAAAGACAGTTTTTGGCAATAATAGGTTATGACAGTTTATTAAATAAGAGGAGTTAATTCATGAGGATATTGTTACTAAAGAGACAACCTCGGAGACCAACCTATCATATAGAGAAGATTTCAAAGGTCTTCTGTTGCCTAACAGAAAAACTCAAATGTCTTCTGTTGGTAAAATAAAGTCCTCAGAGGCCTTCTGTTCTTTGCTATAAAGCTCAGAGGCTTGCCTGCAGCTATATAGATGAACTCAAAGGCCTTCCCGTTTCTATACAGAAGACATTAGAGGCTTACTTACTTTACTAAACCGAAGACCTCAGAGGCCTCATGTTGCTATACATAAGACTTCATATACCACACCGAAGACCTCAGATGCAATTCACAAGGCCTCCGAAGCATGATGTTGCAGACGAACTCAGAGATCCTCTGCTGCTATACAAATGATACCATAAAAAGGCCTCAGATATCCTCAGTTACAAAATAGCTTAGAGGCCTTCTGTTGGTAAAGAGAAGTCTCATATGTCTTCTATTGCTACACAGAGAATCTCAGAGGCCTTCTGTTTCTATACAGAAGATTTCAGAAGACTTCTGTTGCTATGCAGACGACTTCAGAGACCTTGTGTTGCTATACAGGGGACCTCATAGGCCTTCTGTTGCTATAAAAAGACTTCAGAGGCCGCCCGTTGCTATACAGAAGACCTCAGAAGACTTCTGTTGCTATACAGAAGACCTCAGAGGCCTTCTGTTGCTATACAGAAGACCTCAGAGGCCTTCTGTTGCTATACAGAAGACCTCAGAGGCCTTCTGTTGCTATACAGAAGACCTCAGAGACTTCCGTTGTTATGCAGACGACCTCAGAGGCCTTCTGTTGCTATAAAAAAGACCTCAGAAGCCTTCCGTTGCTATACAGAAAACCTCAGAAGACTTCTGTTGCTATGCAGACGAACTCAGAGGCCTTCTGTTGCTATACAGAAGACCTCAGAGGCCTTCTGTTGCTATACAGGAGACCTCAGAGGCCTTCTGTTGCTATACAGGAGACCTCATAGGCCTTCTGTTGCTATAAAAAAGACCTCAGAGGCCTTCTGTTGCTGTACAAAAGACCTCAGAGGCCTTCCGTTGCTATACAGAAGACCTCAGAGGCCTTCCCTTGCTATACAGAAGACCTCAGATGCCTTCCGTTGCTATACAGAAGACCTCAGATTCCTTCTGTTGCTATACAAAAGACCTCAGAGGCCTTCTGTTGCTATACAAAAGACCTCAGAGGCCTTCTATTGCTATACAGAAGACCTCAGAAGCCTTCTGTTGCTATACAGAAGACCTTAGAGGCCTTCTGTTGCTAACAGAACCCCTCAGAGGCCTTCTGTTGCTATACAGAAGACCTCAGAGGCCTTTTGTTGCTAGACAGAAGACCTCAGAGGCCTTCTGTTGCTATACGGAAGACCTCAGAGGCCTTCTGTTACTATACAGAAGACCTCAGAGGCCTTCTGTTACTATACAGAAGACCTCAGAGGCCTTCTGTTGCTATACAGAAGACCTCAGAGGCCTTCTGTTGCTATACAGAACACCTCAGAGGCCTTCTGTTGCTATACAGAAGAACTTAGAGGCTCTCTGAAACTCCAGAGGCCTTCTCTTGCTTGCTTAACAGAGGACATCAGAGGAATTATTTTCTAATACAGAAGTCCTCAGAGGCCTCTTGTTGCTATACAAATGACCTAAAGGACGTCTGTCGCTATACATAACACCTCAGAAGCCTTCTGTTGCTATACAGAACACCTCAGAGGCTCTCTGCTGCTATAGAGAAATTGCAGAGGCCATCTCTTGCTGAAAAGAAAACCTTATAACCTACTGGCGCTTAACGGAGGAGCTCAGTGACCCCTGTTGCTTAAGAGGAGACATCAGATGCTTTCTGTTGCTTAACAGAAGACCTCAGATGCCATCTATTGCTGTACAGGGGATTTCAGAGAACTACTGTTGCCATAATGAAGACCTTCGGAAAATTCATAGAAGCCCTCTGTTTATGAACAGAAGACCTCAGTTACCTTCGGTTGCTTAACAAAACAGGTCAGTGGCCTTCTGTTGCTAAAGATAAGTCCTAATATGTCGTCTGTTGTTTAACAGAAAAAGTCAGGGGCCTCCAGTTGCTTAACAGAACACCTCAGAAGAAGAACTCAGAGACATTATGTTGCTTAACGGGAGAGAAGACCAATACAGAAAAACTTAAAGGCCTTCTGTTGCTTTGCAGCAATCGCAGAGGCTTTATATTACTTACAAAAGAGCACAGAATCTTCCTGTTATTTTTGTTACGTAACAGAAGATCTCAGAATCATTCTGTCGCTATACAGAAAATTTCAAAGACCTTCTATTGCTATAATGAAGACCTAAAAGGTCTTCTGTTAATATATAGAAGCCCTCTGTTGATCAACAGAAGCCTTCTTTTGATGATCACAGAAGCCTTCTGTTGTTGTACAGATACACTCAGAAGACTTCTGTTGCTATGCAGAAGACATCGGAGGCCTTCTGTTCATGAACAGAAGCCTTCTGTTGCTGCTAACACTTCAGAGGACTTTTGTTGCTGTACAGATACCCTCAGAAAACTTCTGTTGCTATACAAAAAATCTGAGAGGCCTTCTGTTGCTTTGTCGAAGACCTCGGAAAGGTTCTGTTGTTTTTCAGCAGAATTTAGAGGCCTTGTGTTTTTTCAGCAGAATGCAGAGGCCTTGTGTTTCTTAACGAAAGGACTCAGATGACTTCTGTTGGTATACATAAGACCCCAGCAACTTTATATTACATAAAATAAGAGGCCTTTAGCGGTACGCTACACAGGAGACCACGGAAGATCTCTGAAGCCTATTGTTGCCTTACAGAATACACCACATTCATTCTGTTGCTTAACATAATAACTCATATGCTTCTGTTGCTTATAAGAAGACCTCAGGTATCTTCTGTAGCTTCACAGAAGATCTCAGATCCTTTCTGTTGCTTTACAAAAAATATTTTAAGCCTTCTGTTGCCTTACAGACGTCCTCTGCTGCTCTGTTGCTGTACAGAAGACTTCAGAGGCATTATCTATATATACCGGAAACCTCAGAGGCCGTATGTTGCTATACAGAGGACCTCAGAGAACTACTTTTGCAATACGAAAGAATTCAGAGGTCTCATGTAGCTGTACAGAAGACTTAGAGAGATTTTCTTCGCTGGTCAGAAAACCTCTGAGGTCTTCTACATCTGCATCTCTGCATCAATATTTTACGTTACAATCTAATGTTAATTTTGCACGACATCAAAATTCCTCCTGGAAAAAAAACACCAAAACAAATATACTGTCCTACAAGCAGATGTCGCAAATCTGTCATGGAACTTAAGAAAACTTGTGTGAGTTTTTGGCAATAATAGGTTATGACAGTTTATTAAATAAGAGGAGTTAATTCATGAGGATATTGTTACTAAAGAGACAACCTCGGAGACCAACCTATCATATAGAGAAGATTTCAAAGGTCTTCTGTTGCCTAACAGAAAAACTCAAATGTCTTCTGTTGGTAAAATAAAGTCCTCAGAGGCCTTCTGTTCTCAGAGGCTTGCCTGCGGCTATATAGATGAACTCAAAGGCCTTCCCGTTGCTATACAGAAGACATTAGAGGCCTACTTACTTTACTAAACCGAAGGCCTCAGAGGCCTCATGTTGCTATACATAAGACTTCATATACCACACCGAAGACCTCAGATGCAATTCACAAGGCCTCCGAAGCATGATGTTGCTACACAGACGAACTCAGAAATCCTCTGCTGCTATACAGATGATACTATAAAAAGACCTCAGATATCCTCAGTTACAAAATAGCTTAGAGGCCTTCTGTTGGTAAAGAGAAGTCTCATATGTCTTCTATTGTTACACAGAGAACTTCTGTTGCTTAAGGAGATAGCTCAGAGCCCTTCTGATGCTATACCGAAGTCCTCAGAGGCCTTCTCTTGCTATACAAAAGAACTCAGAGGCCTTCTGTTGCTATACAGAAGACCTCAGAGGCCTTCTGTTTCTATACAGAAGATTTCAGAAGACTTCTGTTGCTATGCAGACGACCTCAGAGGCCTTCTGTTGCTATACAGACGACCTCAGAGGCCTTCTGTTGCTATACAGAAGACCTCAGAGACTTCTGTTGTTATGCAGAAGACCTCAGAGGCCTTCTGTTGCTATACAGGAGACCTCATAGGCCTTCTGTTGCTATAAAAAACACCTCAGAAGCCTTCCGTTGCTATACAGAAAACCTCAGAAGACTTCTGTTGCTATGCAGACGAACTCAGAGGCCTTCTGTTGCTATACAGAAGACCTCAGAGGCCTTCTGTTGCTATACAGAAGACCTCAGAGGCCTTCTGTTGCTATACAGGAGACCTCATAGGCCTTCTGTTGCTATAAAAAAGACCTCAGAGGCCTTCTGTTGCTATACAGAAGACCTCAGAGGCCTTCCCTTGCTATACAGAAGACCTCAGTTGCCTTCCGTTGCTATAAAGAAGACCTCAGATGCCTTCTGTTGCTATACAGAAGACCTCAGAGGCCTTCTGTTGCTATACAAAAGACCTCAGAGGCCTTCTGTTGCTATACAGAAGACCTCAGAGGCCATCCGTTGCTATACAGAAGACCTCAGAGGCCTTTTGTTGCTAGACAGAAGACCTCAGAGGCCTTCTGTTGCTATACGGAAGACCTCAGAGGCCTTCTGTTACTATACAGAAGACCTCAGAGGTCTTCTGTTGCTATACAGAAGACCTCAGAGGTCTTCTGTTGCTATACTGAATAACTTAGAGGCTCTCTGAAACTCCAGAGGCCTTCTCTTGCTAAAAAGAAAACCTTATAAACCTACTGTTGCTTAACAGAGGACATCAGAGGAATTATTTTCTAATACAGAAGATCTCAGAGGTCTCTTGTTGCTATACAAAAGACCTAAAGGCCGTCTGTCGCTATACATAACACCTCAGAAGCTTTCTGTTGCTATACAGAACACCTCAGAGGCTCTCTGCTGCTGAAAAGAAAACCTTAGAACCTACTGGCGCTTAACGGAGGAGCTCAGTGACCCCTGCTGCTTAAGAGGAGACATCAGATGCTTTTTCTTGCTTAACAGAAGACCTCAAATGCCATCTATTGCTGTACAGGGGATTTCAGAGAACTTCTGTTGCCATAATGAAGACCTTCGGTAAATTCATAGAAGCCCTCTGTTTATGAACAGAAGACCTCAGTTACCTTCGGTTGCTTAACAAAACAGGTCAGAGGCCTTCTGTTGCTAAAGATAAGTCCTAATATGTCTTCTGTTGTTTAACAGAAAAAGTCAGGGGCCTCCAGTTGCTTAACAGAAAACCTCAGAAGAAGATCTCAGAGACATTATGTTGCTTAACGGGAGAGAAGACAAATACAGAAAAACTCAAAGGCCTTCTGTTGCTTTGCAGCAATCGCAGAGGCTTTATATTACTTACAAAAGAGCACAGAATCTTCCTGTTATTTTTGTTATGTAACAGAAGATCTCAGAATCATTCTGTCGCTATACAGAAAATTTCAAAGACCTTCTATTGCTATAATGAAGACCTAAAAGGTCTTCTGTTAATATATAGAAGCCCTCTGTTGATGAACAGAAGCCTTCTTTTGATGCAACGAAGCCTTCTGTTGATCACAGAAGCCTTTTGTTGTTGTACAGATACACTCAGAAGACTTCTGTTACTATGCAGAAGACATCGGAGGCCTTCTGTTCATGAACAGAAGCCTTCTGTTGCTGCTAACACCTCAGAAGACTTTTGTTGCTGTACAGATACCCTCAGAAAACTTCTGTTGCTATACAAAAAATCTGAGAGGCCTTCTGTTGCTTTGCCGAAGACCTCGGAAAGGTTCTGTTGTTTTTCAGCAGAATTCAGAGGCCTTGTGTTTCTTAACAAAAGGACTCAGATGACTTCTGTTGGTATACAGAAGACCCCAGCAACTTTATATTACATAAAATAAGAGGCCTTTAACGGAACGCACAAATGTAGGGGCCTTCTGTTGCTATACAGGAGACCACGGAAGACCTCTGAAGCCTATTGTTGCCTTACAGAATACACCACATTCATTCTGTTGCTTAACATAATAACTCATATGCTTCTGGTGCTTATAAGAAGACCTCAGGTGACTTCTGTAGCTTAACAGAAGATCTCAGATCCTTTCTGTTGCTTTACAAAAAATATATTAAGACTTCTGTTGCCTTACAGAAGTCCTCTGCTGCTCTGTTGCTGTACAGAAGACTTCAGAGGCCTTCCCTTGCTATACAGAAGACCTCAGTTGCCTTCCGTTGCTATAAAGAAGACCTCAGATGCCTTCTGTTGCTATACAGAAGACCTCAGAGGCCTTCTGTTGCTATACAAAAGACCTCAGAGGCCTTCTGTTGCTATACAGAAGACCTCAGAGGCCATCCGTTGCTATACAGAAGACCTCAGTTGCCTTCCGTTGCTATAAAGAAGACCTCAGATGCCTTCTGTTGCTATACAGAAGACCTCAGAGGCCTTCTGTTGCTATACAAAAGACCTCAGAGGCCTTCTGTTGCTATACAGAAGACCTCAGAGGCCATCCGTTGCTATACAGAAGACCTCAGAGGCCTTTTGTTGCTAGACAGAAGACCTCAGAGGCCTTCTGTTGCTATACGGAAGACCTCAGAGGCCTTCTGTTACTATACAGAAGACCTCAGAGGTCTTCTGTTGCTATACAGAAGACCTCAGAGGTCTTCTGTTGCTATACTGAATAACTTAGAGGCTCTCTGAAACTCCAGAGGCCTTCTCTTGCTAAAAAGAAAACCTTATAAACCTACTGTTGCTTAACAGAGGACATCAGAGGAATTATTTTCTAATACAGAAGATCTCAGAGGCCTCTTGTTGCTATACAAAAGACCTAAAGGCCGTCTGTCGCTATACATAACACCTCAGAAGCTTTCTGTTGCTATACAGAACACCTCAGAGGCTCTCTGCTGCTGAAAAGAAAACCTTAGAACCTACTGGCGCTTAACGGAGGAGCTCAGTGACCCCTGCTGCTTAAGAGGAGACATCAGATGCTTTTTCTTGCTTAACAGAAGACCTCAAATGCCATCTATTGCTGTACAGGGGATTTCAGAGAACTTCTGTTGCCATAATGAAGACCTTCGGTAAATTCATAGAAGCCCTCTGTTTATGAACAGAAGACCTCAGTTACCTTCGGTTGCTTAACAAAACAGGTCAGAGGCCTTCTGTTGCTAAAGATAAGTCCTAATATGTCTTCTGTTGTTTAACAGAAAAAGTCAGGGGCCTCCAGTTGCTTAACAGAAAACCTCAGAAGAAGATCTCAGAGACATTATGTTGCTTAACGGGAGAGAAGACAAATACAGAAAAACTCAAAGGCCTTCTGTTGCTTTGCAGCAATCGCAGAGGCTTTATATTACTTACAAAAGAGCACAGAATCTTCCTGTTATTTTTGTTATGTAACAGAAGATCTCAGAATCATTCTGTCGCTATACAGAAAATTTCAAAGACCTTCTATTGCTATAATGAAGACCTAAAAGGTCTTCTGTTAATATATAGAAGCCCTCTGTTGATGAACAGAAGCCTTCTTTTGATGCAACGAAGCCTTCTGTTGATCACAGAAGCCTTCTGTTGATCACAGAAGCCTTTTGTTGTTGTACAGATACACTCAGAAGACTTCTGTTACTATGCAGAAGACATCGGAGGCCTTCTGTTCATGAACAGAAGCCTTCTGTTGCTGCTAACACCTCAGAAGACTTTTGTTGCTGTACAGATACCCTCAGAAAACTTCTGTTGCTATACAAAAAATCTGAGAGGCCTTCTGTTGCTTTGCCGAAGACCTCGGAAAGGTTCTGTTGTTTTTCAGCAGAATTCAGAGGCCTTGTGTTTCTTAACAAAAGGACTCAGATGACTTCTGTTGGTATACAGAAGACCCCAGCAACTTTATATTACATAAAATAAGAGGCCTTTAACGGAACGCACAAATGTAGGGGCCTTCTGTTGCTATACAGGAGACCACGGAAGACCTCTGAAGCCTATTGTTGCCTTACAGAATACACCACATTCATTCTGTTGCTTAACATAATAACTCATATGCTTCTGGTGCTTATAAGAAGACCTCAGGTGACTTCTGTAGCTTAACAGAAGATCTCAGATCCTTTCTGTTGCTTTACAAAAAATATATTAAGACTTCTGTTGCCTTACAGAAGTCCTCTGCTGCTCTGTTGCTGTACAGAAGACTTCAGAGGCATTATCTAGATATACCGGAGATCTCAGAGGCCTTATGTTGCTATACACCGGACCCCAGAGAACTTCTTTTGGAATACGAAAGAATTCAGAGGTCTCATGTAGCTGTACAGAAGACTTAGAGAGATTTTCTTCGCTGTTTAGAAAACCTCTGAGGTCTTCTACATCTGCATCTCTGCATGAATATTTTACGTTACAATCTAATGTTAATTTTGCACGACATCAAAATTCCCCCTGGAAAAAAAACACCAAAACAAATACACTGTCCTACAAGCAGATGTCGCAAATCTGTCATGGAACTTAAGTAACCTTGTGTGAGGCAAAAATTTATTTGGAAATTGCCAACAATTGACGTTGACACTTTTTTGTTTTGTTAGTTTGTTTTCTCAGCTAGTTTGTCGAAAGGAGGGCTGGCTGGCGTTAGAGGCTACATTGGGTGTTACAATAAATGCAAAAAAGACATGGCTGGAACATGTGGTAGACTCATATCCCTCCCCATCGACAAGATTTCATGACCACAGCAGCAACGACAACAGAGGGAAGCAAACAACAACTGTTGTAAAGTAAATACCCAGCAAACCAATCGTACCGACATTGTAATGAAAGCGGAACGAAATTCGGACGCTACGTCCGATGTCGGATCCAAAATCCTAACGATATCTTAACGAAAGTTGATGAAGTGGTTAACATAATTTCGGAAAGAAATGTCGGAGCGAAATCGGATCGATTTCGGTGAGAATTCGGAACGAAATCGGAAGCAAAACCTTGGGAAATTCGGAAGGCGAATTTTTTCTTTCGAATGTTACGTACAGATTTTTGAATGATGTCGGAATAATGTTGTATGAAAATCGAAGGTACCTTCCGTATCTTCCTAAAGATTTCTGAACGATTTTGGAATAATGCCGAATGAATATCGAAGGAAAAAAAATTTCTCTGACGTTTCTTTTTTATTGATAAATTTTTCTTTGTTATGTATTTTATTGAAAGATTGTAACTTCAGAAGTTTTTAATGATTTTTTTGTTGTTATAATTGTGTACTATAGTAGAACAATGTAAATTTTAATGTACGAATAGGTTGAGTCTATCAGCATAGACAAATAAATTGTATAGACAAAGAAATGCTCTCACCAATGTTGTTAACATTGAGTTTGTTGACAGAAAAACTCAATTAAAAATGCCAATAAACACGAGTTTATAAATATTTTTTTTTAACAAAAACTGTATGGGCTTAGTTTTTGACGAAATCTACATCCTCAGATAGAAATATACAAGAAAGTCTTTCCATTTCCCCCCAAAATCGCCTTCGAACAATTTTGAGTTTTTTCTGTTTAGAGTCAGTTGACAGCACATTACATGAGTATTTCTTTGTCTATACGATAACTTATCTATGCTATCAACACTAGCCTGAATAATTGCATGTTGCACTTATATTTAAAATATTTAAAAGTTGTATATGCGAATTTTATAGCCAACCATTTTGTTTTTCGACAACAAACTAAAATGAAACCAACCCCTTGCTGTTAGATATATACAATAGATGGTTGTTGTGAGGAGGGAAATTTGTTTCCGACATATCGATCTCAATTCGTACCGAAATCGGAAGAAAAACGTTGGTATATTCGAGGGGAATTTACTTCCGACATTCTCTCCGAAATCGAAAGGAAATCTAAACGAATTCCCCTACGAAAAATCGTTTAGAAATCGGAACGAAATCTGAAAGATTTTGCTTCTGAAATTATTAAGACATTTGGTTTGCTGGGTATCTCAGTAGACTCACACACATACAACCACTCACTCTTATGCTAATGTATTTTCCATTATTATATGTATACGTTGTTGTGGGTGTGTTTGGAAATGGCCTTTGCCTTTTGTGAGGACTCCTTCGAATGATGACTGGACGTTGATGGTGGCGACAAGGGATAACAACACAAAGCATAAATGTAATAGTTTCCTTGTACCTCAGTTTGTAGGAGGAGGCCATCTCAACAAAACATTGTTTTTTATTTGTTGCCTAAGTTTTTCTGCTTCATCCAGTTGTTGTTTTTTTGTCGAAATGAAATATCAACCACGTCAACAACAATTTGGCTAAAAGCCAATTTAAACATTTGATAGCTGGAATCTATCGTTGTACAAAAAAATTTAGTTTTTCTTTCGTTAATTTCATTCGTTTATGTGATAGCTTTGCACTGTTGCAGAACATTTTAGCTTGTTTTTGTGTGTAGAGTTAGGCAAATAGTTCACTGCCAGATAGCAGCTTAATAAATCCAATAGAAAGCTAGTTATAATAAACTATTTTTGTGTTCAGGGGGTCGTATAGCCAGCCAGGCAGCCAGTCAGCACCGTATGTGAAAAATATGTAAATTTCGTAATGACTTATTGGCATATTTTAATCATTAATAACATTAGGCTAAATATCTCATATACGTGTATAAAAAATAAGATGTATGAATGTGCTTATCTAATAAATCATCAAAATGTTCTTGGCATCGGATTTTGGGGGAAATCCCATAATGATTCATATTAGAAAAATTGCTCAGTGATTTATTTTTATGAAATGTGACAATATGTCAGACATGTGAGGATAGTGGAAAACGATTTTATTATAATGATATTTAAAGGTATATGTAGGTGTTGGTAGAACTGGAAATTTGTCAAGGACTTGTTGTAGTTATGGAAAAGGAATTTTCAAAAAAATATATATATTTTTTAAAAACAATGAGGGCCATATTTCATTATGTTTTAATTAAAGGTTTTCAAGAACACCACATTTTTAAAGGACCAATAAATCTGGATTTTACAACAAGGACCACAGTAATAAAAATTTACATTTTTATATCCCCAGCCTTTTAGCTAAGGCCAACGGATCAACCGATGTGATCCAAACTATGGATCTCGTCATATTTTTATACCCTCCACCATAATATGGAGGGTATAAGTAAATTTGTCATTCCGTTTGTAACACATCGAAATATTTATCGGACACCCTATAAAGTATATACATTCTTGATCAGGGTAAAATTCTAAGTCGATATAAACATGTCCGTCTGCCCGTCCGTTAGTCTGTTGAAATCAAGATACATCTCGCAATTTTAAGGATAAAGCTTTGTAATGTGGTATAGAAGTTTCTATTACTCCTAGGATGTTTGGTATTGCAAAAGGGCTATATCGGTCCACGTTTTGATATAGCCTCCATAGAACGGTACCACCCGGTTTTCGGTATTTTTAAGGTTTTAGCCTTATTATCACACCGAAATGACTGAAATTTGGCACTTAGTCTTCGTTGGGAGTATTCAACTTTCCTCCCGTAATTTGTCGGTATAGGTTCACGCCTTCATATAGCCCCCATAGAATGGTACCTCCCAATTTTCGGTATTTTGAAGGTTGTGGTCTCAATATTCTACAGAAATGGCTGAAATTAGGTATTTAGTCTTCGCTGGCGATATAAAGCTTTCCCCCAGAAATTTGTCGATATTAGTCCACGCCTTCATATAGCCCCCATAGAACGGCACATCTCGATTTTCGGTATTTTGAAGGCTGTGGCCACAATAATCCCCCGAAATGGTTGAAATTTAGTATTTAGTCTTCATTTCGGATATAAAATCTTCAATATGAAATTCGTCGGTAAAGGTACATGCCTTCATATAGCCCCCATAGCCTCCCAAAAAAAGGGCTATATCGGTCCACGTTTTGATACAGCCTCTGTTGGGGGAGATCGCATCACATATTTTATAATTTATTTTGAATCTATCATAATTTGTTATAATTGTTTGTTTTATATAATTTGCTATGTTTTACTCATTGATTTTATAATTTAATTGAAAATTGTTTAAATTTCATTATTATCGACCCACCTCAATGTTGTGTATTTCGTACTTTGTCGTCCCACCCTAACGTACGCAGGTACGTTGGGCACATTGTGTCCGTTTTGTTAGTCGCAAGAAAACAACAACAACATTGCATACATAAAGTTTATGCATTTGTGTGTTCTTCGTTTTCTTCCTTTATGTTTCAAGGGCAACAACGACAACGTTGTTAGAAGCTGTTCTGTATGTATGTTCGTACATACATATTAGCAACTGTGGCCCGTTTTCTGTTGTTTGTTTTGATCATTAAATTATTGATCAATTTCTTGTTTGTCGCTCTATGTGTTTCAAATTTCATTTTGTTCCTCTCTTTGTGTGGCCCTACAAGAAGGGATTGTAATCAAATAGTTTTTAGTTGACATTTAACCGGCTAACCAAACAAATCGAAATAAAACTGTGAATTTGAAATTAAAACCTAGTGTTTTATTTACCTAATTTCGGGCGCAAACAAATTGAACTTTCTGTGCGAACATTTTGGCGACCGTGACAGGACGGTAGCCTTTAAAATTAAAGTAAATTAATTATTCGAAATAGTTAATTGAACATTTAAATAAAGTATTTGCATTTCAAAGTGACGTGCATTTCTTCGTTGGCGTTCTTGTTGTTGTTATACGCATTCGGTGTTACAACACAAATAATACAAACTTTTCGACTTTATTTAAAACTTTTCGTCGATTAATTTTAATTGCTGCGGCCGTTAAAAAGTTTTTGTTTTTTGAAAGGAATTATTAAATTCTTTAACAGAAAGTTGTTTTGTGGCTCGAAAAATTTGGTGTTACGCAATTGATAAATTGGTGACACAAACATACATACAAATATCGTTGTTCGTTACACATATAAACAAGTGTTTTCTGTTGGAAAATATTGGAAAATCAAATACTTTGATATTTAAGTAGCTCATCTCAACACATTAGCAAATAGACCACCATATTGAGTGAGAACTTTCTGATTTTTGGCGCTTTTATTTTGAAATAGAAGCTAATTTCTCCTTGCTGAATTTGCTAATCTCTTGCTGCCCAATTGTGTTTCCCTTGAATAATTTCTCAAAATGCCTAAAAACGACATCGATACCGTGGAAGAGAATACTAGTGCCTCCGATTTGATTTCTCTTAAACAACAAAGAAGTTCGATAAAGAAAAATATTGTGAACATCCAAAAGAAAATTGAAAAAGATGGTTCAAAAATGGACACAACTATTTTAGAATGTCGCTTGGACATTTTAGAGTCGTACTTTAAAGAATTGTGTGAAATACAAACTCAAATCGAAGCTATTAATGCTAGTGACAATACACGAATTGAATTAGAAGAAACATTTATTGTTGCCAAATCGAAAATATTAAAATTATTGAAGAAAACTCGTTGTTCGTTGTCGATGGAATCTAGTTTAATTAATGTTTCTATGGCTTGTGGTTCAAATTCTCGGTTACCTTCACTTAAGTTGCCCAATTTTGATGGAAAATATAGTGAATACCAAAGATTTATCACAGCGTTTAACAATATCGTGCATGATAACCCAACAATAAGTTTGATTGAAAAATTCAACTACTTGTTGAACTGTCTTTCGGGTCAAGCTTTAGCTGTTGTGCAACCATTTCAAGTTTGTGAAGAGAATTATGAAAAGGCTTTACAAAGATTGCAAGAAAGATATGACAATAAAGTGCTCATATTCTTAGAACATATCGAATCGTTGTTCAATGTTCCACAAATGCAAAAAAGTGATAGTGTCTCATTGCGCCATCTTATTGATACCGTGTCTGCTGTTCGTGGTTCGTTATTGTCGCTCGGATCAGAGGTAGATGTAATGAATGCAATTTTAGTGCATATGGTTCTATCAAAAGTGGACAGTGAAACAAAAGACAATTATGATGAGAAACAAGAATTTAAATCGTTGCCCTCGTGGGATTTTTGTTATGAACTTTTAAGTCGTCGTTGTCAATTCTTAGAAAGCCATAGTAAGAGAACTGAACTTCCAGAAAATATCACACAAACTAACTATTCACACAAACCTAAATCTCCTAGATTTAATCGGTCGGCTCATACTTTTGTCAACTCAAATTCGAATTGTTCATATTGTAACTCAAGTGAACATAACCTCTCAACTTGCTCGTCGTTCGCTAACATCGTTGTTTCTGAACGTTTTAATTTCGTAAAACTTAATGGACACTGTATTAACTGCCTTCGAAAAGGGCATATGGTCTCGAAGTGTTCCTCAAAATCTCGATGCAAAGTTTGTGATTCTGCACATCACACGATTTTGCATATTTTCAGTACCCCAGAACAACCCAGTACTTCAAATTCGAATAGTAATTCACCGCAACCATCAACCAGCTCAAATCCAGTTTCGTTCGTGGCTCGTTCTTTTCGAAGAGCTATAATTCCAACTGCAGTGATTATGATGAAGGATAATTGTGGTTCATTTCATACTGTAAGAGCTTTACTCGATTCGTGTTCTGAGTTGAATTTTATTTCGGAAGAAACCGCAAAGAGGCTCAAACTTAAATTTCGGCCATTCTCACAAGAAATATCGGGAATTGGAGAAGTTCGAACTGGAATTAAATTTTCTGTCGATACTACAGTCAAATCAAGAAGTAGTTCGTTCGTGTGGTCCTCGAAATTTGCTGTTACTAAAACGATATCGTCTCGCCAACCTGGCGAACCCATCAATACCTCGCAGTGGAAGATTCCTCCAAATATTGAACTTGCAGATCCGTGGTTCTACAAGCCTCAGCATATCGACGTGCTCCTAAGTGCCGAAGTCTTTTTCGATTTGATGTTAGCTGGCAAAATTTCATTGGGAAATGGATTACCGTGTCTCACTAATACAGTTTTCGGATGGATAGTTGGTGGTTCGTCGCCCAGTCGATCCCATTCAAATTCGTTGACGTGTAACTTAATCGTAAGTACACGAGAACAAAATATTGATGAAACTTTGAACCAATTCTGGAAAGTTGAGAAGTATTCCAAGTCTCCTTCAACATACACTGAAGCAGAAAAGGTCATCGAAGATCACATTATTGAAAATAATCGATTTGATTCTTATGGAAGGGTACAAGTTCGTCTTCCATTCAAGAAATTACCCAATTATATTGGTAACTCATTGGAAATATGTCGTAGACGTTTTTTGTCGCTCGAAAGACGACTTGAACGTGACTCAACTTTGAAATCGATGTATGAAGCAATCATGCAAGAATATGTGTCGCTCGGACACATGTCGCCCTACAACAAATCGTCGAATACTTCGCATTATATAATACCTCATCATTGTTTTCTCAAGCCTCATAGTAATTCCACAAAACTTCGAGTCGTATTTGATGCTTCAGATGGCACTTCGTCGAATCATTCGTTGAATGATAAATTGATGGTCGGTCCAACAATACAAGAGGATTTGATCATCACACTCTTTTTATTTCGCTGGAACAAATACGCTCTCACTGCAGAAATATCAAAGATGCATCGGCAGTTTCGTATTGGAGAACCGGATAGAAGTTCTCAACTTGTTTTGTGGAGAAATAACAAAGATGATAAGCATATCACATCGCATTCTTGTGGTTCGGAGGTTTTCCAAGAAAATCTTTACGTCGATGACGTACATACTGGCGTCGATAACGTCGAAACTCTAGGCCTCAAAGGGGACGAGTTGATACAAATCTTAAAATGGCATGGTATAGAATTAGCCAAATGGAGTTGTAACCATGCTGAAATCATCATAAAAACATCGGACAACATCACCAATATCTTGGGTATGTCTTGGAAATCTCGGCAAGATGTCTTCCACTATCGCCTCGAGTTGTCCGACGTCACAAATCCTACAAAAATATCAATTTTGTCGTTCGTATCCAAAGATCTTAGATTTTCTTGGAAGATTAAAAGTTGGAAGGTTGCTGTCATTGCGTTCCTCTGCAAAACGTGGCTCAAATTGAAATATAAAATAGAGAATTTTGTCTATTCGCCGCGTTTTTGGACTGATTTCAAAACAGTATATCAGTCTAAATCACATTCATCAACTTTGAAATGGCTTGTGACAAATCATGTCACAAAACTCAATGAACTAACTCGAAACATGTTTTGGATACATGTACCAGTCAGAAGGAATCCAGCTGATATTCTATTTCGTTGTTGTTGTGTTCCGGAGTCTTCATTCTTCTTTTGGTTTTATAGCCAACCGTCTCTCATTGAAGAAGTCTACAATTATCTTGATACTGGAGATGAAATCATTATAATTGTTGCAGAATTTCGAAAAGCTGTTTTCTATAAAAATACTATTTGTGGAGATACTGTCGTTCATGGCATTCCGGATAAGCATTTATCATATTCCAAATATATTCGATTAATTTGTTTTGTCTTTTATATCTCCAACAGATACCCAATAGATCGTTTCTCTTCGTCTCACTGCATTGTTACCCATCTATTGACAATAATGTTCAGCCGTCATTGCCTACAATTGTATTGTTTTCGAAAGACTTGCGAGGTGGTACTACAGATGATAACTGTGTTCCAACTGATAGCCATCTACCGAAGTCACCCTTCTCACATCATACTTGGCCTCCAGTCATGCCGTCCGACGACCATTTATGCAGCACATTCGTATACATGCTGACCTCAAACATTTTTACATGTCGTTCAATATACCAAGAAGAATTTCTTGAACCTTGACGTTTCAACGGGCGGAGGATGTTGGGGGAGATCGCATCACATATTTTATAATTTATTTTGAATCTATCATAATTTGTTATAATTGTTTGTTTTATATAATTTGCTATGTTTTACTCATTGATTTTATAATTTAATTGAAAATTGTTTAAATTTCATTATTATCGACCCACCTCAATGTTGTGTATTTCGTACTTTGTCGTCCCACCCTAACGTACGCAGGTACGTTGGGCACATTGTGTCCGTTTTGTTAGTCGCAAGAAAACAACAACAACATTGCATACATAAAGTTTATGCATTTGTGTGTTCTTCGTTTTCTTCCTTTATGTTTCAAGGGCAACAACGACAACGTTGTTAGAAGCTGTTCTGTATGTATGTTCGTACATACATATTAGCAACTGTGGCCCGTTTTCTGTTGTTTGTTTTGATCATTAAATTATTGATCAATTTCTTGTTTGTCGCTCTATGTGTTTCAAATTTCATTTTGTTCCTCTCTTTGTGTGGCCCTACAAGAAGGGATTGTAATCAAATAGTTTTTAGTTGACATTTAACCGGCTAACCAAACAAATCGAAATAAAACTGTGAATTTGAAATTAAAACCTAGTGTTTTATTTACCTAATTTCGGGCGCAAACAAATTGAACTTTCTGTGCGAACATTTTGGCGACCGTGACAGGACGGTAGCCTTTAAAATTAAAGTAAATTAATTATTCGAAATAGTTAATTGAACATTTAAATAAAGTATTTGCATTTCAAAGTGACGTGCATTTCTTCGTTGGCGTTCTTGTTGTTGTTATACGCATTCGGTGTTACAACACAAATAATACAAACTTTTCGACTTTATTTAAAACTTTTCGTCGATTAATTTTAATTGCTGCGGCCGTTAAAAATACATACATACAAATATCGTTGTTCGTTACACATATAAACAAGTGTTTTCTGTTGGAAAATATTGGAAAATCAAATACTTTGATATTTAAGTAGCTCATCTCAACACATTAGCAAATAGACCACCATATTGAGTGAGAACTTTCTGATTTTTGGCGCTTTTATTTTGAAATAGAAGCTAATTTCTCCTTGCTGAATTTGCTAATCTCTTGCTGCCCAATTGTGTTTCCCTTGAATAATTTCTCAAAATGCCTAAAAACGACATCGATACCGTGGAAGAGAATACTAGTGCCTCCGATTTGATTTCTCTTAAACAACAAAGAAGTTCGATAAAGAAAAATATTGTGAACATCCAAAAGAAAATTGAAAAAGATGGTTCAAAAATGGACACAACTATTTTAGAATGTCGCTTGGACATTTTAGAGTCGTACTTTAAAGAATTGTGTGAAATACAAACTCAAATCGAAGCTATTAATGCTAGTGACAATACACGAATTGAATTAGAAGAAACATTTATTGTTGCCAAATCGAAAATATTAAAATTATTGAAGAAAACTCGTTGTTCGTTGTCGATGGAATCTAGTTTAATTAATGTTTCTATGGCTTGTGGTTCAAATTCTCGGTTACCTTCACTTAAGTTGCCCAATTTTGATGGAAAATATAGTGAATACCAAAGATTTATCACAGCGTTTAACAATATCGTGCATGATAACCCAACAATAAGTTTGATTGAAAAATTCAACTACTTGTTGAACTGTCTTTCGGGTCAAGCTTTAGCTGTTGTGCAACCATTTCAAGTTTGTGAAGAGAATTATGAAAAGGCTTTACAAAGATTGCAAGAAAGATATGACAATAAAGTGCTCATATTCTTAGAACATATCGAATCGTTGTTCAATGTTCCACAAATGCAAAAAAGTGATAGTGTCTCATTGCGCCATCTTATTGATACCGTGTCTGCTGTTCGTGGTTCGTTATTGTCGCTCGGATCAGAGGTAGATGTAATGAATGCAATTTTAGTGCATATGGTTCTATCAAAAGTGGACAGTGAAACAAAAGACAATTATGATGAGAAACAAGAATTTAAATCGTTGCCCTCGTGGGATTTTTGTTATGAACTTTTAAGTCGTCGTTGTCAATTCTTAGAAAGCCATAGTAAGAGAACTGAACTTCCAGAAAATATCACACAAACTAACTATTCACACAAACCTAAATCTCCTAGATTTAATCGGTCGGCTCATACTTTTGTCAACTCAAATTCGAATTGTTCATATTGTAACTCAAGTGAACATAACCTCTCAACTTGCTCGTCGTTCGCTAACATCGTTGTTTCTGAACGTTTTAATTTCGTAAAACTTAATGGACACTGTATTAACTGCCTTCGAAAAGGGCATATGGTCTCGAAGTGTTCCTCAAAATCTCGATGCAAAGTTTGTGATTCTGCACATCACACGATTTTGCATATTTTCAGTACCCCAGAACAACCCAGTACTTCAAATTCGAATAGTAATTCACCGCAACCATCAACCAGCTCAAATCCAGTTTCGTTCGTGGCTCGTTCTTTTCGAAGAGCTATAATTCCAACTGCAGTGATTATGATGAAGGATAATTGTGGTTCATTTCATACTGTAAGAGCTTTACTCGATTCGTGTTCTGAGTTGAATTTTATTTCGGAAGAAACCGCAAAGAGGCTCAAACTTAAATTTCGGCCATTCTCACAAGAAATATCGGGAATTGGAGAAGTTCGAACTGGAATTAAATTTTCTGTCGATACTACAGTCAAATCAAGAAGTAGTTCGTTCGTGTGGTCCTCGAAATTTGCTGTTACTAAAACGATATCGTCTCGCCAACCTGGCGAACCCATCAATACCTCGCAGTGGAAGATTCCTCCAAATATTGAACTTGCAGATCCGTGGTTCTACAAGCCTCAGCATATCGACGTGCTCCTAAGTGCCGAAGTCTTTTTCGATTTGATGTTAGCTGGCAAAATTTCATTGGGAAATGGATTACCGTGTCTCACTAATACAGTTTTCGGATGGATAGTTGGTGGTTCGTCGCCCAGTCGATCCCATTCAAATTCGTTGACGTGTAACTTAATCGTAAGTACACGAGAACAAAATATTGATGAAACTTTGAACCAATTCTGGAAAGTTGAGAAGTATTCCAAGTCTCCTTCAACATACACTGAAGCAGAAAAGGTCATCGAAGATCACATTATTGAAAATAATCGATTTGATTCTTATGGAAGGGTACAAGTTCGTCTTCCATTCAAGAAATTACCCAATTATATTGGTAACTCATTGGAAATATGTCGTAGACGTTTTTTGTCGCTCGAAAGACGACTTGAACGTGACTCAACTTTGAAATCGATGTATGAAGCAATCATGCAAGAATATGTGTCGCTCGGACACATGTCGCCCTACAACAAATCGTCGAATACTTCGCATTATATAATACCTCATCATTGTTTTCTCAAGCCTCATAGTAATTCCACAAAACTTCGAGTCGTATTTGATGCTTCAGATGGCACTTCGTCGAATCATTCGTTGAATGATAAATTGATGGTCGGTCCAACAATACAAGAGGATTTGATCATCACACTCTTTTTATTTCGCTGGAACAAATACGCTCTCACTGCAGAAATATCAAAGATGCATCGGCAGTTTCGTATTGGAGAACCGGATAGAAGTTCTCAACTTGTTTTGTGGAGAAATAACAAAGATGATAAGCATATCACATCGCATTCTTGTGGTTCGGAGGTTTTCCAAGAAAATCTTTACGTCGATGACGTACATACTGGCGTCGATAACGTCGAAACTCTAGGCCTCAAAGGGGACGAGTTGATACAAATCTTAAAATGGCATGGTATAGAATTAGCCAAATGGAGTTGTAACCATGCTGAAATCATCATAAAAACATCGGACAACATCACCAATATCTTGGGTATGTCTTGGAAATCTCGGCAAGATGTCTTCCACTATCGCCTCGAGTTGTCCGACGTCACAAATCCTACAAAAATATCAATTTTGTCGTTCGTATCCAAAGATCTTAGATTTTCTTGGAAGATTAAAAGTTGGAAGGTTGCTGTCATTGCGTTCCTCTGCAAAACGTGGCTCAAATTGAAATATAAAATAGAGAATTTTGTCTATTCGCCGCGTTTTTGGACTGATTTCAAAACAGTATATCAGTCTAAATCACATTCATCAACTTTGAAATGGCTTGTGACAAATCATGTCACAAAACTCAATGAACTAACTCGAAACATGTTTTGGATACATGTACCAGTCAGAAGGAATCCAGCTGATATTCTATTTCGTTGTTGTTGTGTTCCGGAGTCTTCATTCTTCTTTTGGTTTTATAGCCAACCGTCTCTCATTGAAGAAGTCTACAATTATCTTGATACTGGAGATGAAATCATTATAATTGTTGCAGAATTTCGAAAAGCTGTTTTCTATAAAAATACTATTTGTGGAGATACTGTCGTTCATGGCATTCCGGATAAGCATTTATCATATTCCAAATATATTCGATTAATTTGTTTTGTCTTTTATATCTCCAACAGATACCCAATAGATCGTTTCTCTTCGTCTCACTGCATTGTTACCCATCTATTGACAATAATGTTCAGCCGTCATTGCCTACAATTGTATTGTTTTCGAAAGACTTGCGAGGTGGTACTACAGATGATAACTGTGTTCCAACTGATAGCCATCTACCGAAGTCACCCTTCTCACATCATACTTGGCCTCCAGTCATGCCGTCCGACGACCATTTATGCAGCACATTCGTATACATGCTGACCTCAAACATTTTTACATGTCGTTCAATATACCAAGAAGAATTTCTTGAACCTTGACGTTTCAACGGGCGGAGGATGTTGGGGGAGATCGCATCACATATTTTATAATTTATTTTGAATCTATCATAATTTGTTATAATTGTTTGTTTTATATAATTTGCTATGTTTTACTCATTGATTTTATAATTTAATTGAAAATTGTTTAAATTTCATTATTATCGACCCACCTCAATGTTGTGTATTTCGTACTTTGTCGTCCCACCCTAACGTACGCAGGTACGTTGGGCACATTGTGTCGCAAGAAAACAACAACAACATTGCATACATAAAGTTTATGCATTTGCGTGTTCTTCGTTTTCTTCCTTTATGTTTCAAGGGCAACAACGACAACGTTGTTAGAAGCTGTTCTGTATGTATGTTCGTACATACTTATTAGCAACTGTGGCCCGTTTTCTGTTGTTTGTTTTGATCATTAAATTATTGATCAATTTCTTGTTTGTCGCTCTATGTGTTTCAAATTTCATTTTGTTCCTCTCTTTGTGTGGTCCTACAAGAAGGGATTGTAATCAAATAGTTTTTAGTTGACATTTAACCGGCTAACCAAACAAATCGAAATAAAACTGTGAATTTGAAATTAAAACCTAGTGTTTTATTTACCTAATTTCGGGCGCAAACAAATTGAACTTTCTGTGCGAACAGCCTCCATAGAACGGTACCACCCTGTTTTCGGTATTTTTAAGGTTTTAGCCTTATTATCACACCGAAATGACTGAAATTTGGCACTTAGTCTTCCTTGGGAGTATTCAACTTTCCTCCCGTAATTTGTCGGTATAGGTTCACGCCTGCATATAGCCCCCATAGAACGGTACCTCCCAATTTTCGGTATTTTGAAGGTTGTGGCCTCAATATTCCACCGAAATGGCTGAAATTTGGTATTTAGTCTTCGCTGGGGGTATAAAACTTTCCCCCAGAAATTTGTCGGTATTAATCCACGCCTTCATATAGCCCACATAGAACTGTACCTCTCGATTTTCATTATTTTGATGGCTGTGGCCACAATATCCCCCGAAATGGTTCAAATTTGGTATTTCCAAATTCCATATGAAATTCGTTGGTATAGGTCCACGCCTTTATACATGGCCCCCATAGAACTGTACCTCCCGATTTTCGTAGATCTAAAGGTTGTGATGTCAATATCCCACCGAAAGACTGCAATTTGTTATTTAATCATCAATGGGGTTATAAAATATTCCAGGAGAGAATTATCAGTATAGGTCCCCGTCTGCCTATATCCCCCATAGAAGCGTACCTATTGATTTTCGATATTTTAAAGGTTTTAGCCACATCTTACCGAAATATTGGAAATTTAGTATTTAGTCTTCTTTGAGTCTAAAACTTTCCGCCAGAAATGTTTAGGTATAGATCGACGTTTTGATATAGCCCCCATAGAACGCTACCTCTCGAATTTCGGTATTTTGGAGGTTAGCCACATTGTTTTACCGAAATTGCTGAAATTTGGTATTTAGCCTTCTTAATAAACGGAACGAGACAAATTGTTCCATTTTACTTCTCGTGGTGAAGGGTGTAAAAAGTCCGGCCCGAAACTCTCGAAGAGTGTTAACGATTTGGTCCAAACTTCGCACATCGTAAAATTTCTTTCATATACAGATCAGACTATATGGGTCTAATCTTTTAGGTACCTCCCGAACAAATGTCGAAAATGTTTCGAAAAGGAGCAGTTTAAGGACACGCATCCGATCGTCTTGGTTTTTTGTTACATCAGGTCATATTCGCGGCATTTATTACAACCGTAAAACATTTTTTCTGGGGCAAGTTCATACTTCGAATTGATTATACGATTTGGCGAAACTTTCTACATCATGAAATGTCTTCCAAACGTACATGAAGTTTCAAGACGGTACAGTTTAACGGCTTTTCGTGGATCGTTTTGAAATTATTACATTGTACCTTCGGTTATGGTCTTGTTTACAGATATATAATTGTATTTATCCAAAATATTTAAAAATCTGACGGTAACCACCAAAAGGGCCTGTTGGACGGTGACATTGATACAACTTTGCACATCGCAATATAATTTTATTTAATATATAATTGGTATAAAATAATATAATATTAACAACTCCTTCCTTTACCTTCCTTACAAAAGTTCAGAATTTTCGCTTAAGGGCAGATTAAAGGCCGCCCGATTTTTTTGAAATTTTCATCGAAAGTAGTCCTTGTAATTCTGATACAACGACATACTATTTTATCGTGGCCAAGTCTCTGGTTATTGACATAATGTTCCAAGAGGTCTAAGAAGCCTTTAAGAGATTTCACTTAGTTTTAATGTCCAAACTCATATACTAAGAAGTGAGAAAAGACTATAGTCGGTACGGGGCCGACTATGTGATACCCTACACCACTACCTCTGTGCATAATCTTCTCACTCGAAAACATTTCTGTTAGGGAGATATGAAAGTTTTCACCTATCCGGCTTTTATACCAAATGACTTAAGGCGAATTGAACCAAAATAATTAATATTTAATTTTATATTTGACTACTATCGACATCACCAACATCAATATCGTCACCATAAATGCCCGAAGACGTAACCGACATGAAAATCGAAATTCGTTTTTTGACGTAATCTGATACATAAAGCTAAAATACATGCTCTGGCAAAATTACAAGCTTCTACGTTCAAAAACAAGGATCCTATTCCAGAAATTGCATTTCGAAAAATGGGATAATATTGCGGTTTTTTTTTTGTAATGGAGGATCTCAGAACTAAGCAATTCAGCGGTTTTGGTTTCACTACTTATTCCCCTTCGTATTTGATCGATAATATCCCATATACTCGCCTCCATAAGATTAATATTCCATAAAACAGTTTTTAATTTTATAACGTTTTTTGTTTCTCCTGTAAAGTTTTGGTTTTGTGGGTTACGTCTTCGGGCATTTATGGTGACGATATGCTTCTACCTCTGGGAGAAAATTTCGTGATGATCCGATCAAAATTCCGACCTGTAGTGTTATTGCAGAAGAAGTGGAAAAAAGAGATGCATTAGAGACTATTGCGATATCTCTATTATTTGACCACATACGCCAACCTAATTTGCATAATTTTAAAGATGGGATTTTCTACATTCTTAGTCAGGTTTTGCTTTTAGATGGTCCCCAACCAAAGCTGCGATATTCGTCATTATTATTAAAATCGCAAAAATGAAAAGTTGGGTTCTATTAGCGGATATTGCAATATCTTCGTTGTATGACCACATACGAAAACCTACGTTACATCGTGGCAAAGGTGATATCTTCTACTTTCATTAGCAGGTCCCGCAAGGGAAGAAGCCTATAGATTTTGGTGATGGTCGGGTAATATTCAGGGGTCGTAATGGACAAAAAACTTTTTTTGGAGAAAAAGTCAACATTTTATTTCAAAGCGAATATCTCCGCTTCTATATGGGGTACATCCGACCATTATTTCGACGCGTTACAAACTTTTTGGCCAAAACCAACTTATAATACCCTTCCCACATAGTGGTGGTGTAGGGTATAAAATTTTCAGTCATATTATATAAAATATGTTAACAGTTCGCAAATTCTGAAAGGGTGAAACTCGAATTCATCGATTGTACAACATTTTTGGTTTTCACCATATGTATATATACCCTTGTCTTGGTGTGGTCAAAGAATTGAAAGCTGTAGCCAAAAACGGCAAAATATCTAAAATCGGGCGGTACCATTATCATTACGGCATACCAAAAACAATGTCGATACCCAGCTAACAATTTTTTTCCGAGGGCTCTGATTTCCGTTTTTTTCCGAAATTTTCTGAATATTTTTTAGATATTTGTCGATTTCTCTAATATTTTTCTAGAAATTGTACCGATCTTCTAAAACTTTTTTTAAGAATCTCTGCACATTTTCTGAAGAACCTTAAGAATCTCGTTCCGAATTCGTTCCGATTTCTAATCGATTTTCTAAGGGATCTTTTTGTTCGATTGTTGTCGAATAACAAAGCGATTTTTTATAAAATTCGCATATACAGTTTTTGAATTGTTTTAATATAAATGCAACATATAATAATTCAAGCTAGTGTTGATAGCTTTAACATACTCGTGCGCATTCTTCTACTATTAATCACAAAATGATCACAACAGGGAAAATCATTAGGACGTTTGAAATTAGAATCATCCATAAATAGCCCATTAAAAGAGAATTGTTTCTGAGTTGGGGATTTGTTCTGTGTTGTCTGTCAATATCAAAGGCGTCAGCGGCCAAGAATTTCATCAGATTTGTTCCAGAAAATCTAATCTTTTCTTCGAATTTTTCCAGAATTTCTTTCCGAATTCGGACCGATTTTCTTCAAAAAAAATCTAAATTTTCCACCGAATTTTCCAGAATTTTTTTACGAATTCGGACCGCATTCGTTGGGAAACTCTAATATTTTGTTAGAATTTTCTTAGAAAATTCTTTCCGATTTCGGTGGACAAGTCCATACAAAATTTGTACCGATTTCGGAAAGAATTCGTCATCAGAATCGGCAACTTGTCCAGAGATTCTGACCGAATTCGCAAAGAAGTCGGAAAAAATGTTTGCTGGGTACATGACTCAGACTTGACTTGTGCACTAATTTCGGCGTTCGCTCTCATTTCGTTGGATACTAGAAAATACTTTCTGCGGTACTTTGCATATATTATTTTGGCATTTTAAATATTATTTGAAGTATTATAATAAAAAAATTAAACATATAAAAACTTACCTCCCACAAATCGACATCCAGGCAGGTACTGGATTCCTTGTTTGGTTTAAGTTTTTTCTGTTTCGATTTTGATTTTGATTTGGATGAACCAGAAGAACCCTTCTTGTCCATGGTGACGACGGTGTTGATGATGACGATTGAAAGGAAGTACAAATTATTTTTAGCACTTTCAGTTTCTTGTTTTTTTAGTTGTTGTTATATATATTTCCGGCAATATTCAATATTTAACTATTTTTATTTCAAGCTTTTTTTGTGCATTTCATACGAATTTTGTTTGGCAGATAGTCAATCCTTTAAAATTATTTGCATCCAAGAAAAATTTGATTTTAATTTTAAAAATTCAGCTGCTGTTGATATTATTTTTGGAAATTGTCTTTATTTTACACTAAAACTATTAGCATTGACTGAAGCATAGACTCGAAACGGTGGCAGCGCTAGGTGTCATCATCAACATTGGGCTACTTGCAGGCATTGACATATCATCCAGCGGTGTCAGCACCATTGAGGCTGTTGTCATCGTGCGGCTTTGTTTGATCATTGACATTGTCAGGTATTGAAGGCTTATGAACTGCACTCACACAAATGAATTCATTGAAATTTCAATGCTGCTGCCACTGTGATGAAATATCCCAATAGAGAAAGCATTTGTTCGGGTTTTTTTCTTTTTGCTGTTCCAATATCAAGCCCCCTTGTTCGTCATTTAATCTAAAAGTAGAAAAAAAGTTTGTTAAAAAAAACCTTTATTGCAATAAAAACACAACAACAACAACAAGGCAAGAACATAAAAAATATAAACTCAAAATGAACAGCAACAATAGGTGTGTACGATAACTTTCCCAGCAAAAATTACTCAGTCAATTCCAGCAACCTCTCTCAGTGAATTTTACTCTCTCAAGCAAGAAAAATTGCAGAAAGTTATCGAACAACAATTTGTAAAAACTTGCAAGAAATCAACTGTTTTGAAAAAGAAGAAGAAGAAGAAAAGTTTTGCATCAATTTGATGTCCTTGTTTTCCATGATTTTTTACATTTTTCAGCTTTTGATGTTTAATTTTTTGATATTTCAATGTTTAATTTTGTTTTCGCCAAACAAGAATAAAAAATAAAACAAAACAAATGTTTTCAAATCAGCTGATCAGACTTGCAAATTTTTGCGGGACAAATTTTCCCAGCAAAAATTTGCAAGTTCTCAGTCACAAAACTCTCCAAAAATCTCTCCAAACTCGCTCTCTTTTGCTGGATAATTTTGTTATCGAACAGCATTCAGCAATAATTTGTACGAATTTGTACAAATTATTGGGTTATCGTACACACCTAATAAAGGAAAAACTTTGTTGTTTGTTGGGTAAAGACGGAGAAAACAAGTTATCTGATCTGTTCAGTGTTTGAATGCAGGTGTGTGTATGTGTGTGTGATGAAGAGTTTGTGAGGATGTTCGAGAGTGTTTATTAAAGTTTTTTTCTTTTTTAATTGAATTCGATGAAAATAATGATTAACACATGTTGGCAATTCCATTAGTTCGTCAACATTTAATTTGTTAAATTTTTTTCTTCCACTTTTTACAATGTTGAATAATGAATTAGGTTTTAAACTAGAAGAAGAAGAGCAAGATGTTGTTCGCATTTATTAATGTGGGTTTAGGAAAAAATACATACCAAGCGAATCTGTATCTGAAATATACGCAAAGTGAAAAAATCGCTTGGCGGGCGTAGTAAAAGGGTACAATGCTACTATTACAGAAAGTGCAATGGGATGGCGAAAAGATTACAAATTGTAATACTCCAATAATATCCTAAGGACAGAGCGTATGTGTTATGGCACAGGTTTATAACTCGTAGGCAGAAACATATTCCATATTGCCATCGATGCCTTAGCTTCAATCATAGGGCACGAGGTTATCATGTCCGGCACGATGTACGTTGCCACTGTGAGGGGGGTCATTTTTCGACTGGTTGCCATAATTCTCTTAATTACACTATCAACATTATTAAGGTAATCTTGTGCAAACAATTTGAGCTCAGGATTATTTGAAAGGCCAGACCTAAACGACAAAACCCCTAGTTGGGTTTTGATGTGTCAGATTCAGCATGGATTTTCTGGCCCCATCTAAACATGGTTAAATATTGACTTTTTAAAGCAATTCTGGGCTATATCTCCGAAACCTATGTGAATATTCATCTGACCACTGAAGCAAAATTGCAGATAAGGGCAAGAATAAAATATTTGGAGAAATAATGAACTCGAAAAATTACATTTATTGTCTCAAATTTTTTTTATATTTCGCACCATATCTCCAAAACCGTTAATTTTTTCTTAATATTTCTTTTGATTTAATAAATATGTCCATAATGTGGTGAAATCCGAAATGCGAGAATAAACTGTTGGTGTGAACTGTGTTTGAAATACGTGTTATAAATGATATGGTGCAAAACCGCTGAAACAACATGAAGTAAGCATTTTAGAGTTTCAGAATGTTCTGAAGAATTGCTGAGAACATTATTTGGACAATTTTTTTTCTAAGGGTTACTTCGGTCAACTCTCAATAGTTTAGCCGATAAAATGTTCTATATTTAATCGATTTTGATGCTCTAGGTGGAGTTTTTCTTATGTGGTATGTTCAAAAGATTAATTCCACTAGTTACTTACTTAGGTTAGGTTAGGTTAGGTTAAAGTTAGTTACTTACTTACTTAGCTGGCCCGTTACAGAACATTTGTTCTATAGGCCGAACTAAGAAAAGATCTCCATTTCTCTCTGTCTATTGCTTCTCTTTCTGGAATACCGCGCCTTGTCATCTCTTCATCTACTTGTTTGCGCAATCTATTCATTGGCCTGCAAATTCTGCGTGCACCGCCAAGCGGCTCATATTTATACGGTTCATCATCGCTCATTCTTATGATATGGCCTAGGCAACGCAATCGTTGCATCTCGATACGTTTAACTATATTGTTGTCGATGTATAGCAGATACAGCTCGTGGTTCATGCGACGTCGATATTCACCGTCAACGCAGATTGGTCCGTAGATCTTTCGAAGAATTTTTCTCTCAAACACACCAAGCGCTGCCTTATCTGCTTACGCAAGTACCCAAGCTTCGGAACCATACATCAGCACGGGTAGTATCAGTGTTTTGTAGAGCGTTATTTTTGTTTGACGAGATGTGGCTTTGTTTTTAAACAGCTTACTTAAGCCAAAGTAGCATCTGTTGGCCAATACAATTCTTCTTTTTATTTCACAACTGATGTCATTTGTTGTGTTTACGACGGTGCCGAGGTAGACGAAGTCTTTTACTACCTTAAAATTGTAGGAACCAATGTCAACAGTTGGCCTGATCTCTTTGGACGCATTGCGCGTCGACACCATCAACTTAGTATTCCCGCCGTTTACCGCCAGACCCACTTTAGCAGATTCTCCTTCGACCTTCATAAAGGTATCTGTTACTTCTTTTACTGATCGTCCCATGATGTCTATATCATCAGCATAAGCAAGTAACATGTGGCTATTGGTGTAGATTGTGCCACTTCTTTTGACGTTTGCCTCTCGAATAACCTTTTCCAGCAGGATGTTCAAGAGATCACACGAGAGGCTGTCTCCTTGCCTGAAACTTCTTTTTGGTACAAAATTCTTCGGAGAGGTTCTGTCCTACTTTAAATGAGGATTTCGTGTCAGTTAAAGTCATTTTACAAAGCCGAATGAGCTTTGCGGGGATACCAAATTCAGACATGGCCTGGAATACCTTTGAACGTAGTGGGCTGTCGAAGGCAGCTTTATAATCGACAAAAAGGTGGTAGGTGTCGATCTGCATCTCTTGGGTCTTCTCCAGGATTTCCCGCAGGGTAAATATCTGGTCAATGGTGGACTTGCCAGGTCTAAAGCCGCATTGGTATGGCCCAATTATCTCGTTGACCATGGGATTAAGTCGTTAGCACAATATTTCTGGCACGATCTTGTAGGCAATCGGGAGTAGACTTATGCCCCTATAGTTAGAGCATACAGTCTTATCTCCTTTCTTATGGACGGGGCACAGGATACTCAGGTTCCAATCGTCGGGTACTCGTTCTTCCTGTCAGATGGTGCTAACTAGCTGATGATTACACCTTATCAGCGTGTCGCCTCCGGTTTTGAACAGCTCGGCTGGTAAGCCATCGACTCCTGCTGCCTTATTATTCTTCAGCCGGTTTATTGCTGTCTTAACCTCATCTTGGCTGGGCGGTACACATTCAATACCATCTTCTGGGATTGGATCTGTGGTATCTTCGTCGTCTTTGCTGGATTCCAACAGGTTTGAAAAATGCTCTTTCCATATCCTGAGCACACTATCTGCATCAGTTACCAAATTTCCTTGCTGGTCTCTACAGGAGGAGGTGCCTGTACCAAAGCCATCAGTTTAATGCTTCACTCTTTGGTAGAATTTTCGGACTTCATCCTGGCTCCTGTACATCTCGATTTTGTCACACTCCCGCTTTTCCATCTCTTTTTCTCTCCTTTTCTCCCGATATCTCTCTCGTGCGCTACGCGTTGCTACGGATTGTAAAGTAGCCCTTTAGCCCTTGGTGGAGGTCTCTGGTATCCAAGTATGGATTTTGCGGCTGTTTGCATGGAGTGGGCAATACTTTGCCATTGCGCTGATATATTATCGGGATGAGGAGTGCTTTGATTAAGCAATTGGGCTAGTTGAGTGGAATATGCTGTGGCTATCTGTTGTGATTGCAGCTTACCGATGTCTAACTTTCGTGTTGTGTCTGTTCGTACTTTGTTTGCTACGTTTAACCGGGTGCGTACCTTTGCTGCAACTAGTTAGTGGTCCGAGTCTATGTTTGCTCCTCGGTACGAGCGCACATCCAACACTCTATGAATGTCTTCCATCTGTCACAACGTGATCAATTTGATTTCTTGTTTTCTGATCTGAAGACAGCCAGGTGCCCTTATGGATGTCGAGATGTTTAAATCTGGTGCTGCTAACTACCATGTTTTTTGCTGCTGTGAAATATATCAGCCTCATGCCATTGTCAGATGTTTCATTGTGGAGACTGAATTTTCCGACTGTTGGGCCAAATATATTTTCCTTTCCAATTTTGGCATTAAAATCGCCTAGAATAATTTTAATGTCATGGGCAGGACAACGGGCATATGCTTCTTCTAAGCGCTCATTAAATATATCTTTGGTCTGTTCGTACTTTTCTTCAGTGGGAGCATGAGCGCAAATAAAGCTGATGTTGAAGAATTTAGCTTTTTTTCGAATTGCAGCAAGTCTTTCATTCACTGGGGTGAAGCCGGATACCAGATGTTTTAGTCTCCGACTAACTACGAATACGCAACCAAACTCATGCTTTACGTCATGGCAGCTATAATACAGTGCGTCACCTTTAGGTGTTGTTGTGACGCCTTTCCCGTTCCATCGTATTTCCTGTATGGCAGTAATGTCGGCCTTGTACTTTTCAAGAACATCTGCCAATGCGTGAACTGCACCTTCTCTATAAAGATTGCGAACATTCCAGGTGCAGATTCGCAGATCTTGGTCCGTAAAACGTTTGCGGGGGTCGTCAACTTTAGTGGGATTTGTTTTTCTTTTCTTTTGTTTTTTCAGAGTAGGCTGCTTTTTCTAGGGGAGGGTTACTAACCCGGCGCCCAAACCGAAGTTTTTAACGTTCTTATGAGTGAACGCACGCCACATGTTAGCTCACTACGGGTGTTAAAGGCAGCTCCCCAGGTGACACCACGGGGAGGTCAGTGTCCACTTGAGATGAGAGAGGGACCAAGATAAATCCTGGACTTTGGCATGTTAAAGTCGGTCAGGAGGTACAGAAGTCAAATGTAAATAAAGCTCTATGTGTTTGAAGTGACCCCGTATAATAATACCACCCGATTTGAATATTTTTTAAGGGTTTTAGTAAATTTTCCTGCTGAAGTGGGAGATACTTTAGATTTTTCTGATTTTCAATATGACGATACCTCCCAATTTAAAGAAAATATCGAGCTGCCTTTGATGATAAAAGCTGTATAATTTTATAATGGCGAAAAACAGCCAACTATTCCACAGCCGAACTTACACAGTTTCTACTTGTTAGTGGTTAGAAAACTTTATTGCGGAAACTCTTACAATAAGAATGAAGATTTTCCAGCTATGTTAATAATATTCTGCTGAAATAAACTATGCATCCATATCGGACTAATAAAGCACTGATAGTCCTTAACTCATCTTTCTATAGCATCCTCCGAACCACCTAATACTGTGAAAGATTAAAAAAACCGAAGACAAAATAACAAACAATACACAGACTACTGTAACACACTGTGTGAATACTAAACAGTGAATAAATTTACTTCTAAATAAACATAAAATTTTAGACTTCATTTAAATTCAGAGAACATTGCAAACAATGGCAAATTAAATAAATACATACACATTTTTTTCAATTGTGTAACGGAGGAAAAAACTGATAATTCTTTTTTTTTGGTTATTTTGCACAACACAATGAGGAAAAGAATAGAGTGAAAATCAATATATACACACACACATTTGTACACATAAATGCCTAGGAAGCTTCTGCTATTTGTATTGTATAGATTTCTCTTCTGTATCGAAATGTAAGATACTGTTACAACCTGGCGGCAAAATCATTTAAAGGAAACAAAAAAAGAAAACTTACAACAATAACAAAAAAAATTTTAGTAACAAAAAACTATAAACTTATACAGGAAGTAAAATGTTTCTGGTAGTATATTGGTAGTGGTGGTTGGTGCTGCTGGTGGTCATGTTCATATGTGGCTTGTACAATAAGTTCTGTTAAACACCTACACAAAATTGTGTGAAACTACAATAAGCCTATTGTGTGTTTGTGTTGGTAAGTGAGTGAGAGAAATTGTATCATGTGGAAAATCACAATTCTTACACTATTTTCCCGTTGGCATTATTGAAATCTATTGAAGCATAGAAACCGATTGCCAGAAACAAAATTCTTATTTTCAAATTACGAAAAAAAGTGTCCGAGAAAAAAAATGAAAACAAATTTTTTTGCCTTGTAGTCAAAAACAAAAAAGTACCTTCAAAGCATGCAGTTGACCCTGAAGCTGGATTTATGTCATAATTATAACAATATTAAAACTCAATTACATACATACATATGTTCATATGTAGTTTTATGTGTGAAACCATAAACTATTTAGAAAAAGATTTTTGTTTTGTACAAATAATAAAGTAATAAGGAAAATAATAAGAAATTACCTGAAAATTGTTTAGTCAAATCAAAATTTGTATACCCTACACCACTATGTGAAAGGGAATTATAAGTTGTTATACCCTACATCACTATGTGGGGGGTATTATAAGTTGGTTTTAGCCAAAAAGTTTGTAACGCATCGAAATAATGGTCGAGCTGAGTCGATCTGGCTATTTGTGTGTCCGACCGTCTGTCCATCTAAACCTTGTAATCACGCTACAGGTCGCAATTTTGGTCGGATCGTCACCAAATTTTGTGTGTTGATGGGGATGCCGGAGGGGAAGAAGCCTTTTGATTTTGGTGATGGTCGAATAATATTTAGGGGTCGGAATGGGCAAAAAAACTTATTTGGAGAAAAAGACAATGTTTTTTCCAAACCGAATATCTTAGCTTCTATAGGGGTATATCAAAAGCAAAACCTGACAATGAAAGTAAAAAATATCACCTTTTTAACGATGTAAAGTAGGTTGTCGTAGGTGGTCAAACAACGAAGATATCGCAATAGTCGCAAATAAAACCAAACTTTTCATTTTTTCGATTTTAATTATAATGACGAATAACACAGCTACTGTTGGGGACTTTCCAAAAACAAAGCCTGGGTATGAAAGTAGAAAATCTCGTCTTTTCAATGGTGCAAAGTAGGTTAGCGTAGGTGCCCAAATAACGGAGATATCGCAATAGTCGGAATAGTCGGTAATACATACATCCCATTTTTCCACTTTTAAGGAAATCACGCTACAGGTCGTAATTTTGATCGGATCGTCACGAAATTTTGGAGGTTAATGGGGCTCTGGGAGGGGAAGGAGACTACTGATTTTGGTGATGGCCAGATAATATTCAGGGGTCGCAATGGGCAAAAAACTTATTTGGAGAAAAGTAACCTTTTTTCCAAACCGAATATCTCAGCTTCTATAAAGGGTATGCCAAAAGCAAAACCTGATAATGAATGAAGAAAATATCACATTTACAACGATGTAAAGTGAGTTTTGGAAGAAGGTCAAACAATGGAGTCGCTAATCCAACACAAATTTTAATTTTTTGCGATTTCAATTATAATGACGAATATCTCAGTTTTGTTTGGGGAACTTCCAAATGCAAGGCTTGGCTATGAAATATAGAAAATCACACCTTTACAACGATGCAAAGTAGGTTCGAGTCAAACAATGGAGATAACGCAATAGACGGTTATGCATCTCGTTTTTCCATTTTTATACCCCCAGCATTTATGCTAACGAGGGTATATACACTTTCATACGGGCAAAATGTGCCTCATCGAAATAATGGTTTTAGACCCCAAGTATGTTTGGACGAAATGTGTTTCAGACAATTTGGAGTCGATTTAGCAATGTCCGTCCGTCTGTCTGGCTGGTGCGCACGATAACTCTCGAACGGATGAACCGATTTGGTCCAAAATTTGGCTTTCGTAATATTTTGTCCAAACTTGGTTTAAGTTCGAAGATGGGTTATATCGGTCCACTCTTTCCGGTCCACTCTTTCCCAAACAAAAGTTCGAAAATGTTCGGAAAATTTATGGTCGATTTGGTCCATACTTTGTTCATCGTGAAATGTCTACCAGACTTAGATGAGCTTCCAATATGGTCTCAATCGGTCCACTCCTTCGGGTAACTTCCACACAAATTTTCGGAAAATTTCAGTTTTGTTGTAACAACTTGTATTCACTGCCCCCCATACGACGGTACAAGTTTCATCAGGGGCAAGTCCATACTTCCTGAGAAAATAGCCTGAAAGCTGCAAAAAAACACCCCTATGGCACCGTGTGCGGTGGTTGGAGCGCAAGATGACTCTCGAACTGATCCAAAATATGGTCTTTGTAATATTTGGTCGAAGCATAGTATAAGTTCGAAAATAAACCATAGCGGTCCACTCCTTCAGGTACCTCCCCCACAAAAGTTCAAAACTGTTCGGAAAAAATTGTTCGCACGATAACTCTTGAAGGGAGTGACCGATTTGGTCCACACTTTACACATCCTAATATATCTACCAGTGGGTGCCACCGTGGTGCAATGGTATGCACGCCCGCCTTGCACGCAGAAGGTCGGTGGTTCGATTCCCCGGCCAGGCAACATCAAACATTTTTCAACGGTGGCAAAATACCCCTCAGTAATGTTGGCGACAGTTATTGAGTATCTCAGCCTTGAAAAACTTCTCCACAAGTGGTGTCTTAAGACACGCCGTTCGGACTTGGGACAGTAGGTCCCATATCATTGAGCTAAATATGAATCGGTGTGCACTCATTGATATGAGAGAAGTCTCCCTTGTCCCGTATGGGATGTTGTGGAACAATGTTTTTTGTTTAATATATCTACCAGATATAGATTAGGTTCGAATATTGACTAAATTTGTCTACACCTTCGGGTACCTATCACACAAAATTTCGGATAAGTTCACTTTAAGACCTGCTCTCAAATCACTTTGGTTTTTGTTGAAGCAACTTGCATTCGCTGCCTCAATTACGACGGTAAAAGTTTTTTCAGGATCAAGTCCACACTTCTTGAGAAAACAGGCCGAAAGGTGTAAAAACGCCCTATCGCACCATCCGTAGTGGCTGGAGAGCACAATAACTTTCGAATTGATCAACCGATTTGGTACAAAATTTGGCCTTCGTCATATTTTGTATGGAGGTCGGTTTCAGACCAAAATACATCCCTATTTTTTTGTGATGATCGTGAAATATTTAGCGGGTGAAATTGACCACAAACATAATATTTATTCAATTTTGAAGCGGCTCTGTAGGTCGCAATATTAGTCCGATCAACATGAACTTTTAAATAAGGCAAAGAAGCTTGTAATTTGAGCTGGGGATCAGATAATATTTAGAGTGTTAAATGGACCACAACATTTGTGTGTAATTTGTGAAAATTTTTAATATACAGCTTATATTTTTATTCCTAGAAGAGACATTCCGGGCAAGTAAGCTATACTTGCAAGAGGAACGCTTGACCTTTCTATTGATGTCAACTGTGTTGGTATACATGATAAGATAACAAAATTACAGTCTAATGTACCCACTTATTTCTTTGTAGAGTAATTATAAACACGCTAAAGCTCGCAATTATAGCTCAATAATCACGAAATTTTGCACGGGGTAAGAGTTTAGGTAGAATAAGATGCCTACAATTTCGGATGATGATCTGATATTATTTGGCGGGTGAAATGGACCATTACTTTTGGATGAAAAATAAAAAAAAAATATTTTTTGCCTATATTTTATTTCCTGTAGGCATATACCGGCAAAGTAGTCTACATATGGAAAAAGAACTACTGACCTTTCCCCCGATGCAAATTGCAATAAAGTGTCTGCTAGATAACGGGCCTACTGCCTAATATATAATGGCTTTTGTGTGGAGAAACACATATTCCTATCATTCTACAGATTGTCTCTATCATTCAAATTACGTGGAGTCCTAACGTATTAATTGACTAATTGTATTTTCTATAAATATGTATATTGCAGCAGGGGGTAGCTTCGTCACCTTTTTTTAACCCACTTAGCGCCGAGAATTTTTTTAGCGAGAAAATCAAAATTTTGTATGAAAATGATATTTTTGAGACCTATTAAGCATTTTTTAACAAAATAACTTTTTTTCTCTAAAACGTATAGTTTTCCTGCAATCGACCTTCTTTTTAAAGTCCCGAAAACTTTGAAGGGTAATATAGGTGTATTCTTACATGCCAATCCCTTGGTTTTTGATTGAGAAAATACTCTTACAACATTCCTGACCAATCCCTACTTTATATGAACGTAACATTTATGATTAAATTTTTATCCCATATTTAAATTTTTCATCAAAAGTCGAAGATTACAAAAAAGTAGATTTTTTTCAATTGCTTGCGTTTTAGGCCAATTGCTGGGAAATGCATAGGCCAAGAGAAGCTTTATACGCACTATAACTCTCGAAGGAACTAACCGATTCGGTCCATACTTTGCACATCGTAATATTCTACCAGACATAGATCAAGTTCGTTTGGATGCCTACCACACAAAAATTCCTCCTCTCCTCTTTTTTATGTTTGTTGTAACAACTTGAATTTAATGCCCCCATTACGACGGAGCAAGTTTTGTCAGGTGCAGATCCATACTTCCTGAGAAAATGGCCTGAAAGCTGGAATTATCTCGTTCACTTCGCAATTCCAATGGCCCAAATTTTTTCTTTGAACGAAATGCGTATACTTAACATCACACGTTACATTTCATGATGTTACTCATACGTTTTGGAACTAGGTCAGCATGTGTAGCGGCTGGTGTGTACGACAACTCCTAATCTAAATACTGCGTTGGTCCACACTTTCCCAACGTAATATATCTTCGAATATTAGATGAAATTCGAAGATGGTGCTTGGAAGGAGGGGACCTCTTCCGCTACCAAATTACAGGTAATTCCGTCAAACATTGTAGCTAAAATCCTCAAAATACCGAAAATCGGGAGGTACTGTTATATGGGAACTATACCTAAACATGGACCTATGTTGACAGTTTTTAATGGAGTAGTGTTGTGACCTCTAGTGATTACAACAGACGGACAGACGGACATATGTTGGGGAAGTTTTTTACTCTAAACGGCAAATAACATTCAATTTGTGACGAAAATCTCAATAAAATTTTCAAAATCTCTGCAATAGGGTGTTAATGTTGTATGAGGGTTATTCCAAAACATGGGCCAATTTAAGTGTAGATATTGAGACGAAAATCTCAATAAAATTTTCAAAATCTCTGAAATCCGTTGTTATTGTTAGTCCCGGTCCACACTAGCGTGAATTTCATTAAAAAAGTTCATGAAATTATGCGTTTCTAGATTGAGTTCCATAGCAGAGTAAGATCATAAAATTGCTGTAGTGGGGAATTCGATCTAAGAACGCCTAATTTCATGAAAGTTATTAATGAAATTCATGCTAGTGTGGACCGGGACTTATATTGGGGTTATTCCAAAACATGTGCCAATTTTTAGTGCAGATATTGTCTGACAACTAGAAACCCTGAATGCCAAATTATAACTAATTCGGTCAGAGAGTTTTCAAAATACCGGAAATCGGAAATACCGGAATATGTTGGCTATCCCAAAAACGTGGACCTATGTATGTATGTTCACAATTTTTGATTTGGAGTTGTTTTGACCACTAAGGTTCCTAATTCTTTTGCAGAGGCCAAGGGAAATAAATTGTGTATCAATGTGTGGTGCATATTTTTAGGCGGTGAGTGAAATTTTCAAGCAGCTGACATATTTTTATTTTATTTGTTACAAAGGAAAAGATTTAAGGCCTGTTTCACTAAGACGATTCGAATACAAATTCGTTCGAACTACTACCAAGCTTTTGGTTTTATACCCTCAGCATTTATGCTAACGAGGGTATATACACTTTCATACGGGCAAAATGTGCCTCATCGAAATAACGGTTTTAGACCCCAAGTATGTTTGGACGAAATATGTTTCAGACAATTTGGAGTCGATTTAGCAATGTCCGTCTGTCTGTCTGGCTGGCTGGTGCGCACGATAACTCTCGAACGGATGAGCCGATTTGGTCCAAAATTTGGCTTTCGTAATATTTTGTCCAAACTTAGTTTAAGTTCGAAGATGGGTTATATCGGTCCACTCTTTCCGGTACCTCCTCTACAAAAGTTCGAAAATGTTCGGAAAATTTGTGCGTACGATAACTCTTGAAGGGAGTAACCGATTTGGTCCATACTTTCCAAATCGTGAAAAGTCTACCAGACTTAGAAAAGTTTTCAATATGGACTCAATCGGTCCATTCCTTCAGGTACCTCCCACATAAAATTTCGGATAAGTTCAGTTTAGGGTCTGCTCTCGAATCGCTTTGATTTTTGTTGTAGCAACTTGTATTCACTGTCCCCCATACGACGGTACAAGTTTCATCCTGAGAAAATAACCTGAAAGTTGCAGAAAATCCCTTTGTCATCGTGTGTAATGGTTGGAGCGCAAGATCACTCTAGAACGGATCTGTCGATTCGGTCCAAAATTTGGCTTTTATTTTTATTTTTTATTTTATCTTTGCCTTTTTTGTGTATTAGATTCTTGTTTTTATTTGTTTCTTCTTTCTCATTCTTCTTTGTGTTTTGATAGTTGAGTAACACCGCAATCTGAGAAGTGTTTTTGGTCGTAATTCGTGTTTTCTTTTCATAGTTGTTGTGATTTTATGATATTCCTTATGTTGCGGTAGGTGCTTGGAGGTTGAGCGCAATGGAGAAGTTATGTTTCTTCATTCAATTTGTTGTCTTTTTAGTTAGACATGAAAAACCCGGCCATGTGTAGTATTTATCAATGCTCATAATATTATACGTTACATTTATACCAAAGTTATGTATAAAGTGTATACGAGAATTATATATGATCAAATCAAAAATTTCAATAGCAGGTTTTCTGGGCTGACAATAGCTTTTGTAAAAATTTTAGATTATGATAGTTCCTACCATAGGTATTGTCAATGATTTTTACAAAATTGAGGGATTTCGCAAGTTGTTTTTGTTTTGTATGTTTGGAGCAAACGATGGTATTTTTAGATTTGCAATTACAATGCTTGAACAAACCAAATGAATTGTTGGAACAATAAAAGATATTGTTGTTCCAACAAAAGCGAACAATAATTTTTCTCTGCGTGTATTACAGAAAGTAATCCTTGTAATCCTGTTTACCGCGATATACTATTTTCGTAAGCAAATCCGTGCTTCCTAACATAATAGTCGAAAAACTATAAAAAAATCCATTGGCGACCAAACAAAACGTTTGGTGGGAAGGATAATTATAGAAAAAGGTGACTGACATTAGTCCAACGTTTGCCCATCGTAATATTTCTCTCATAATACTTCTTACATTACGTGAAAATCCACTCGGTTGAGGTTTTTGCAATTTTCTGGTCATAAGCGAGAGCAGTATGGAGAGAAAAAATTATACACCACATGGACTATTAAAAACTTCAGTGGGAGAGGTAAATGAGGCGTGGCCCATATCTCAAGAAGTATTGGCTTCCCCTAGCACAAATCAATTATAACGCTGCAGTCATATGGCCTTAGACTGGATTAAAGCGAAAAAGTGTTGAACTTTTGCGGAGGATGTGCCTGAAGGTATAGAGCGACTTAGTCCATCTTGGAACTAGAACAAATTTTCAATTCAGAACATAACATACTATTACCTAGGCAGACATATCGAGTTTTGTATACACCTATATATATATATATATATATATATATATATATATATATATATATATATATATATATATATATATATATGAGCTTGGTGATAAGTGATTGACTGACTGACTGACTGACTCATCATCAACGCCCAGCCAAAACGGCTAAAGCTAGGAGCTTGAAATTTAACAGTGGGTCACTGTTGATGCAAATGTGCGAGATAAGGCCGGGTTTTAGAAAATTCGTCCTGGAACCACAAAAAATAACAACAACAAAAATCCTTATTTTTCATTACTATTACGTACTTATTCACTTAGTTGGCCCTCTGCAAGACTTGTGTCAAATTAACAATGCTATAACTTCATGATACCGTAAACGATCACACATAATTTCAAATTTTGTAGTTTACTTCTAGGCGCACTTATTTTATCGTAAACCACTAAATAATAGAAAGACAAGACATTTGTTATCTTCCATTGCAACAGATGTCGCAGTTGGTGATAATGATATAAACATCAATTACGCGAAAAATACAAACCGATCCTGATTTAGTTTTCACATAACAGGTGTCGCACAAAAGATTTTCATTCGTTAAAATCGAGTTAGAAAAAATGATTACAAACGATGCATTTGTAAAAATTTTGATTTTCAATTTAAAATTAAAACAAAAATTCTTTCAATAAATGATGTTGGGTTTGTTGAACATATGAGTTGCTGTTGAAGACAACATTAGGGGAATAAATTCAGAAATCGGCCAGAAATAACAACAACTAAAAACTGTATGGACCTCACTTTTTGGTAATAACTAAATGTTTGCAAATCAATGAAAGTGCAATAAAATTGTGCATATTACCACGATTTATTTGCAATTAAGAATTTTATCGTACATGGAGATGTACAGTTATAACTATTCAATTTCAAAATCTGTAATTTGAAGAAATCGCTAAATAATTAATGAAATCAATAATAGGCCCCAGGAATATAGGAATATAGGAATTTGGTATGGAAATCAAGGTTGGAAAGTGGTGCTTCTAAAAGGAAATGGTTTGCAAAATTACCAATCATGTGTACGAAAAGTACTAAATGGTACTAAATTTAGTACAATTTAGATTTGGGTGAACGTAAAGAGCTGGAAACCTGAAATTCGGAATTAAGATTACTGTTGTAGTGTAGGATTGAGATATGAGGGTAGTTTTGGAAATACGTGCTTATGTGTACGAAAAGTACTAAATAGTACTAAATTTGGTACAATAGGGATTTGGGTGAACGGATAGAGATGGAATCCTGATATTTGGAATTGAGATTACTGTTGGAGTGTAGGATTGAAGAACTTTTGGAAATTCGTACTTATGTGTATGAAAAGTACTAAATGGTACTAAATTTGATACAATGGGGATTTGGGTGAACGGATAATAGCTGGAATCTCGAAATTTGGAATTGAGATTACTGGTGGGGTGTAGGATTGAGGTAGTTTTGAAAATTAGTACTTATGGGTACGGAAAGTACTAAATGGTACTAAATTTAGTACAATTTGGATTTGAATGAACGGATAGAGCTGGAAACCTGAAATTTGGAATTAATATTACTGTTGAAGTGTAGGATTAAGATATGAGGGTGGTTTTGGAAATTAGTACTTATGTGTACGGAAAGTACTAAATGGAACTAAATTTTGTATAATGGGGATTTGGGTGAACGGATAGCGCTAGAATCTCTAAATTTGGAACTGAGATTACTGGTGGAGTTTAGTATTGTGGAAGTTTTGGAAATTCGTACATAGGGTACGAAAAATACTAAATAGCGCTAAATTTGGTACATTTTCGATTTGGCTGAACGGATAGAGCTTGATTCCTCAAATTTGGACTGAGGATCACTGATGAAGAGTAAGAAAGATGCACCAAAGTATTTTTGGAAACTTGAGTGTACGAAAAGTACTAAATGGTACTAAATTTAGTACAATTTGGATTTGGGTGAACGGATAGAGCTGGATTCCTGAAATTTGGAATTGATATTACTGTTGGAGTGTAGGACTGGGGAAGTTTTGGAAATTCTTACTTATGTGAATGAAAAGTACTAAATGGTACTAAATTTGGGACAATGGGGATTTGGGTGAACGGATATAGTTGGAATCTCGAAATTTGGAATTGAGATTACTAGTGGGGTGTAGAATTGAGGTAGTTTTGAAAATTCGTACTTATGGGTACGAAAAGTACTAAATGGTACTAAATTTAGTACAATTTGGATTTGGGTGAACGTATGTATGTAGCTGGAAACCTGAAATTTGGAATTAAGATTACTGTGAACTGTAGGACTGAGATATGAGGGTAGTTTTGGAAATTCGTACTTATGTGTTCGAAAAGTACTAAATTTGGTACAATAGGGATTCGAGGGAACGGACAGAGCTGGAATCCTGAAATTTGAAATTGAGATTACTGTTGGAGCATAGGATTGGGGAAATTTTGGAAATTCGTATTTATGTGTACGAAAAGTACTAAATGGTACTAAATTTATTACAATTTGGATTTGGGTGAACGGATAGAACTGGAATCCTGAATTTTAAGTATTTTAATTTTATTTATTTTAATTTAAAGTATGAATTTTTGTAAACGGAAAGAGTTAGAATTTGCAACCCGTTCGCGGTAGGCTATAGAGGTAGAATTTGGATTTGGGTGACGGATAGTGTTTGAGTCCTGAAATTTGAAATTAGGATTACTATTGGAGTGTAGGACTGAGGTAGTAAGGGTACGAAAAGTACTAAGTGGTACTACCTGTGGTACAATTTGGATTTGGGGGAACGGATAGAGCTGGAATCCTGGAATTTGGTCAGACTGCTGTTGGAGTATAGGATTGAGATGGAAGTAGTTTTTGAAGTTCGTACTTATGGGTACGAAATGTACCAAATGGTACAACTTGGATTTGAGTGCACGGATAGCGCTGGAATCCTGTTATTTGGAATTATGGTTACTGCTGAAGTGAAGGATTAAGGTTGTTTTGGAAAATCGAATTGTACAGAATTTGGTATAATTTGTTTTTGTGTAAAGGGGTTTTTGGAAATTCGTCGTAGAAAGGTATGAAAAGTGCTAAAGTGTACTAAATATGGAATCCATTGTATTAGGCAAACGCGAAGAGCTAGAAATCTGAAATTTTGAACGAATGGTCATTGATGGAGAGTTAGGAAGATGTACCAAAGGGTATTTAGAAACTCGACCTATAAGTGTACGAAAAGTACTAAAAGTTTCTAAATTTGGTACCAATTGCATATTTTTAATGGATGAAGCAAGAATCTTCAAATTTGGTATGGGAATCAAGGTTGGGAAATGGCGTTGAAATAAGGAAATGGTTTTGGAAGTTCGTATTTATGATTACGAGCAGTACTAAATTTGGATTTGGGTGAACGGATAGAGCTGGAATCCTAAAGTTTTGAATTAACATTACTGTAGGGGTGTAGGATTGAGATAGTTTTGGAAATTCGTACCGTACGAAAAGTACTAAATGGTACTACATTTGGTACAATTTGGATTTGGATGAACGGATAGAGCTGGAATTCTGAAATTTGGAACTAAGATTACTGCCGGACAGTAGAATTGAGGTAGTTTTGGAAATTCGTACTTATGGGTACAGAAAGCACTAAATTTGGTACAATTTGAATTTTAGTAAACGGATAGTGTTGGAATTAGGAATTAAGATTACTGTAGGAGTGTAGTATTGAGGAAATTTTGAAAAGTCGTACCTATGGGTAAGAGAAGTACTAAATGGTACTAAATATGGTACAATATGGATTTGGGTGAACGGGTAGAGCTGGAATACTGAAATTTTTGTTTGGGAAAGAAATGGTACTAAATTTGATACAATTTGGATTCGGGTGAATTAATAGAGCTGGAATCCTGAAATTTGGAATTACGATTACAGTCGAAGAGTAGGATTCAGATTGTTTTGAAAAAGCAAACTTATGGTTACGAAAAACACTAAATGGTACTAAATTTAGTACAATTTGTATGTAGGTGAACGGATAGCGGTGGAATCCTGCAATTTGAAAGTATGATTATTGTAGCCCTGTTGCGTTGAGGAAGTTTTGAAAATTGGTACGAAAGTTATAAATTGTTCTAAATTTAGTACAATTTTAATTTGGTTTAACGGATAGAGTTTGAATCCTGAAATTTTGAAGTAAGATTACTACTAAAGTGAAGGATTGAGGTAGTTTTGGAAAATCTTACTTATGGGTACGAAGAGTTCGACTTGATACTAAGTTTGGTACAATTTGGAATTGGACGAACGGATACAGCTGGAATCTTGAGATCTGTAATTATTATGGAATTTACTGTAATTATTTTGTATTAATGTCCGTGTATGGCTGAGATATGTCGTCGAAATACGTACCATAAGTATACGAAAATTACTTAATGGTACTCAATTTGTTTTTGGGTGTAGGGACAGTGCTGGAATTTTTATTTTTTGGAGTTAGGGTGTGTATTGGTGTGCAACGTTGATCTCGCTGTTAATGTGTAAGGGTGAGATACGGCTGATCTTTTTGAAAATCGAACTTAAGGGGTACGTACAGTACTAAGATAAAAATAAATATTTATTAAAATTGGTATTAGTGCGACCAAATTTTCAGTGTTTGTCATTTCCATATTATATATTGTTTATTTGTTTTTTTTTTATATCCTTTCCGCATACGAAGTAGCGGGCATTTTGCTAGTATATATATATATATATATATATATATATATATATATATATGTATGTACCTATACACCTACTGCTAACGTATGTGCTTTACAATTGGCATGTGTCATAGCACAACCCACCAACTCATTCCACATTTATTTACTACAATCCTTTGCATTTTATTTGCTCATAGAAAATTTTATATAAATATTAAAATCTTGTTGAAAGTAATTTGCCTTTTGTTGAAAATGCCCCAATTGCAATTTTAGTTATTTGCATAGTTTATTTTTTCTCAACTTTTTTATTTTTCTGGTTAACAAAAAATTTTGCTAGATAAACATTTCCTTTGAGATTTCACGGAGATAACAATACCGAGAGGCACAAATACCAACAAAAAAAAACGCTAAGCCAAGCCAATCCAATTCAACAAACCCCTTTATTTTTATTTCACTATATCCAACCCTTGGGTTTAATATTCACATTTTACGACCTTCAAGCAATTCAAACGCCCATACACCCATTCACAACCACCCCAAACAACCCGACAAAAAGAGCATTCGCGCTTTCTAAAGCTATGTGTAATGTTTTATTAAATACCGCCCTCTCACTTTTCCTTTTATTAAAACTTGGAAAAAATATTGTTTAACCAAAAAATATTTAAAATGTTTAATGTAAATAAACCAAGTTCAAGTTAGAGAGTCCAAAAAAGGTGGTGTTAGTTATTGCCACAACTGATGATGGTGTCTGATGCTGCCTGCTGTCGTTGTGATGATGGAGAGAAGGGTGGAATGCAATGCAGTCAGCACAAGATAAATGCCGATGAAGTGAAATCATGCAAAAGCAGGTGCTTAGCGGTTAGTTTACTATGAAAATATTGGGGCCTTTTGCAGAGACCGAGGAAAATAAATTGTGTATTAAAGTGTGGTGCATACTTTTAGGCTGTGACTGAAATATTCGTATACATATACATACATATATTTTTATATTGTATAGTGATTTCTTGGTAAATACCCTGCAAGCAAAAGCTATCGCGGAAGTGATAATGATAAATGCCGATGAAGTGAAATCATGCAAAAGCAGGTGCTTAGCGGTTAGTTTACTATGCAAAATATTGGGGCCTTTTGCAGAGTCCGAGGAAAATAAATTGTGTATTAAAGTGTGGTGCATACTTTTAGGCTGTGACTGAAATATTCGTACACATATACATACATATATTTTTATATTGTATAGTGATTTCTTGGTAAATACCCTGCAAGCAAAAGCTATCGCGGAAGTGACTTAGGCTTGTCGCCCAGGGCGATGGAAACAGTCGCGGCGATAGTCGCGGAAGGCAACCTGGAGTGCCCTCCGTTGTGAAGAAATGAACCACGCCGGCGTGTCGTCTTGGAAGTCACTCCAGGGACACTTCTGGAAGATCGTTTCCGCGATAGTTCTTGGAATTAAAAAAAAATATTTTTTTTTTTTATTTTTTTCATGTTACTTATTTGTTTTATTTATTTTTAAGTACGCTCTTTTAGAGAAATTATTCTTTGGAATTTCCACATACATTAATTTTGTCATTCTAAAAATGTGATGTTATGCTGCCTGACTTGGGAAGCGAACCTGGACCTTCAGAGTGCAAAGCGAGTATGCTTACCACTGCACCACCGTCTCATTTAATACTCACATAGAAAATGTTTTATATTTGTTCAATGTGTTGGATCATGAAATAAATGTAAACAATCGCCTTGGAAGTCGCTCAGAAGTCACTCCGAAGTGTCGCCATACGCGATAAAAGGTAATCACAAGAAGGCAATAGAAATTGTTTGTGTAATTCAACAACGATCTTCCTTGGCGAGTCTCCGGAGCTTTGGCTAAACACATATGTTTCGTGCTTTGTTGTTGTTAACCAACGTAGCAAGCGAAGAGGAAAAGAACAAATAAAAAAGTATCAGTCGGCTTTGCCGACAGAGATATACCCTCAGCCCATATGAACTGAGACACTTTATTGGACATTTGAACTTGCCGACAAAAATTGGTTTAAGGATTAGGATTAAAGTTCAAAAGTGTTGCGGAGGAGGTACTTAATAATATGGACCGACATAGTCCATTATCGAAGTGGATCTTATTTTGGAAGTCATAACTTTTCGACAGATATCGCGCCCACTAGGCATTTCAGTGGGTCATCGTATAACTTTTGGACCAGTATGCCAGGAAGCATGGACTTGTCCACGAAAAACATAATATCGCTGTAAACAGAACAATCGTACAGCATCGGTATGCATTTCCAAAGGATTTTCGAACAGATTCTAAACTGTACTTGGGCACAAATTTTGAACTTTTGTGAGAGGACCGATATGGGCCATTTAGGATGTTTAGCTAAATTTGGGCAAAATATTAGGAGATCCAAAGCTTAGACCAAATTGGTTGATCCGTTCAAGAGACATAGTGCATACCATTTCAGTGACATTTTTTAAATATTGGAGGAATTACCGGAAGCTGTGGGCCGGTATTGCCCATCTTCGAACTGAAACTGAAGTTTAGACAAAATATGACGAAGGCCAAATTTTAGACCAAATCGGTTGATCAGTTCGAGAGTTATAGTGCTCTCCAGCAACTACATATGGTGCCATAGGGGTTTTTACAACCTTTCGAGCTGTTTTCTCAAGAACTATGGACTTGCGCCCAAAAAAAAAAAAATTTACCGTCGTAATTGAGGGAGCGATTGCAAGTTGCTTCAACAAAAATCAAAGCGATTCGGAAGCAGGTCTTAAAGTGAACTTATCCGAAATTTTGTGTGGTAGGTACCTGAAGGAGTGGACAAATCAAGTCCACATTCGAACCTGATCTAAATCCCTTCAAGAGTTATTGTGCGCACAATTTTTCCTAACATTTTTGAACAATTGTGGGGGAGGTACCTGAAAGAGAAGAAATATTATAATATCCAAAGTGTGGACGAACGCAGTATACGGTTCGAGCTCTCCAGCCACTACATATGGTGCCATAGGGGCTTTTTTTTACAACTTTCGGGCTGTTTTCTCAAGAAGTATGGACTTGCCCCTGAAAAAAACTTTTACTGTCGTAATTAAGGCAGCGAATGCAAGTTGCTTCAACACAAATCAAAGTGATTCGAGAGCAGGTCTTAAAGTGAGTTTATCAAAATTTTGTGTGGGAGGTACCCGAAGGAGTGGACAAATATAGTCCATATCCGAACCTGATCTTTATCTGGTAAATATATTAGGATGTGTAAAGTATGGACCAAATCGGCCACTCCCATCAAGAGTTATGGTGCGCAGAATTTTTCCGAACATTTTTGAGCTTTTGTGGGGGAGGTACCTGAAGGAGTGGGCCGATATGGCGTATCTTCGAACTTAAACTAAGTTTGTCAAAATATTACGAAGGCCACATTTTGGACCGAATCGGCAGATCCGTTCGAGAGTTATCTTGCGCTCCAACCACTACACACGGTGTCATAGGGGTTTTTTGTACCTTTCAGTCTATTTTCTTAGTATGGACTTGCCCTTGATGAAACTTATAGCGTCGTATTGGGGGCAATGAATACAAGTTGCTACAACAAAAATCAAAGCGATTCGAGAGCAGGCCCTAAACTGAACTTTTCCGATATTTTGTGTGGGAGGTACCCGAAGGAGTGGACCGATTGAGTCCATATTGGCCCCTCGTCTGAATCTGGTAGAAATTTCACGATGTGCAAAGTATGGACCAACTCGGTTACTCCCTTCAAGAGTTATCGTGAAGGAAGCTGTGGACCGATATAACCCATCTTCGAACTTAAACTAAGTTTAAACAAAATATTACGAAAGCCAAAATTTGGACCGAATCGCTTGATCCGTTCGAGAGTTACGGACGGACATGGCTAAATCAACTCCAAATTGTCTGAAATACATTTCGTCCAAACATACTTGGGGTCTAAAACCATTACTTCGATGAGGCACATTTTGCCCGTATGAAAGTGTATATACCCTAGTTAGGATAAATGCTGTGGGTGTAAATATTGGGCCTTTTGCAGAGGAAAGGGGAAATAAAATATGACTGAAAGTGTGATGCATACTGTTAGGCTTTGAGTGGAGATTTTATACAGCTGGTACAATTTATAAACTTCTCCGAACAATTCAGTATCAAAAGAGGTTTCAGACAAGGAGACAGCCTATCGTGTGACCTGTTAAACATTCTGATGTAAAAGGTTATACGAGATGCAAATGTCAAAAGAAATGGCACAATATACAGCAACATCCACATGTTACTTATACTGATGACATTGAAATCATGGGACGATCAGTAAAGGAAGTAACTCATATCTTTAAGAAGATCGAAGAAGAATCAGCAAAAGTGGGTCATCGCAGTAAACGGCGAAAAGACAAAGTTGATCGTGTCGACGCGCAATGTATCCATAGAGCTGGACAGTGGAAGTTGGTTCCTATAATAAAATAATAAAATAATAAACACAACAAATAACATCAGTTATGAAATAAAGAGAACGTTTCGAGATGCAACGATTGCGTTGGCTAGGCCATATCATAAAAATGAGCGGTGATGAACCCGCTAAAAAAGCGTTTAAATACAGGCCACATGTCGGTACACTCAGAACTGGTAGGCCAAGGCTTCTATGGAGCGAACAAGTGGAAAAAGAGATGGAAAGACGCGGTATTCCAAAAAGCGAAGCAACAAACAGAGAGAATTGGATATCTTTTCTTAGTTCGGCTTATAGAACAAATCTTCTGTAATGGGCCAGCTAAGTAAGTAAGTAGAACTAATATTAATAATATTGTACGATGAATATTTGGTTATATTTAGTTTATATTACCTGCCACTGTGATCAATTGTTAGCATAGCAGCCGAAAGTAGTAACAAGATAACATTCAAGGGGTGGTATTTTTGGCTTACATAAGCTGCGTCCAGTTACTAGATATTTGGTACGAATTTTTACCAACTGATACTGGAAGTTGGGAATTAACAATTAACCCGACGTACTATGTTCCACTTTCTTTTGTAATCGTCAATGCGCTAAACACAGAATTAGGCAGCTCTCATTGATATAATGAAAGTATCTCTTTGGTATGGTATGCTTCTCACAAGTATTTACTTATGTATGCTTAGCACCTCAACACCGTCCCTGTATTACTTTTCACAATGTATATAAGTATGTTTGTTAGATATTTAAGTTTGCTTACTTTCCTAGCTAACCTTTAGAAATTATTATGGCATGGCATTCCAAAGGTCAGAGGTTGAATTGAAAGAATGGAATTTTAAATTTAAACTTTTCTATTGAGTTTATGAAATTACATTAACAACCACAATAAAATTATTATGAGGTATGCGCCAGAATTTTGAAGTCGAATGAAGATGTAATAACAGCACACAAAAGTTTTTAAAACTACGCCTGAAATTGTAAAGTTTTATAACTTTATTTTTTAAGCTGAATATAGTGGAGATGGCATACAAAAAGATAACACTGAAATTGCACATTTTTTAACTTTATTTTCTGAACGACTCATAATGATTTTGAATTCCAATTTTCTGGCCAATATGGGGGTTATTTAGTTACTACTAAGTGACGGGATCCCATTCTAGACATTCGTAGTCAAAAAGGTTATGTCAAGCAACATATTTGAATTTGTGGGTATGTCTTGTCATTTTTATAACCTCCATCATAGTATGGAGGGTATATTAGGTTTGTTTCACCGTTTGTAACGCATTGAAATAATCATTTGCCACCCTATAAAGTATATATCGTCACCATAAATGCCAAAAGTCGTAACTAACAAAATAATAATTTTACAGGAGAAGGAAAAAACTTTATAAAATGAAAAACTGTTTTATGGAATATTAATCTTATGAAGGAAAGTATATGGGATATTATCATATACGAATGGAAGTAAGTAATGCAACCAAAACCGCGGAAACGCTTGGTTTTGAGATCGGTCATTACAACAAAATCTGCAATATTATCCCATTTTCCGAAATGCCTTTACTTGAATAGGATCGTTATTTTTTAACATAGAAGCTTGAAATTTTGCAAGAGCATGTATTTTAGTGTTATGTATTAGAATCAATCACAATACTAATTTGACTTTTTTGGAGATACGACTTCAGGAATTTATGGTAACGATATATTCTTGATCAGGATATTCTGAAATTCTGACTCGATATAGCCTCTGTCCGTCTGTTGTAATCACTCAAGCGTCCACAATAATTGAGCTAGAGCGTACCCGAGTGAATGTTTTCCATAGGGAGGTCAAGTTCGAAGATGGACTATATCGGCCCACGTTTTGGTGTAGCCCCCATATAACGGTCCCGATTTTCGGTATTTTGAGGATTTTTGTTACATTTTTTGATTAATGTACCTGTAATTTAACATTTGAGGTTTCTAGGTGTCCCAACACTACTCCACCAAAAACCGTCAACATGGTGCATGTTGTGGTATAGCCCCAAACATAACGGTACCTCCCAATTTTCGGTTTTTGGACGGTTTTAGCTACAATTTTTAACAAAACTACCTGGTCGCAAAACTACTCTATCAAAAATTGTCAACATAGGTCCATGTTTTGGTATAGCCCTCATATAATGGTACATCCCGATTTTCAGTGTTTTGAGAATTTTAGCTAAAATTTTTCACCGAACTAGTTGTGATTTCACATTTGAGGTTCTCAGTGGCCACGAAATTTCTCCACCAAACACCGCCAATATAGGTCCATGCTTTGGGTATAGCCTCCATATAACAGTACCTACCCATTTTCGGTATTTTGAGAATTTTAGCAACAATTTTTAACCGAACGAGCTGTAATTTGACATTTGAGGTTCTCAGTTGCAACGGAATTTCTCCACCAAACAACGCCAATATAGGTCCATGTTTTGGTATAGCCCCCATGTAACGGTATCTCCCGATTTTCGGTATTTTGAGGAGTTTAGCTAAAATTTTTTACCGAACTAGCTGTAATTTGACATTTGAGATTCTTAGTGGCCACGAAATTTCTCCACCAAACACCGTCAATATAGGTCCATATTTTGGTATAGCCCCCATATAAAGGTACCTTGGGAATTTTAGCTACAATTTTTCACCGAAGTAGCTGCGATTCCATATTTGATTATTCTAGTTCTTTGTCTAACTCATAATGCTAATAAATAAGGAAGTATTTTGTTTAAGTTACGAAGTCATAATTTGGATCTCGTTTTGTTCACATCGATTTGATAATCTTCCGTATTATTTAATTAAAGTTGTAAAATTTGAATAAATGAATTCTTGTGTTAAACTATTATTGTGAAAATAAGTGGTTTTATTTTAAAAGGAACTACAAATGTATTATAGTCAAATATAATACAAAACTATGGGCGCCTTCGCCACTGGGGCGGCTACGCCAGCGCCGATTTCATCGTAAACTATAAGTGCTAGAAAAATTGGTTAAAGGCAAAATTGTGAATTTAATGAAGATCTATCATCTCCCAAAAGTTGGTAGTTGTGTCATAGTTATGATAGCGGACGCACGCGGTTTTGTGTTTTGCGATATCTTATTTACTTTTTGATATCAAAAACATATTTTATACCGTTAGAAGACAACTACTGAGGAATATAAATCCCAGTAATTCGCATGAAAAAACGATTACAAATGTCAATATATTAATATAATTATATATGTAATGGGTGGGGCGCCTATGATAGGGGTGTGGTGGGTTAATGTTAGAAATTTTGTTTAATTTAAATTCTTTATGTCACAGATACACCACACTATTATATGAAGTTAAAATCAAATATTATCCTAAACGTATCATGTTTTAGTAATGTTATGATTTTTGTACCTAAATTCAAGGATCCTAGTTTAATTAAGTACTAGAATCTGGTTCTTTTTGTGAATTTTAGAATCATTTTGATTATTATTCATAATGATGATATTTAAGGAAAAAGTATGGTAAATTACACTTTTAGATTAGTGAAAAAAACTTTAACTTTAACGTAATCCGTTCATGTTACAGAGTTTTGACCAGCAAAAAACCATTCTGAATCACTGTGCGGTGAATCGAAAATGTATAATATCGGCCTGAGAAGTATTAAGAAGGACAGAAAAACGAACATTGCATCTGTGTCGGAACGATTTGGAACTAGATTTGCCCAACTATAGTGACCACTAACCACTCAAAATCCTAATTACCAATTACACCAAATTTGGTCCGAAATGCTGATAAAAACTTCAAAATACTAAAATCAGCCGGCACTTATATAGAGGGATATTCTAAAACTTCGACTTACATACAAATGCCCAAATGTTTAATGGTGGAAGAACGTCGATAAAAAGTGTAAAATACCTCAAATCGGGCTGTAACATTTGGGCATGTGGGCTATTCCAAAATGTGGACCTATTGTTCCACAAACATCCCATACTGTACAAGGGACACTTCTTTCATATTAATGAACCCCGAATCATTTTAAGCACAATGATATGGGAACTACTTTTTATCGCCGAGTCCGAAATACTCAGGAAATGTCGCCAATATTCCTTAGGGATATTTTGCCATTGTTGAAAATTTAATGCTAACTGGCCGGGGTATCGAAACCGCGACCTTCAGCGTACAAGGCGGGTGTGCATTCTATTGCACCACGGTGGCACCCGGGACTGCCGAAGTAGAGTTGTATAAGGAGTACATAACGCCGATAAATAGTAGCGCCTTGCGTTATATGCCCGACATTAGTTCACTTCTTGAGGGCAATACCCTTCTGGTGCTGGCGGTTTATAGAGCACACCGAGAGTGGTAGAGAGAAGTCTGGAGGGTGCTATAAGAAGCCGAGGACGTACCACCAAAATTTACGATGGGAGATGTTGCACACGTCGTGGCCCTTGGGCCCACGGAATGTCAACGGTAATGCGTAAGCAACTTGATGAACCCAGGTTGAGTATTAACCTATCGAAGGCCTTCGATACCATCAACTATGCCAAGCTGTTCGAAGACAAAGAAAATACTTCCCCAATCCTTAGTAAAATTCAGAAACAAGAAGTCCAAGACCCGTAGAGTGAAACAAGCAGAACACCAAGGCGGTATGATATCTCCGGAACTGTTTAACCTCTACCTTTCTGAAATTCCACATTCTGCAGACGGGGTAGAGATCGTAATGTATGCGGATGATGGCGTCGGGTCCTAGCGTCGATGACATATGTGAGAGATTAAATTTCTGACTTAGTGTAGTTCTTCCATCTGAAGGATATGACAATACCCGCTGCTAAGGAAAGTTTTAACTTTTGTGAATGGGATACCGGAAGGAGTTGTTCGATATAGTCTAACTTCGAACTTGATTATAGTTTGAGACAAATATAACAATGTGTAAAGGGTGGACCAAAGTCAGTCCCTTTGAGATTTATTGTGCGCACCATTTTAGAGACAATTTGTTGTTTTAACAGTGTTTTTATTATATGTTTGTAAGTCCGTTTCCCTCTTAATCCGGCTCCGGATCTACAGTTCCAAGAATGTGGCTGTATCAATGGGATGTAACCACAGATTTACAAGAGTTAATTAGTTAATTAGCAGGGCAGTTGAGAGGATGCAGTGCATCGTGCGGGCTTGTGGCGCAAGCTAGGCATATGTCTTGCACGGTGTCATCAATCCTTCAATCCTTCGGACGGCTGCACCTTCCCAAGCGTAGTTGAGTCAAAACTACTCTGGTTTGTCGTGACTCGTTGATATAGGCTGGGGGTCCTATCCACCATATGGTGATTAGGATGGCTCTCACGGTAACACCCGAGCAAGTACTGAAACGAATACATGCCATTGAGTTGCTGTATTGGAAGAATCTTTGTCTCCTCATGTAGATAGTCCACTGAAGGCATAAGGAGGCGCACTGTTGCAGTTCTAAGAGGGGCATTCTTACAGGCTTGAATATTTTGCCATCGCGTTGCAGTCATATTCGCTGGCGGTTCATAGCTTACCGCAGACCGCGTTATTTGTGATCAACAAAGTTTCTTTATCTGCACACCAAGTGCTGCCGGCTAGGTGCTTGAGGACCTTGTTCCTACATCTCAGTTTGTCGTAGATAGCTGTAGAATGAGCGGACGACATTAACATGCTATCGAATGTGACCCTTAGAATTTTGGAGACATTTTTCTCGGAATTCTGCTACTATCGACCATGACATTCAACTCTGTTCACACCTCCGCCGTCCATGTGGTGAACAGAGTGGCCTTCGTTTTAGTGGAGGATATTTGCATATTTCTCGCGTGGAAAAAGCTGTTAAGATCAGTCAAATATCCTTAGTTCAGCCTTTCGCAAATGACATCAGTTCAAGCGCCACCATCACACGGCGGGCAACGCTGCTTACGGAACACATCCTGATGATCGGTTAAGTCACTCTCGAATCCTGGAAAGAAGCAAGATAGGACATCAGCCACGTTTGGCGACGTTAATCTGACTGATCCAAAAAGGTGTGCAAGTTATTTCAATCGACAGTTCGTCGACCACCACGGGAGTGACAGGGCGAAGAGAAGAGTACTACGTGACATTAGATCTCTTCCTGCCTAAGATGAACTATCACAATTTGCAACGGATGATATTGCGAATGTCATCAAGAAAGGTAAATAATCTGAAGCATTGGGCCCTGTTGAATCTCCATGGTAATGCTGAAACAGCTGGATGTGCCACGAGTCGAGTATAGTTGGAAAATGGGCAATGATGCCAGCAACGGTGAATCGTGCAGGCCGATTTCGCTTTTGTCGCCCGTATCAAAGAGCCTTGAGGCTATAGTTCTCCCCAGCGTCAGATATGACTATCCAGTTGCAGTTCATTAGCATGGGTTCCGTAAGCAGAGAAAATTTGTGAACTTTTATGGTGGAGTTACCGGAAGGAGTGCAGCGATATGTCCTAAACTAAGATTAAACAAAATATTAAGATACCCAAAATTTGAACCAAATCGGTTGGTCCGTTGGAGAATTATCGTGCGTACCAGGCAGCCAAACAGTCAGACGGACGGATCGACAGGGCTAAATCTAAAGACCTCAAATTGTCTGAAACGAATATTGTCATACTTGGGGTCTAAAACCATTACTTCGATAAGCCCGGTTTAATTGAATTAAAGTATATTATCCTCGTTTTTCCAAGGGTATAATGGAAATTCTCTTTTAGCGAAAAGAAATTATAGAATAATATTCTTGAGGCAAGTTTAAAAGGATTCGGAACGATTTTATCTAAAGATTCTTCCGAAATAATGTAAAGATTTCTAACATCCGATTATTGATTTGCTGAATGGCGGGTGCTCCAGTTACTTATGATTCGTGCAGACTGGTTAGAATAAAACTTAATTTTTGGTACAAATGAAGGAGAACAAATCGATTCTTGACCGAAGTTTTTCGATGTCTATCCAGAGATGACTGAATAACTAAGTGTTCTGTCGAACTTTTTAGCAATATCTTCTGAGGACAATCAGATTTTTTAAAATATAACATTAACATTATAAACTAATGTCAAAAATTGTTTTTCAAAATAGTCTGGCTTAATCCCATTGTTGTTGTCTTATTATTTTAAAACAACTAATTTATTAGTGGAAAAAGGTTTTGAAAAACAAAATTGTATTAGCTATCCCAATAAAAAACGACGCCACCAATGTTCGATTTGAGAAACACTGGCACCGTTTGTATGGTTGGCTGCAACAAGCTACCAACTACATTTTGTTATGTGCATTCGTCGAAATTTGACGACACATATCAGTGGGAAAAGGTTTGGTGTGTTTCGCAAACACTTTCGTCGGAGTTGTGTTAGGCTGCCAAAGAAAAACTTCTCATTGAAGTTTTTTCTTTGTTTACCTTTATACTTCGAGCTGACGATTGATGTTTGGGTATAAAAAGTTTCTTGTTGAAAAAGTTATTGATGAGATCCAGTGGCGTGGATCGAAACTAGTCTTCCTTGCCTTACCTCTTGGCGAACAATGCCAACCTTTTTCCACTAATAAATTAGTTGTTTTAAAATAATAAAACAACAACAATGGGATTAAGCCAGACTATTTTGAAAATCAAAATTGTATTAGCTATCCCAATAAAAAACGACGCCACCAATGTTCGATTAATGTCAAAAATTTTGGTAGTCCATGGAATTTTCTTAGACATCCCTACAATGTGCTAACTACGTCCTAATGGTAGAAATCTAATTTGCCAATTCTTCTAATTCAATATTAATCCGAAACCTTGAAATTGCACACATCTTAGGTGACCTGACCTTATCATCTATCCTCTTGCATATGCAAACATATATTATTAACGAAATGAATTTCCCAAAAAAAAGGAGAGTGAGGAAAAACTTGAAAATATAATAATTTGTATGTTCGCAGTTGTTCGGCATCATCTACACATCCTAGCATAAGAAGAAAGATAACATAAATATTCAAGTTCACTTTTTTTGGTATTGAAGGCAAAGCGCGAACGTTGTTGGATGGATGATGACCTTCGTTTTTCATTGAATGGCATTACAAACAACCATTTCTTTTGCTGTTGCTGCTGCTGTTGTTGTTGTTACGAAAAAACCATTCATGTGGCAAATTAATGATGCATTCATAGTCAACTTGTGTAGTCCTTTCGTAATCGAGTAGTCGTAGTAGTGGCAACAGTCCATGGAACATGTTCTAGGAATGACAACGTTAGGTAGTGTGCAAGTGGTGTACACAAACAACATTTATTAAAAAAGAAAAGGGGAAGGGAAGTACATGTTGGCTACTACCGTTGCTCTCTGTAGCTGTGCATTCTATGCATTCATTAATCGATTATCGAATTTTCATCCTTCAACTGTGCTGAACGCTGTGTGCATGGGAGCCAGACATAGATGCATCTGTTTCATGTTTCATAGACAAAAAAGGGCACATACTATCTCTGACATACACACACAACTAGGCGCTGATATATCTTCAGCACGTATGTATCCAAATATGTTGGTGGGAGGTGGGAGGATGATGTTGCCTACCAAGTTTTCCTTTGCCCACCCCAAACATTGCAGCCAGCCAACCAACCATCATTGCCATGTGTTTGCAAAACAGATTACATAAGATTAGATGGATCGGTACTCGTCGTCGATGAGAGAGCGTATACCCATAGAAGCCATAACAATCCAATCGTATGCTGGACGTTCAAAATAACAACAAACCTCACTAAAGCATAGTCTAACAATTAGAAATTCATTGTAGGTTTTCCTGCCGCTGCTATTGTTTTTGTGTTGTTGATGTTGTTATCAGCATCAGCATCATCTATGGTCTGTGACTGCTACGTTTGTGTGTGTGTGTGTTTTTTTCGTTGTGGTCATTAACAAATTGTCAAAAAAAAAGACAATCTCACAAAAAATCCCTGGCATGAATTTTGAGTGTGTTACGTTTTCAAAATTCAAACGATGTCAAATGTAATGAATACGAGGAACGGAGGATGCACACATTTTTAGCTTCAATGGCTATAAAGGCTTCATTATAGGACCTTTAGCTTCAATGGCTCCTTTAGAGGAGGCCATAAAGGCTCCTTTATAGGAGCCCATAAAGGCTCCTTTATAGGAGCCCATAAAGGCTCCTTTATAGGAGCCCATAAAGGCTCCTTTATAGGAGCCCATAAAGGCTCCTTTGGCACGCTAAAGGTCGTGGGTTCGATTCCCCGGCCAGGCAACATCGAAAATTTCAACGGTGGCAAAATACCCCTCAGCAATGTTGGCGACATTTCCTGATTATTTCAGCCATGTAAAACTTCTCTACAAGTGGTGTCTTAGGACAAGCCGTTCGGACTCGGTAGATCCCTTAACATTGAGCTAATATGAATCGGGGAGCACTCATTGATATGTGAGAAGTGTCCCTTGTCCCGTATGGGATGTTTGTGGAACAATTATTATAAAGGCTCAATTATAGCAGTCTATAAAGGCTCCTTTATAGGAGCACATAACGGCTCCTTTATAGGAGCATATAACGACTCCTTTATAGGAGCATATAACGACTTCTTTATACGAGACTGTAAAGACTCATTTATAGGAGCCTCTAAATGCTCCTTTGTAGGAGCCTATAAAGGCCCCCTTTATAGTAGCCTATAAAGGCCCCTTTATAGGAGCCTATAAAATCCCCTTTAAAGGAGTCTATAAACACTTCTTTGTAGAAGCCCATAAAGACTCCATAGGTGCCTATAAAAACTCATTGTAGGAGCCCATTAAGACTCATTGTAGGAGCCCATTAAGACTCATTTGTAGGAGCCTATAAAGCTTCTTTATAGGAGACTATAAAGGTTTCTTTAGAGGACCCTATAAAGACTCATTTGTAGGAGCCTATAAAGGTTTCTTTAGAGGAGCCTATAAAGACTCCTTTGTAGGAGCCTATAAAGGCTCCTATAAGGAGCCCATTAAGACTCATTTATAGGAGCCTATGAAGGTTCCTTTAGAGGAGCCTATAAAGCTTCTTTATAGGAGACTATAAAGGTCTCTTTAGAGGAGCCTATAAAGGCTCCTTTATAGGTGTCTATAAAGGCTCCTTTGTAGGAGCCTATAAAGCCTCCTTATAGGAGCCTATGGAGACTTCTTTATAGGAGCCTATAAAGCCTCTTTTATAGGAGCCTATAAAGCCTAATTTATAGGAGCTTATAGGGACTTCTTTATAGCAGCCCATAAAGGCTCCGTTTTAGTAGCTTATAGAGAACTCCTTTATATAGAGGCCTATTTGTATGCATCTATGTAATCCTATAAATGCTCTTTTGTAGTATCGTATAGAGGACCACTTTTAGAACCCATTCAGGGCTATATGGGAGCGAAGAAAGTCTAAAACGTTTTCCATTTGGCTTTCTTGAAGCCAAATAAATTTTGAGGATTATAGCCGATGAAGTCGGGTGACTATGGAGGTAGTTTGATACAAGTGAAAGATTGATTGTTATGAGACGACACCTATCAGACTTTGGGATGTGATGGTGATGTCCTCCGCCCTATCATTTTCCGGCAGCCAACAGCTGTCGTCCATAATCCTTGTTTTCCTTCGTTGTTGTTGCAGCGCAATTATATTCGTTCGCATATTTTATTCATTTTTCTGTTCTGGTTCCTCTGTATCCATCGTACGGATCTTAAATGCATCGTACGGATCTTAACTGGACTAAAAACCACTCCTGTTTGCCTTGGCAGTTGGCAAGTTGCAGTTGGGAATGGTCTCCGAGTACGGCATTCACAATGTATCTTTGCGCTTCATCGATATGGATGCTATTCAAGCCTGCCTGATAGGCTTGTTGATCTAAAAACTTCTCCAGACTTGTCTGGGTTGGGGAAGTCTGTCCACTACATCATGGCAGGGATGCTCAAGTACACCCAGAAAAAAAGTTAGCGAACATATAATGTGTTTGGATACAAACATAAAAGATTATATGTTTGCAACAGTCTCTAACACAACATATGTTTGGATCCAAACATATTTTATGTTAGAACATATATATGTTTGCTGCAAAATATGTTGGAGAGGCCGTTTTTTCCTCCGACAAAATCGACAATCTTGTTATGCTGGTGTCCACTGGGGTCATGAGGATACACCTATTTCTCTCTCAGCACCGCAAGTGCTGCCGGCCAGCGACTTGAGAAGCTTGTTCCTACTTCTGATCCTGTGGCAAATAGCAGTGGCTTGCCCAGACGACTTAAACATGCTGTCGAAAGTTACACACAATATCATGTGGTAGTTATTGTTCGGAATCAGGACATCATCGCCCAATTTGTTCAGTGAGAGCATTTTTTCAGCCACACATATGGTGAACAGTGAGGCAGTCGATTTAGCGGCGAATAATTTCCATATTCCTCAGATGAAGGAACTACTCTAAGTCTGCTATCGCGTTTGTCATCGATCTCTATGTCGTCTGGAGGGTGTGGGATTTCAGAAAGGTGGAATTTTAACAAGTAGGGAACTCCCTGTTTCATTCTACGGGTCGGCGTCCACACATATAGCTGATTATCCAACGTGTCAAACACAGCTGGATGAAAGTCTAATCTTAGCTTGGCTTGATTAACGGTTCCGAATTCCTTCAATATGTCAAAATGTACTATGACTTGCTGCTTCATTCCTCGACTAATATTTATGGATATGACGTGTAATACCATTGTGGTGCTGTGAATTTTCCGGAATCCCCACTGACGTTGCGCAACTAGGAAACTGTTTCTCATCATGGAGAGGAATAGTGCCTTCATAGTCTTTGCTACTGGTAACAGGAGGGAGGTTGGCCTATGCGATTCGCCTCTGCTGGCATTCTTGCCTGGCTTCGCTAGCGGGGCTAGCCTGCGAACTTTTCAGGCTTCAGTTACAATATGAGTGGCCAACGATAAAATGAGAATTCTTGTCAAATACTCTACTCCGGATTTATCCACTTGCTCAAGCATTACCAAGAGACTCCGTGTGGACCCAAAAATTTGCGGTCGAAATAACAAGCGCAACTTCTCGGATCAGTCAATACCAGGGCGTTGATAGTAAGAGTCAGGATGATATATTTTAATTGCTTTGTAAATAAAGCCATATTATGATTCTGAGGCCAATTTATAAAATTACAAAGAATCGACCAAAATATCATAGCTAGTTAATCTTGTACCAATGTTACATTGTTTCAGGTGGTCTAGCCACTTTGAAATTATGTATTAAGTATTCGATGGAAGTATAAAACATTCCAGAAGAGAATTGTTGGTATAGGTCCACGTGTTCATAAAGCCCCCATGGAACGGTAGCTCCGGTTTTCGGCATTCTGATGGTTGTGGACTCAATATCGAAATGGCTGAAATTTGGTCTTATGTTTTCATTAGGGGAGCAAGTCTTCATATAACCCCAAAGAACGGAACCATTGATTTTCCGTATTTTGAACATTTGAACCACATTATTCAGCTGAAATACCAGACAACAACAACAAACCCATAGCAACAACAATAACATAGCATGTTGTTGTTCAGCGCATGGGAAATACATCATACAATTCAACGGTCTCCGCAACAAAGTCAGTAGAATTCTACATTTTATGGGTAGGAGGAACAAAGCTCACAGTCACCCCAATTCAGTAAAGCCTGTGTACATTTCATCTGTTTTCCCCATTTTGAGAACATTTTCTAACCTACACTCTAAACTTTTTGCAACAAGATGCGACACTGTATGTGCACATTCTAAACATTTTTGTTGAAATACGATTTTTACGCATAATGTGTGCTGAAGTGAATGAATATGCAACAATAAATGCCTGAATTTGAAACATTTTATGCGTAAAAATCAACAAACATGTTTAAAATTGCGCACATATGTTTCGCATCTTATTGCAAAAAGTTTAGAGTGTACAATATTATGTTACCTTGTGTAATATTCCGCATTTCGCTCTTTTTCTAACTACATCGCACTAAACGTCGGTTTAAAGTCACCCTGACATTGAAATAAGCACTTGTCTGTATAACGGAAAACATGCCCTCTTTGACGAGTGTCCTTCTTAGTTTCGTTATCCTCAACAGCGAAAAACCCGTCATAAAATTTGCACACTAACACACAGATGTTTACAACAAATTATGCATGATACACGTACACACATACATGTAGCAACAAATAACTGTCTTGTATACATATACATTAGGGTTAGTCATTTTTTTAGATTCAAAATCTGTGGAAATAGCATATAGAGCAGGCAAAAATAAGCAGAATTACGTTTTTACTTTTTCGAAATTGTGAAAAAACGTTCCGCACAAAATGCAATTACTTTAGCTCAAAACCAACTTTTTTATTTGGATTTTTTTGGTGATTTTTAAAATTTGATAATATTTTTTTTAAAATTTTTTTTTTATACTTTTTTTAATAAATTTTGATAAAAATATGTCATTTATTTTTCGAGATATATCGATTGTAAAATATGCAATACTATTTTTTTAATAAAATTGAAGATATTATGCAATAATGTTAATAAGATTACAATTTTATGTAAAGTAACGCCTTAGAATAATAACATTTATAATAAATTACTCAAATGCAGTAGCATTTTCTACTACTTAAATTTAACAAGATATATAAAAAGAAACATGAGAACAAAAGAGTATTTTTTTAATAAGTTTAAATAAAGTCTTAGCAAGAATACAATGGTCATTTATGGGTAATAAATTTTAAATTCAATGAATGTGTTGTTTTGCACAGTGGAAAAATATCTTGAACTACTTTTATGGCTCTTTCAGCACATATGTTACTTCTCTGCTGCTTCGGAATTGCTGATTCTTCCTGAACCCAATGTCTTTGAAAGCACAGGTGAGCGTTTTTGAAAGGAAATAAGGCTAGATTTAATTTTGAATAGTCATCGATTTTAAAACAATGATCGGAAAACCATATATCAAACCAGGTGCCAGATATAAACTCACAAATTGAATATAATTGCGTCCGACATTTTGGAATTAGTATAAATGCCAGTAGAGCAAGAATTGTCCTAGAATTCCATCGAGCGTTGCTTATTGGAGGTATAGACTTAAATGTTATACGAGGAAATTTTGGGTTTTCAAATAATATTGAAATGACACACACAGCTCGTACAAATATTTCATATCATCCCGCCATTTAATTTTGTTAATATTTATTTCCTCTTTATTTTGTATGTAGCAACTTCTTAGGTGATCATAATTATTTATAATCTCGGAAACAAAAGGATATTCGATATTAGGGGAAGTTGTTTTTCCACCTAAAACTTCATCCATAATATATCGTAATAATAAATCAAGTATATGGTGTTGGTAGCCAATATATTGCGGTGGTGGCAGTGAAAGAGATTTGCAGCGATTTTGCAATAATGACACAACACCGCCTTTTTTCCCAGTATTAACACTCGTTGTATCACATATAATCATTTTAATGGATTGAAATAAATTATACTTTTCTAGCATTTCTCTAATGCCATTAAATATGGTTACAGCTTTTCCATTTTCAAGAACAAGCACTCCTAATTTTATTTCCTTCGTATCATTCTTAAGAACTACAACTTGTATTTCTTTTTTATTAATTTTTTTTACCATCAAAATGTAGGGCCCAGTTTTCAAGTTTTAAATGTTCTTTGTTTGTATCTACCTTTTGTTCAGCAAACTTAATGACGTGTCTGTAAATGGTTTTTTGTGATGGCGTTGGTACGTCTACTCCTGATTCAGCCATTTTTTTGCATATCATAGCTGCTTTATTTGAACTGACATTCGTATCAATTACCAAAAACGTCCCTATGTTTGAAGACAACTTGGGTATCTGTTTACTTGCAGTAGAAGAGTAATCTATGTCATATGCTTTTGTATCATCGCACATTAAGTCTAACAGGGTGTTTTTGTAAAATTGCTTGCCTGTCACACGAACCGTTCGTACTAAAACGTATACGTTCAAAATTTGGTTCTTGTAAAATTTTACGAACCATTCCTTTTTATCTGAAAGCTTTCGTCTATTTCATAAAAGCTTTTATATTTCAGGGTTTCCATGATACTTATTTTGTGAATTTTGCATAGGCATCTGCACATAAAATGTGTTACTTGATGGCAACCCCGATAAACAGATGACAAACAAATAATAAGAAAAAAATGTAAACAAATTTTCCAAAAATAATTGTGGTAATATGAAGAAACGGCTGTACATATACGCGTGTGATTCTATGGAAATAAATAAAATTGCATTCTCCTCCAGTTTTCGTGTGTTTTGTGCCATTTATTACTCAAATTATTTAATTTTCATTCAAAACGATGGGTCTTTTCCATTCGTTTATTTTTGACGTATTCGTTCGTCTAATTTTGTTACGAAAACCAAAAAAATTACGAAAATAAAAAGCTTTCATTTGTTTGTCACACGAATACAAAAGTCAACCGCTATGAAAACCAAATTGTGTCTTCGTTCATGAAATTGACGAACGAATGGGCAAAAACTTTTTACAAAAACACGCTGTAAATCACAAAATGAACCCGGTGGTACTTCCAGTGTGCTTTGAAAATTCCTTTTTTTATAACACCTTTTTTTATACGAGATATCAAACAATTTTTGAAATTTATTGGTGTATTGCCGCCGCTTTAAAAATTTCTGATAATCAGTTATCAACTTAAGCACCTTGCCTCCAACGTTCGCTTTTTGATTTAGCTTAATCCATAACTTATTTAATTCTTCGGATATAATTAGAATTTTTTTTTTAGATTTCTCAAGCACTAATCCTCTATATCTTTCAATTATATTGATTTCTTTCGGAAATTCGTATAAATGGTATAGCGGCAAAACAGCTTTTTTTATTTCATTCGGTCTTTTTGCTTTAAAATTTTTGACCCAGTTATCACTGTTCTTTTGGACATTTTTGCAACTTTTTTTAAACGACATGGCGATGTGAACACAAACTATGAAAAAATAATTTAAAACTCAAAACGATATAAATTATGTATTATGACATTACTTCTGTATTGTCAAACTTTTATTAGAGCATCTCGTTTAAAATTTTTAAAACTGGGAAATGAAACCGAGTTGCAAATTTTAAAATCGATGTAGCTTAAAAACTTAATGACAGATTTTTGATCAAGTTGCATATTTGAAATCGATGCATTAAAACCAACTCAAAAAAATTATTTCCAAGAACAACTATTGCAGAAAAAAATTTCTCAAATTTAAAAATTCAAAAAAAAAAAAGTAAACTAAAAAAGTTTGTTTTTAGCTACAATTTACAATTTCGAAAAAGTAAAAACGCAATTCTTATTATTTTGCCTGCCCTACATGCCATTTCCACAGATTTTTGATATTCGAAAAAAATGAAAAAATGACTAACCCTAATATACATATTTATGTGTGTATATATGATGATGAAAAACCTTTTGTGATTTATTTATGTACATGAAATTAAAAACTCATTTTTCTGTTACACCTTAGCATCAAGGTTGCCATTTGTTCCGTTTCATTTCAATAGCACATTTCAAATTTTTATTTGTTACTTCACTATACCCTCCACCATATGGAGGGTATAATTAAATTTGTCATTCCGTTTGTAACATATCGCAATATTCGTCGGAGACCCTATAAAGAATATATATTATTGATCAGCATAAAATTCTATGTCGATTTGACCATGTTCGTCCGTCTGTCTGTTGAAATCAAGATACAGCTCGCAATTTTAAAGATAGAGAGTCAAAATTTGGTGCAGAAGTTTTTATTACTTGCAGGATGGTTGGTATTGAAAATGGGATATATCGGTCCACGTTTTGATATAGCCCCCATAGAACGGTACCTCCCAATTTTCGGTATTTTTAAGGTTTTAGCTTCATTATCCTACCAAAATGGCTGAAATTTGGTACGTAGTCTTATTTAGGGGTATAAAACTTTCCCCCTGAATTTTGTCGGTATCGGTCCACACCTTCATATAGCCCCCATAGAACGGTACCTCAAAATTTTATGTATTTTGCAGGTTTTAGCTTCATTATCACACCGAAATGGCTGAAATTTGGTACTTAGTCTACGTTGGTGGTATAAAACTTTCCCCCAGAACTTTTTCGGTATCGGTCCATGCCTTCATATAGCCCCCATAGAACGGTACCTCCCGATTTTCGGTATTTTGAACGTTGTGGTCTCAATATTCCACCGAAATGGCTGAAATTTGGTATTTAGTCTTCAATGTGATATAAAACTGTTCGCCAGAAATATGTCTGTACAGGTCCACGCGTTCATATTGTCCCATTTCTGACTAAAATTCGTCGGCATAGGTCCACGTTTCGATATAGCCCCCATAGAACGGTACCTCCCGATTTTCGGAATACTGAAGATTGTGACGTCAATATCCAACCGAAATGGCTGAAATTCGTTATTTCGTCTTCCAAGAGTTATAAAATATTCCAGAAGAGTATTATCAGTATAGGTCCACGTCTTCCTATATCCCCATAGAAGCGTACTTATTAATTTTCGGAATTTTTAAGTTTTAGCCACATTCTCTTACCGAAATATAGGAAATTTGGTATTTAGTCTTCTTTGAGCCTAAAAACTTTCCGTCAGAAATTTGCCGGTATAGATCGACGTTTTGAAATAGCCCCCATAGAATGGTGCCTCACATTGTTTTACCGAAATTGCTGAAATTTAGTATTAAGTCTTCTTCATACACGAAAGGAAACTAATTATTCCATTTTACTTCAATACAACTTGTGGTGAAGGGTATAACAAGTTCGCCCGGGCCGAACTTAACGCCGTTCTTACTTGTTTTAGTTAACATTAGGCGAATATCCTGCGATATGTTTGTATATGTTATTTTGTACACTTATGAAATATCTTTCAACAGAAAGTGTTGCTTCGATAAAAACCTATTATATATTTTTTTTACAATTTTCTTTCAAAAAGCCCAAAATGTGTACGGTTAGGAGTGTTTCACCTGAAGTCACGTAACTTTTACTCTAAAAATTGCCAACTTAGGTCCATGTTTTGGTATTTTGCCCATATAACGGTACCGCCCGATTGAATAAATTTTCACCGTGGGAAAGGCAATTTTTCACGGAATGCCTGCTCCGAGCTCCTGTGGTCCCCGCCGGCATTAAGATGAACCCCGGGCCAGTATGAGTCTGTGCCGTTTTCCAGATCCGCATTCACCACATGTAAACATGGGTGAGATGTAATGTAAGTACTAGTCGCACCCATGATTACTGCGATAGTTATGTTGCTGCCACAATATCTCTCAGTGTATATCCAACTTCGTCGTCATCGGAATACAAGATGTCCCCGCAGTGTCCCCAACAACAACACACGTTGCATCTAACACCACAGCGTCTCGGAAATGCATTATTTCTGCAATTCAATTCCAACGATCTCCGCCATAAAGTCGGCGAAATTGTGGATTTTATGAGTCGGAGAAACATCATGGTCGCTGCGATCCAAGAACCAAAATTCACCGTCACCTTTACCTTGCAACTTGATGATAGTTACAACGTTCTGTGCGATCCTTCGCACGGAAGTGGGGGAGGAGGACTTGCATTCCTACTACACCAGTCTGCCCAGTACAGACCTATCTCGCTTGAGCTTGATTCTAGTGACCCATACAAGGAATATATGGGGGTAGCACTAAAGTGCGGTAATGCCGAGGTAAATCTGCTTAATGTGTACATACCGCCGTTGAATTTCTGTTCCCCGCTTTATATACCAGATATTAGTTCGCTTTTAGAGGATAATAACCGTCTGGTGCTGGGTGACTTGATGACCAGAGGGGTACAGCTCTGGCCGAGCAAATTAATAGCTCCGCGTTTTACACGGTGAATGAAGAGGATAAGAGGAGATTGCCCCAAGCTCGCGAGATATCATCACTGTGGCATCAGACCTGGTGTCGAGTCCTGGCAATCCGTAATTTCCCTTGGCTCCGACAACCTTCCTATCGTCATCTCAGTAAATAGACCACCCGACTTTATAACCTTCTGAACAATGCGCTTGCGAGAGGTGCTCATTCCCTTAGATCCTAGTGGAAGCTGAGAAAACTTTCCGGAGCAACATCACTGCCGCAGCCGCTCGCTACATATGTACCTGCTGGTCGAATACCCGAAATCAGACCAAATTTCCCAGCAAATATGCGTGATGAGCTTCATCGTGCGAACCCTGAAGAAGAAGAGTTGAAGAACTTACTTTTGAAGTCAACAGGCTAGTAGGGGAACATAAGCGGAAAAAGTGGCTAGACCACCTGGAGCAATGGAACATTGGTATAGGATTAAGTAAATTGTGGACAACGTTTAAATCACCCTCGAATCCGGGAAAGTATAATGTTCGACGGTTGTTAGTATAAACGGCGTGGCAGTAACTGACTCTAAGAGGTGCATGTTTTATTTTTACCGGCAGTTTATAAAGCACTCCGAGAGGGACTACTGTCGCCAGTAGCAAAGATTCTAGAGGCACTACTCCTTCCCACAATGGCAAGTAGTTTTCCAATTGCCCAACATCAACTTGGGTTCCGGAAAATGCGCAGCACCACAACAGCATTACACGCCATATCCACCTATATCAGTAGAGGACTGAACCAGAATAGTCCGTGGGGCGAACAGTCATGGTGCTACTTGACCTTTCGAATGCCTTCGATACCGTCAACCATGCCAAGCTGTTCGAAGATATTGGGAAGACCACTCTCCAGTAGTGTTTGAAACGTTGGATAATCAACGGACGCAGTCGTTTGCGAAATTCGGGTATAAGAAGTCCGGAACTGTGGTAAGCTATGCGGCGCTAGCGTGGTATGTTAATGTTAGCACTACGCAGTGGAAGAATATTCAAACCTGCCAGAATGCCGGTCTGAGTACTGCAACAGGCTGTCTTCTCATGACACCATTGGACCATCTTCACGAGGAGGCGAAGTTTATACTGGCGCATCAACACAACAAGATGTTGTCTGTGCAGTTTTTGCTTGGATGTGAGCATCCCTGTCGCGATTTAATTGAAAGGCTTCCCCACCCAGTTATGTTAGGAGAGATCTTCATGATCTATAGACGGAGATTCAAAGGTATAAACGAGAACATCTAGACCAACGAGCCTATCAGGCAGGCTTCACACTGATGCAGTCGCGCAGTACAGAGGGACCTACCCCCATCCATCGCGGCAGAAGAACGCCAGCTGCCGCGGTAAACAAGAGAGGTTGTAGCCCAGTTAAAATCTGGACGATGCAGCCGGATCAATTCGTATCGAGCCTGAATTGATGCAGCGATACCGAAATCATGCCCATCATGTGGATTGGAACCACACGACATGCAACCAGTCCATGTTGCAGAATTTTGAGTCTGGATAAAGAAGAACCAGAACCTGATAACTGAAATAATACATGATCGAACATATTTGCGTTGCTACAACAACAACAACCAAAAATTGCGAACATATGTCCATGTTTTGGTATAGCCCCCGCTTTTAGATGTTTTGAGAAATTTTGCTACATTTGTTACCGAATATTTGAGGTTCCCAGTGGTCACAAAACTTCTCCACTAAAAGTTGCCAATATAAAGATACCGCAGCATCCACAAAAATGGAGATAGGACGCTGCGTCGTTTGTTTGCAACCAGGTCAAGTTCGATGATGGGCTATATCGGTCCACGTTTTCGCATAGCCCCCATATAACGGTACCGCTTAATTTCATTTACAAACCGAATTACATTGACATTTAGTGTTCCTAGTGATAAACAAACTTATATTTCAAAAACTGGGGGCATAGTTCCATATTTTGGTATAGCCCATATATAACGGTACCTATTATTTTCGGTATTTTGAGGATTTTAGTTACAATTTTTAACCGTACTAGCTGTAATTTGACATTTGAGGTTCTCAGTCGCCTTGAAACTTCTCCACCAAAAATCGTCAGTATCGGTCCATGTTTTGGTATAGCCCCTATATAACGGTACCTCCCGATATTCGGTATTTTTATATCCTCCACCATAGTATGGAGGGTATATTAAGTTTGTTTTTCCGTTTGTAACGCATTGAAATACTCATTTGCGACCCTATAAAGTATATATATTCTTGATCAGGGTAAAATTCTGAGTCGATCTGTGCACGTCCGTCCGTCCGTCCGTCTGTGGTAATCACTCTAGCATCCACAAAAATGGAGATAGGACGCTGAAGGAAAATGCGTCTTTTGTTTGCAGGCAGGTCAAGTTCGATGGTGGGCAATATCGGTCCACGTTTTGGTATAGCCCCCATATAACGGTACCCCCCGATTTACGGTATTTTGACGTTTTTAGCAACATTTTCAGACCGATGTAGCTATAATTTGACATTTAGGGTTCCTAAGTGTCAATAAACTTATATAACAAAAGTTGTGGACATAGGTCCACGTTTTGGTATAGCCCCCATATAACGGTACCCCCGATTTACGGTATTTTGACGTTTTCAGCTACATTTTCAGACCGATGTAGCTATAATTTGACATTTAGGGTTCTTAAGTGTCAATAAACTTATATAATAAAAGTTGTGGACATAGGTCCACGTTTTGGTATAGCTCCCATATAACGGTACCCCCCGATTTACGGTATTTTGCCGTTTTTAGCTACATTTTCAGACCGATTTAGCTATAATTTGACATTTAGGGTTCTTAAGTGTCAACAAACTTATATAACAAAAGTTGGACATAGGTCCACGTTTTGGTATAGCCCCCATATAACTGTACCCCCCCGATTTACGGTATTTTGACGTTTTTAGCTACATTTTCAGACCGATTTAGCTATAATTTGACATTTAGGGTTCTTAAGTGTCAGTAAACTTATATAACAAAAGTTGTGGACATAGGTCCACGTTTTGGTATAGCCCCCATATAACGGTACCCCCCGATTTATGGTATTGTGCCGTTTTTAGCCACATTTTCAGACCGATTTAGCTATAATTTGACATTTAGTGTTCTTAAGTGTCAATAAACTTATATACCAATACTAGTGGACATAGATCAATGTTTTGGAATAGCCCCCATATAACGTTACCGCCCGATTTCAGGTATTTTTAAATTCACATTTCTAGACCGAATTAGCTATAATTTGATATTTAGGGTTCATAGTGACCAACAAACTTATATTCGAAATAATTATGAACGTAGGTCCATGTTTTAGTATAGCCCCATATAACGGTACCTCGGTATAACGGATTTCGGTATCCACATGTATCGGATTTTCGGTATTTTGAGAATTTTACCTACAAGTTTTAACCGAATTATCTATAATTTGAACATTTGAAATTCTTAGTGGTCACCACACCTCTCCACCAAAAATTGTCAAGAAAGGTCGATGTATTGATAAAGCTCCCATATAAAAGTACCCCCCGATTTTCAGTAATTTGATGATTTTAACTACAATATTAAACCGAACTAGCAGTAATTTGACATTTGAAGTTCTTAGTGGTCACAACACCTCTCCATAAAAAATTGTCAACATAGGTACATGTTCGGATATAGCTCCCATATAACGGTACCTCCCAATTTCTAGCCCACCAAAAATTGTCAACATACATAGTTATAGGCACCATAAAAAAGGGCCTACTCAATGAAACATTTTATGTACATTATTTGACATTTTAACGTACCCACTTTAAGTTGGGGACAGGAATGGAAACTAATTATTCCATTTTAGTTCAGAATATTTTATGGTGGAGGGTATGAAAAGTTCGGCCCGGCCGAACTTAAAGCTTTTTTACTTGTTTTATCTAAAATGTTCAACCGAAGTAGCTGAATTTGACATTTGAGGTTCTTAGTGGTCACGAAACTTCTCCACCAAAAATCGTCAACATAGGTCCATATTTTGGCATAGGCCCCATATAACCGTACTTTTAGATTTTTGGTATTTTGGGAATTTTAGTTACAAGTTTCAACCGAACTAGCTGTAATTTCACATTTGAGATTCTTAATGGTCACGAAAGTTTTCCACCAAAAATCGTCAACATTGGTCCATGCTTGGTATAGCCCCCATTAACGGTACCTAACGATTTTCGATATTTTGAGGATTTTAGCCACGATTTTTAACCGAACTAGCTGCAATTTGACATTTGAGGTTTTCAGTGGCCACGAATCTTCTTCACTAAAATCGTCAGCATAGATTCTTGTTTTGGTATAGTCCCCATATAACGGCACCTCCCGTATTTTCCGTATTTTGAGGATTTTAGCTACAAGTTTCAACCGAACTAGCTGTAATTTGACATTTGAGCGTCTCTGTGCTCTCAAAACTTCTTCAGCAAAAATTGAACGAGCGGTAATTAGACATTTGAATTTTTAGTGGTAACGAAATGTCTTCCTCAAAAATCGTCAACATAGATCTAAGTCTTGTATAGCTCCCATATAACGACACATCTTTATTTTCGGTATTTTGAGGCTCTTAGCTACATTGTTTGACGGAACTACCCATAATTTGACTTTTGAGGTTCCTGCAGTTATAAAATATTTCCACCAAATATTCTAAAGTAGTTGGACACCATGCTATAGCCCCGTACCCCCCTGGCTGAACACATTTATTTAGATTAGATAATTTAGGCATGGATACCCCAAGGTCGAAAAATTTTTCCACCTAAAACTATGAAAGGAAACTAATTATTCTGTTTCAATTAAGACTATTTTATAGTGGAGGTATAAAAAGTTCGGCCCGGCCGAACTTAACGACTTTTTACATGTTTTTTATTTGCACTTACTTTTTATAACCGATTTTGAAAGACCTGTCGAACATAGTACGGCACCACTTCACTTTCATATCCCAAATCCTATTTGCTAGATTTGAAAAACGGTAACACGTCTCGCCATTAATACTTATTTAACCTCAATTCCTACCTCTCATCTCTCCCCGTATTTTCTATCTCCTCACTTTAATTATATGCACTCACACATGTCCATACACACGTATGTATGTATGTACGTTGGGGGGACATCGTCATATTCAAATATATATATGTCACCTATGAAATCATTCATAAAACAGAGTGACAAAAATACAGTAACAATTCTACTGAGGATGATGATTATGATTTGTTTACCTTCTGTCAAAATTTTGAAAATAAATATTCTATATTACTCATACGTCATAATGAAATTGAAATTGATGTAGAAAATTTATTTTTTCCTTTTGAAATTCAATTCCATTTTGAGCAGGTAAAAATGGTAAGTAGATAAAGATGGAAGATAGGTGTAGAAGTGGGAAGCAGAGATTCATTAATTTGGGGAAATTGTCTATGTAAATATATGTGTCCTCGCTTCTACCTCTTCTTATATTGCGTTATATGAGAATGGCATGACTGCGGATATTATTCGTATTCGTTTTATATGAAATATTTAAATGGTTGTGACATGTTTGTTTCATGATGACAATGCTGGTGACGGTTACACTTTCTTCATGTCGTTGTTTCCTAATGGCAACGGTGGCGACATTGTTGTTATTTTTCCGCTTTAGTTTGTAGGTATGTATTCGTGTGTTTTCATTCGTTTGAAGTTCATAAGCTCTGAAATTTAACACGGAAATGCTTTTTTAACAATTTTATAATAAACCATAATAATAAGTTATCAAGATTTTACATTTTTTGTTCGTTTCCGCCGCTGTTCTGTCATAATTGTTATATTTTTCTTAAGAGAAAAGTTTCCCTAGGTGGCGGTGATGGTGTTAGTGGAGGAGGGAAGGTCGCAACAAATCTCTTTACAATTGCAAATTTTTACACGTGCCTGTTAAGGAAAAAAATGCAATTTCACATTAGACATTCATTTTTCGCACTCAATGAGTTTTTAATACGATTGTGCGGAAAGTACGTTGTAAACCCGAACTCATTTACATACAGCCTCAAATGAGGGGAAAGTGTTACGTTTAGCAAGTTAAATAAGTTAAGTGTAATTTGTGGGGAAATACAAGTTTTTTGTGTGAAGACATTGAAAATATGTAAGGAAATAGTAAAAGGGTTTGGTGTCTATAATACACTGTGTTGTACATCATATGGAACCCACATCAACTTAGATCGTATGAAGAGATTTTTTTGGTTTCCAGGTAACAAATTTAAACACTTTTTAAGTACCTCATAAGAGATAGTAAACTTGATAAACATGGCAACATCGAGGATCATCCCACTCGCATAGTAAGCCTTGGCCTGGTTGCAAACACCCCCTGACACGTGGACATAGCTTTAAATTCGGGCCATTTTCCTATTACTGTCGAAATCAACCTGACAGGAACACACATGCCCTCTGAAAACAGAACGGGCTCTAATTTTATTAAAGCAAACATTCAACCTATTCGGCCAAACAAACGAAGATGAATTCTCTACCAACAATTCTTCCCACAACATCAGTATTTAAGCCAGTACTACTCCTAGCCTGCAGGAAATACATACCCGCGGGTAGGTAGGATTAAAAAACTAAGGCCTAACTTCCCAACAGAAGCCTGTAAGCTCTCAGATCAAAGGGATGCCATACGAAAGGAAAACCCAGTTGATGCAAGAATCCAACCCCTTAATATAGAAATCGAATCGCTCTTGTCAGTCCATAAGAGAGATCTGCGGAACAAACATCTCGACGAATTGGATCTCTGAAAGCTGCGGAAAACCATTAAAACTATCAAATTTGGGACCGAACACAAAAAATGCCATGACAATTTGTAGATCATCCCCGAGATCGCGCCCTCAGGCCAGACAGAGACACTGCCGCCAAGAGCTCTACAGCAATTGGACTGAATGGTCTGGCGACAAAAATGCGGAGGCAAATTGGTCCTAATGGTGTCACGTATCTGGCCCATACGTTCAATATATGCCCCAGTACACTTGAAATACTAGGCATGTGGAAGATCGGGAAGATAGTCCCTGCCCGTAAACCAGGGAACCCAGCGCATATGGGTAGCTTAAATCGACCCATAACTTTCCTATCACCGATCGAAAATATATTAGAGGCGATAATACTACAAAAAAATCCGCAAGCAATTTCACCTTGCTGACCACCAGCATAGCTTTCGAGCCGGAAGAAGTACGGTCCCAACACTCGCTGAGTTACTGAAGAACTGAACATAAATCCGCTTCCGGGGGGAAAAGAATTTAAGAAAGTAGTACTCCGAGCCTGCAGGAAATACATACCGCCCGGGTAGGATTAAAAAATAAGGCCTTACTACCAAACAGAAGTCTTTAAGCACGCAGATCAAAGGGATGTCATACGAAAGGAAAACCACGCTGATGCAAGGATATGAAGACAACACTCCCTTACAACTAGGGATGTCGAACGTGACAGGTTTTAAAAAATTCCGGGATTCGAGATTTCAAAATTCCTTACCCCAGGTTTTCTGGATTTTGCGGGGCAATTTCGGTACTGGGTGATATGTCGGACCTTGCCACTATAAGATTATTTTGTAAAGTAAAAATTAAAATTTTATTTGAAAATTAAAAAAATTGTTGGCGTTTATTATTGTTGGACTGCAGAATTTTACATCTTTGTGTTTATTTCAGCTTAAGTCCATATTTTGTTGTAATTCAATTGTTTGAATAACAACAAAATATTTTAAAGTGGATATGAAATTGATTAGTTGCGGGCGAAGGGTAGGGTATACTATAGTTTCAGTTGTCGCCAAACAACTTCATCAGTTCCCTTTTTCGCCGACTCTGTATCGATAAACATGTCAATAAAGCCATCTAGCAAATTAAACAAAATGAGAAATTTGCTGTATGGCCCTAAAGCTATTTACCCTACAATTTGAGTCGAACTAAAGAATTTTATATCCACCACTGTTTTTATGTCGTCTTAAAAAAATTGAAAAAGTTAAATAAGAAAATAGTATTGTTATAAAAAATAGGAACATAACTGGGAGAAATGACTCCCTTAGCAAAAAAGCTAATTCGAAGAACACATTAACGACGCATGACGAGGTCTGGGGTTACAACTCGAATAGCTTAAGAATGATATTTCCAACGATCTGAAAAATACTTTTTATACCCTATACCACAATGTGGAAAAGGGTATTATAAGTTTGTTTTGGTAAAAATTCATGTAACACCGCGAAATATTCTCCGGAGACCCCCAATGTGGTATACCAATCTTCATATCTCGACGAGATAAAGCGATTTTGAGATGTGTGTCCGTCCGTCCCTCCGTCCGTCCGTCCGTGTGTCCGTCTGTCCATTATAAATTGTAAACACGCTCCAGGCCGCAATTATGGACCGATCGTCACGAAATTTTGTATAGAGGTCGGGTTCAGATCAGAATAGATCCCTATTCTCATTGGTGATGATCGTGAAATATTTAGCGGGTGAAATGGACCAAAAACATAATATTTATCCAATTTTCTAGCGGCTCTGTAGGTCTCAATAATAGTCCGATCAACGCGTAATTTTAAATAAGGTAAGAGTATATCACAAAGGAGAAGCTTGCAATTTGAGATGGCGATCGGATAATATTTAGAGGGTTAAATGGACCACAACTTTTGTGTGAAAATTGTGAAAAATTTTAATATACAGCTTATATCTTAATTCCTGGAAGTGACATTCCGGACAAGTGAGATATACTTGAAAGTGGAACGCTTGACCTTTCAATTGATGCCAATTATGTTGGTGTGCATGATCAGATAACAGAGTTACAGCCTAATATATTCCGTTATGTGTTTCTAGTGTAATAATAAACTCGCTAGTAGTCGCAATTATACATCAATAGCCACGAAATTTTGCACCGGGTAAAAGTATAGGTCGAAAAAGATGCCTACAATTTTGAACGATGATCTGATATTCTTTAGCGGGTGAAATGGACCATTACTTTTGTATGAAAAATATAAAAAAAATTTTTTGGTCGATATTTTAATTCCTTGAGGACATATATATTTCGCAAAGTAGCCTACATATGGGAAAAAACTACTGACCTTTCCTCTGATGTAAAAATGGGTTCTGTGTAGAGAACCACATTTTTATCCCATGCTACATATTGTCTCTCCAAAAGTTTATGTAACACCACGAAATATTCGTCCTAGACCCTTTATTTGGTATGCCAAATTTCATATCTCGACGAGATAAAGCCATTTAGCGATGTGTGTCCGTCCATTAAAAATTGTAAACAAGTTTAAGGCCGCAATTATGGACCGATTGTAACGAATTTTTTAAGGAGGTTGGGTTCGGGCCAGAATAGAAATGATTAGTTTTTGTTTTTTATTTTTGCCTTATTAAGGCGAAGGCCATTTATAGTGATATTTAATTAATTCTCTTTCGAGTTGAGCTGATAGGCCTTTAGAGAAACATTGAAAAATTAGGAGTCTACCGAAGTCCCACGCATCCAACCATTACACTACGTTTCACGGGTGGTAAAGCCGATCTTCAGGTGTATTAGGATGTTGTTTTTGTGGCAGACGAAGGCAAAAGTTTGGTTGATCGTGAAATGTTCAGGGGATGAAATGGACCAAAAACAAAATTTTAACCAATTTTGTAGCGACTCTGTAAGTCAAAATAATAACCCGCAAAATTTTAAACAAAGTTTGAGTTTATGATGAAGAAGAAGCGTGCAAACCAACGTGAAGATCAGATAATACTTAGCGGGTTAAATGGACTAAACTTTTGTGTGAAATTGGTAAAAATTTCAATAACGTAGCGGTTAAACAATGGAAGTAGTAGTACTACATAAGTGGGTTTCATTACATTTTAGTTTGTGTGAACTAAATTTTCCTTTCCTGCTACAAAAATGCCTTTGTCATGCTAGATAACTTTTTGGTTTTGGTCATAAGTATTATACATTACATCTCTGATATGTGATAATTAAATTTTCACACTCATTGAAAAGAAGTTCCGTGGAGAGCGATTGTCCAGGGATAGTGGGGTAGGGTATCCCATGGTCGGCTCCGTCCGACTATAGACTTTTCTTACTTGTTTTTAATTTAAACTATACGTCTATTCGATAACTCGAACATTTTTATAAATTTGTACAAACTTCTAGAAAATGCTGTTCGATAATAAACTTGTTCAGTAAAAGTGAAATGAAAAGGACTTGCAAGTATTTCTTTACTTGCGAAGTTATCGAACAGACCTTATATGTTTAAGACACTCTCTTTGATATATTTCTTTACGGACATTTTCGAAATGTAATTTAATAATACATACGGGTGTTACCGTGGCCCGTGGCCGTGGGTTCGATCCCCCTGCCAGGCAACATCAAAACATTTTTCAACGGTGGAAAAATACCCCTCAGTAATGTTGGCGACATTTCCTGAGTATTTCAGCCATGTAACACTTCTCTACAAAAGTAGTGTCTTAGACACGCCGTTCGGACTCGGCGATAAACTGTAGGTCCCATATCATTGAGCTAATATGAATCGGGGTGCACTCATTGATATGAGAGAAGTCTCCCTTGTCCCTTATGGGATGTTTGTGGAACAATTATATATTATAATTTAATAATACCCTTCGTGGCGCGATTGATCAATTATACTTTCAACAACTCATTTTACAGAATAAGGGTTTTCGGGGTTCGGGATCGCCATCCCTACTAACAACCTTAAGAGATGGTTGACTAACAATGTATATGTCCGGTAGACAATCCTAAGTGGAGTTCAGGGAACACAAATCCCCCCAAGGACAAATAAAGAATGAGTACCCCAGGGAGGTTTATCTTCTATGTGTCCAAAGGAACCTCCTACCCATAAAAGATCCCAATATTAGTGTAGCCACTGGATGCCACTTTATAGCACCTCAGGAATATATTCATCACGGGACCAAGATGCTGCCAGTGAAAGAGCATTGCACCTTACTCAAGAGGTAGCACGCGATAAAGTGTCAACAAACAAACCAACCAAACCATTTGAGCTGCAAAAAAACTTCTAGTGAACGGACTACTCCATTAAGGCTATACTTCCGTAAAGAAACGAAATACAAATCTCACACCTAAATCACTATAGGTACACGCAGTCGAAGCAGTCCGTTTCCTTGGACTGAATGTAAAAGCTCGAATGTCCTCTCTTAATTTATTATTTTCTCTCCCGATTTTCCTATCTTCGTTTTTCTTTCAATCTACGTCACATACCAAACCTGTAGGGACTACAACAATAACAATGAAACATCTTACACCCTAAGTTGTTGTTCAGCGATCCGGAAATGAAGACCTTATGAGTCGGAGAAACATCATGATCGCCGCGAACCATGAAACAAATCCCACCGTCACATGTAGCTTGTAACGTTACAATGATTACAACTCTTTGCGGAAGAATCGTACAAAAAGCGGAGGAGAAGGACTTGCTTCCTTATATACCAGTCTATCCAGTACAAACCTAACTCGTTGAAGATTGACGCTAGAGATCCATACATGGAATGTATGGTGGTAGCAGCCAAGTGTGAGTCTGTGGAGGTGCAGGTGCTTTATGTGTACATTAAGGTTATGACCTTTTTACAATCTGGTATTACTGTATGATAAATTAATGAGTTTTTACCCAAGATTACATAAAATCTTAATTATAAAGTGATTCGATAAAAAAAAGCTTCCACACAAAAACATTTAAAGTTTTTATTTTTCAGAACTTTTGAACATTTTTTGAAGTCACTGTAAGCAGATAAACAGACGACATAACCGAAATGACAAATTCGTTTGTTTCTCACTAATTTTATCATCGTATTATTACATATATATCATTTTATATATAACTTTACGTCATAAATCCTAAAGATTAAAAATGGTTTGTGTGGGAGCTTTTTATACCCTCCACCATAGTACGGAGGGTATATTAAGTTTGTTTTTCCGTTTGTAATGCATTGAAATACTCATTTGCGACCCTATAAAGTATATATATTCTTGATCAGGGTAAAATTCTGAGCCGATCTGTGCAAGTCCGTCCGTCCGTCCGTCTGTGGTAATCACACTAAAATGGAGATAGGACGCTGAAATTTTGGGAAATTGTGTCTTTTGTTTGCAGGCAGGTCAAGTTCGATGACATCGGTCCACGTTTAGGTATAGGCCCCATATAACGGTACCGCCCGATTTACGGTATTTTGACGTTTTTAGCTACATTTTCAGACCGATTTAGCTATAATTTGACATTTAGGGTTCTTAATTGTCAATAAACTTATATAACAAAACTTGTGGACATAGGTCCATGTTTTTGTATAGCCCATACGACGGCACCCCCCGATTTACGGTATTTTGACGTTTTTAGCTACATTTTCAGGCCGATAATTTTATTACAATTTTACATTTAGGGTTCTTAAGTGTCAATAAACTTATATAACAAAACTAGTGGACATAGGTCCATGTTTTGGAATAGCCCCCATATAACGGTACCGCCCGGTTTCAGGTATTTTGACGTTTTAAGCCACATTTCTAGACCGAATTAGCTATAATTTGACATTTAGGGTTCTTAGTGACCAAAAAGCTTATATACGAAAAATTATGAGCTTAGGTCCATGTTTTGGTATAGCCCCCATATAACGGTATCTCCCGATTTTTGGTATTTTGAGAATTTTACCTAAAATTTTTAACCGAATTAGCTGTAATTTGAACATTTGACATTTGAAGTTCTTAGTGGTCACCACACCTCTCCACCAAAAATTGTCAAGAAAGCTCTACCTCCCGATTTTCAATAATTTGATGATTATAGCTACAATTTTAAACCGAACTAGCAGTAATTTGACATTTGAAGTTCTTAGTGTTCATAAAACCTCTCCATCAAAAATTATCAACATAGGTCCATGTTTGGATATAGCCTTCATTAACGGTATCTCCCGATTTTCAGTAATTTGGCCATTTTAGTTTCAATTTTTAACCGAACTAGCTGTAATTTAACATTTGAAGGTTGTAGTGGTCACCTATATAACGGTACCTCCCGATTTTCGGTACTTTGAGAATTTTACTTAATATGCTTAACCGAGCGTAGGTCCATGTTTTGGTATAGCCCCAAAACAAACCTCCCGATTTTCCGTAGCTTAGCTTTATTTGTTGGCCGAACTTTCTGTAATTTGAAATTTAAGAGCCAAAAAAAAAATTCTGCAACAAAAATTGTTCATTTAAGTTCATATTTTCGTATAGCCCACATATAGCGGTACCTCCGAACTAGCTGTTAATGACATTTGAAGTTCCCACTGATCACAATCCACTAGAAATATTCAACATAGGTCTAAATTTTGGTATAGCCTCAATATAACGTAATCTACCGATTTTCGGTATTTTGAGGATTTTAGCTATAATTCCAAGTTTTATTCTAACCCCTATATAACGGTACCTTCCACTTTCTAGCCCACCAAAAATTGTCAACATACATAGTTAGATATAGACACCATATATTTATATTATCTGACATTTTAACGTACCCATTTAAAATTGGGGACAGGGATGAAAGCTAATTATTCCATTTTAGTTAAGAATATTTTATGGTGGAGGGTATGAAAAGTTCGGCCCGGCCGAACTTAACGCTTTTTTACTTGTTCAATATTTAAATGGAATAAAAGTTATTTTAGCCAATAGTAGGCAAAAGGTGCAAAAGGAAATAATTTGTTGAGAAAAAAATTCATTTTGTTCATTCATTTTTTCATCAGACATTAATAGCCAAAAGTAGCCGTTAAAATAAATTAAGGCCTTACAATAATTAAAATGTGTGCACTGACGAAAACATACTTCATGTAAACTTTATCTAATTTATTGTAAGTTGTAAAAATTAACATGAAGAATTTGATGTAATACTATGTTTTTAATTAAATAGACGCATCCCCTGAAGATGTCAACAAAAATTGACGAAACGTCGGTATAAATGATATAAAAGAAATTTTATTTACTCAACTTTGGTCTACAAGCTTGAAAAAACCCCGAACGAATAAACCTAATTGGACCAAGAACATCAAAAATCAAAGGTTCATTTATTCTCAATACAGGAAATAATTTTTGAGGAAAAATGTCAAAAAGTCATTACCCTAGCGCACATACCACCGATGACTAGCTATACCTTGCGTTATATGCAACATATTAGTTCGCTTTTGGTAGGCAATAAACGCCTGGTGCTAGGGAACTTCAATGGTTATGATGAGCTTTGGCATTCCGTCCTAGGCAATAGCCAGGGGCATACAGCACAGACCGTGAAAATTGATAACACCACATTTCGCACAGAGACCAAACACGCTCCAATGGGGAGTAAGAGGAGATTGATACAGCTCTCCAGACATCACTATTGAGGCACCCAACCCTGACGTGTCCTGGTATTTCGTTTGGCTCAGGCTTATAGGAAGTACCTGTCCGCTATTTTGGGTGCAAAATGTTTTCGAAATTGTATTCAATCAGGTGGTTCCTTAATATGGGGGCTATTTCAAAGAGTAGTCATATCTTGAGAATTTTTGGTAGAAAAGTTTTGTAACTACAGGGAACCTCAAATGTCAAATAACAGGTAGTTCCGTCGCAAAATGTAGCTAAGACCCTCAAAATACCGAAAATCGGGAGGTACCGTTATATGGGGGCTATACAAAAACATGGACCTATGTTGACGATTTTTAGTGCAGAAGTTTTGTCGCCACTGAGAACCTCAAATGTCAAATTACAGCTAGATCGATTAAACATTTTAGTTAAAATCCTCAAAATAACGAAAATCAGGAGGTACCGTTATATGGACCTATCTTGGCTATTTGACAAATGTCTTCAATTAACAGTCATCTACCCATATTATACCAGAAGCCTGCAAAGTTGGCAGGGTGATCCCGCTACAAAAGGAAGGAGAATTTGTCCCCAGAGGCGACTCATACAGGACGATTTCGCTATTCCCGACCTCATTCCTTTAGCAACGATCCTAGAAGCACAGCGCCTCCAAATGATGAAAAGCTGTTTCCCAGTTGCCCAACATCGGCATGAATTCCGTAAAATACATACATATCAATCGAGGACTGAATCAGAACGGGTCATGCGACCGAAAAGTCATGGTGGGTATTAACTAACCTATCGAAAGCTTTATCTACATTTTCGATCAGAATTAGGTATAATTTAGCATTAAGGGTTCATAATGATCAGTAAACGTCTCCACCAAAAATTGTGGACATACATATCGCTCATTTACTCAAAGAGTGGCATAACTCAAAAAATGCGTTTTCTGAGTTGGCAATTTCTATTTTTTCTACAACTTCTACTTTATCTTGTGTCAAATTTTCATGCTGATATCTCTAAAACTCAACGAGTTACAGCTCATTTAGTACGAGCTTCCCATAATTCAAAACAACAGTTTTTTGAGTTTGTGAAGCACTAAAACAATTCAAATCATGCTTGAACTTGCACAGAAAGTTAGCACTGATATCTGGCTAGCTGTTTGCAAAATATGGTCCAAGTAGTTATTTTAGTTTTTGTGTAATAATCTTTTTAAGTAGCGAAGTCAAATTTCAATCGCGTACTTAAAACGAGTTTTTCTCGAAACTGGATTTTTTGAAATGTGTCACTCTTTGAGTAAATGAGCGATATGTAGGTGCGATGGATTATGTTGAAAAATATCGGCGGCGGCTTTAAGCAGGATATGGGCCGATGTTTTTATACCCTCCAAACAGCTTATTATCACACTAGCTGCAAAATGCATTATTCTAAATAAAACAAGTAAAAAAAGTATCAGTCGGCTTGGCCGACAGATATACACCCTCAGTCTCGGACTTAAAGAAAATAAATAAAAGTTTGGACCGACTCGGCTGATCCGTTCGAGAGTTATCGTGCGCTCTAGCCGCTACGCATGGTGCCATAGGAGTTTTTTTTATAGCTTTTGGACCATTTGGTTCAGGAAGAATGGACTTGCCCATGAAAAACGTGAACTGTCGTAATGGGGGCGGCGAATACCAGTTGTCGCAAAAACGATTCGAGAGCAAGCCTTAAACTGCACTTCTTCCAAATCTTGTGTGAGAGGTACTCGAAGGAGTGGACCTATATGGTCCATATTCGAACCTGATCTACATCCCGTAGAGACATTACGATATGAAAAGAATGGACCAAATCGGTTACTGCCTTTGAGAGCTATCGTGCGTACAACAAAAATCAAAGCGATTCTAGAGCAGATCCTAAACTGAACTTTTCCGAAATTTTGTGTGGGAGGCTCCCGAAGAAGTGGACCGATGTAGTCCATATTATGTCTGGTAGAAATATTACTATGTGCAATGTATGAACCAAATCGGTCTCTCCCTTCGAGAGTTATCATGCGCACAATTTTTCCGAACTTTTTTGAACTTTTGTGGGGGAGGTACCTGAAGGAGTGGACCGATATGGCTTATCTTTGAACTTGAACTATGTTTGGCCAAAATATTACGAAGTCCAAATTTTTGGACCGAATCGACAGATCCGTTCGAGTATTACCTTGTGTTCCAACCTCTGCACACGGTGTCATTGGGGTTATTTGAAATTTTCAGGCTACATTCTCAGGGAGTATGGGCATGCCCCTTATGAAACTTGTACCGTAGTATGGAGGCAGTGAATACAAGTTGCTACAACAAAAATCAAAGAGATTCCAGAGCAGATCCTAAGCTGAACGTTTCCGAACCGATTGACTCCATATTGGAAAGTCATCTAAGTCCGATATCACGATTTGCAAAGTATGGACCAAATCGGTTATTCTCTTCTAGAGTTATCGTGCGCACAAATTTTCCGAACATTTTCGAACTTTTGTGGGGGAGGTACCGGAAAGAGTGGACCGATATAACCCATCTTCGAACTTAAACTAAGTTTGGACAAAACATTACGAAAGCCAAATTTTGGACCGAATCGGTTTATCAATTCGAGAATTATCGTGCGCTCCAGGCAGCTAGACAGACGAACGGACATGGCTAAATCAACTCCAAATTGTCTGAAACGGATTTCGACCAAACATACTTGGGCTCAAAAAACATTATTTCGATGAGGCACATTTTTCCCGTATGAAAGTGTATATACCCCCGTTAGCATAAGTGTTGAGGGTATAATCAAACACAAAAGGTAAACAAGCAATTCACAGTAATGCGTTATAGCGATTTTGAAGTTTAGACTGATTTTGAGCAACTGATGTAAAACCTTCTTATTCCGCCATGACCTTCTCCATGGTAAATTCCTAAAATTCATTTATTTTGATCGCATGAATGTCCATAAATAATTAGGCATTTTCCTTGCTGCGACTATCAGTTTGTTGTTGGAGAGGGAGGGTGTGATGAAGTGAAGAATTCAATATTTTAAGCAAAATTGCCTAATATATGTACTTCTGGACAAAGTGTATATTACTTATTTAGCCATAAAACATAAAAAATACAAAATTCAATATCATTCATGCCATGGATTCACTTAAATGAATTACATTTAACCACAGTCAACTGTTTTGACCGAAATGTGAAAATGCATAAGCGTATGAAGAAATCTATTTGAAAACATGTGAATAAATATTTATGTATGTATGTACACTCAGACTCATATGCAATGCAGATATATGTATATTTTTCACGGTTTTCCAACTCGGTGCGAATGTCAAGGTCATTGAAATGTGCATAATTGTGCAGACAATAAACGTTTATACACAACAATAAAAAGTAATGTGAATTTAAAAATCCATAAAACAAAAGGAAAATTTAATTTAAGTAATGGGTAATAATTCAGTTTGTAATTAAGATATATGTATATGTAATATACATATATTATGTATATATGTGTGAAAACCCTCTTTCTTTTCATCAACAACCACTTAATTGCGGCCCTTACAACTGCCAAGTGTGTAAATCAATTAAATTTTTTCCACCGCACAAAGTATTTCTGCCAACCAGGAAATCCTTTAAAATTTGTCGCACACCTAAACCACTTCCCAAAATTTATACCGTACGGATTTCTTTCAATCAAATATTAATAAAACATTTTGTATGTAACAAAACGACTTTACATCCTTAATATGCCATTTGTCAAAATATGTCAATTCCTTTTTGTCGCTCAGAAGACTCTTTTAAAGATGCTTTTTGCTTACAAACAAATACCACGTTTAAGGATATCAAATAAAAATTTCTTTTGAACTTACAACCAACCAACCTCAGCGAATTTCGCTCCCCCCTCGTAACAAGGAAGCAGAACAACAAACACAAAGGCAATTATTTCTGTCAAGAACGAGGCTGGCAAGTATAATAGGGGCACAAGAGAGACATACATATGTGTTTGTTATTCACATATGTACATATACATACATATGTGGGTACATACATATATAACTGTATGTACTTTATCCACCACGGGATTCGGATAAATGCAAACACGTTAACTTCTGAGAGTACACAGCAATGATGTAATGCTAAATAAAAACAAATCAGATGGAGAAGAAAAAAAAAACAAAGAAAAAATCACGACTAAATCTTCTCTTCCTCACACCAGCCATTATTTAAGCATAATAAAAAATTCCCATAAATCCACACCACTACATGTGCAGACAAAATAAAATGTTTTTATGATAACAGTGGCCACTCGAATTGGAGAGACTGTGGCGGAAAGAAACTTTAATATTAAATACAAAATATAAAAGTTCCACCGAGGAAAACATTACCATATGGAAGGTCGTCGTCTACAAGAGAACTTTACAGAGAACCTTCAAAAATTCTTCCAAAGGGGGTCTATTAAGAATACAGGGGAACGGGCCTTCTAAAGTTTTTGCATAAAAAATGAATACACATGTCACAGTAGTGTAATGTTATTGTGTCCGCCTTTGAAACTTTCCCTGCAGGTAACAATTCTGGTCTCGATAACAACGATTTATTCTATTTTTCGTAGTGAAGCTATACTTCCTGAGTTAATGATCCGTAAGATTTAAAAATACCTACTGTCATCAAAACCTATCAACCAGCACCGTAGCACATGGATCGTAGCACATGGATCGAACAGCCCGACATACGTGAAGCTGGTTCAAAATATGCATTGAAATTCTGCCAAGAGCTTACAGAGCATCCATCTGGGAAGAATATGGCCAAAAGATCTACCATTAGAGTAGGCGGAAAACTGCCACCCAGGTCACAAAGGCAATAAGTAAGCCAATACCATGAAAAGCACTTGGTCCTGTCAGCATCGCGATGGTCATGTTGTGAAACTTGGGTATCTGAACAAATTCTGACCCTTTCCATCACTACGCCGATTATTCCAGAAATATGGGAATCTGCAAGGATAGTTCCATTTCCAAGCCGGCACAAAGCACTTAATATCAAAGAATTTTCAGACCAATCTCTCTCTTGTCACCAATGGCTAAAATTTTAAAAGATTTGCTTCTCCAGACCATGACAGACCACCTGAAACCAGTCAGCCATCAACAAGGATTCAGGAAAGCTTACAGCACCACAACCGCCCTCAGCATAATCCTTGCAAGCATAACGAAAGGTTTGAACCAGGCAAGCCCCGACGCTCGCACGATATATGCAGCTCTAAACTTGTCCAAATCTTTTGTACGGATGACCATTCAGTCTTACTCGATGATGTTATCAATTCTACACTACCGAATATCATAGAATTTCTAACTAATTACGTTCGTCAGGCGTACATAAAATTTGGAGGGAAGATATCGAAATCACGCAAACTAAAGACCGGCGCACAATGGTTCAGGAATAGATTTTCCTGGCAAAAATCAAAATTTTGTTTTGTCAAAGACATTAAATTTCTATATGGGATTCGATAGTAAACATATTGAAACTAAGGAAACCAAAACATTAGGTTAAAATATTGGAAAGTGCGGGCGTGGTGTGCCCCTAAAAACGAACATTTTCCCAGTGTTTGAATTTGCTGCTAGTTTTTCACAGCACAGCACAAGGTCTATGCTGGCGCTGTGAAAGTGACGCAGCATAGCACATAGTCACAGCATCAAAAATAAAAACGAGTGCTATTGCTATGCTGTGCTGTTTTCAAAAACAAAATCGAAAACTGTTGCTGTGCTATGCTGCGAACATAAACGTAGCATAGCACAAGGTCTATGCTGTGCTTCTGAAATCTTCACAGCACATAGCATAGCATAGTCATCAAAATCAAAAACGAATGCTGTTGCTATGCTGTGCTGCGAACATAAAAGTAGCATAGCACATGGTCTATGCTGTGCTTCTGAAATCTTCACAGCACATAGCATAGCATAGTCATCAAAATCAAAAACGAATGCTATTGCTATGCTGTGCTGTTTTCAAAAACAAAAACGAAAACTGTTGCTGTGCTATGCTACGAACATAAAAGTAGCATAGCACATAGCATAGTCATGAAATCGAAAAACGATTGCTGTGCTCTGCTGTGCTGTAAACATTTCTACATAGCATAGCATAATTAATGTTAACCCAGCAAACTCACTAACCCCCATTATTATAAATAAGCTTTCTTTGGTTATAGTTTGGATTTTTCGATCAGATTTTTTAGCGTTCCGGTTAAAATAATATTAAAATGTGAAAATTATATTTTTAATGTCTTCAAATTTGTTTATTTTGCGTTTTCAAATACATCCTATAGTAAAAGAAAACTTATAATAATGGCCCTATGAGTTGTTCAGTGCTGTTTATTGCTTACAAGGTACATACATGGTACTTTTTTGATCGATTGGATAATAAATGTGGTCTATAGAGTGATTTTCTGAAAATTCGCCATTGGCCCTATAAAATTTTAATTTTAATTTGTATTGGCGAATTTTCACTTTACAGATCACATTTATTGTTCAATCGATGAAAACAGTTTACTAGCTGCTAAACAAGTAATCCCACAAAAACTTTTGAAAATCGGGTCAGATTTTAATTTTGGCTATATAAAGGGCCCATGGAAACTTTGAGGCACCAGTGGCACGTGTTAACATACTCCGATTGAGCTCAAACTCTGTCAATCTTAATTATAACAAAACTAAACGTTTTAGGAGGGTGCCGCATAAAAATTGGACATTGATTTTTAAAACCACTCTAGTACATATATTAAAACAGGTACAAGTGGCAATAACATGCATTTAGAAACTCGAAGTTCGCTTCCATAAGCCATAGACGCCAATAGCGAGAATTTTATTAAATTTCATGAAATTAGGCGTTCTTAGATCGAATTCTCCACTACATCAATTTCACGATTTTACTCCACTGTGGAACTTGATCTAGAAACACAAAATGTTATTAAGTTGTTTAATGAAATTCATGCTAGTGTGGTTACCGACTAAATAAATTAGTTTCAAGAAACTATTGTTACTATATTTATACCCCCAGCCTTTAGGCTAAAGAGGGTATTTACACTTTGATACGACCAAAATGTGCCTCATCGAAATAATGGTTTTAGACCCCAAGTATGTTTGTATGATATCCGTTTCAGACAATTTTGAGTAGATCTAGCAATGTCCATCCGTCTGTCTGTCGGTCTGTCTGGCTGGCTGGTGCGCACGATAAGTCTCGAACGGATCAATCGATTCGTTTTAAATTTTGGGTATCGAAATATTTTGTCCAGATTTGATTTAAGTTCGAAGATGGGCCATATAGGTCCACTCCTTCAGGTACCTCCCCCACAAATGTTCAAAAATTGTCACAAAATTTGTGCGCACGATAACTCTCGAAGGGAGTAACCGAATTGAACCAAATTTTGCATATGGTAATACTACCTCTAGGCATACATCAGGTTCGAATATGGATTATATCGGGCCACTCCTTCAGGTACCTCCCACACAAAATTTGAAATAAGTGCAGTTTAGTGACACCTCACGAATCGTTATGAAATTTTTTGTAACAGGATGTTCGTGCGGCCTCTTTTACGTCATTGTAATTTTTTTCGAGGGCAAGTCCACAGTTCCCGAGATAATGCCGCATAACCTCAAAAAACGCTGCACCATGTCGCGAGTTCGAATAAACGGTGGCCAAATATAAAAGGAGTTGGCGTTGTCAGATGAATTTTGGCATAAATACTTATAGTTCACTGAAAATGTTGAGACTCAATCGGTCCACTCCTTCGGGTACTTCCCACACAAAATTTCGGTAAAGTTCAGTTTAGGGCCTGTTCAAGAATCGCTTTGATTTTTGTTGTAGCAACTTGCATCCACTGCCCCTCATATAACGGTATAATCTTCATCAGGGCCAAGTCCATACTTCCTGAGAAAAGCCCACAATTTTGTCTTTGTAATATTTTGTGCAAACTTAGTTTAAGTTCGAAGATAAGTCATATCGTTTTACTCCTTCATGTACCTCCCCCACAATATTAAAAAAATGTTCGGAAAAATTGTGCACACGATAACTCTTGATGGGAGTGACCGATTTGGTTCATACTTTACACATCCTAAAATATCTACCAGATATAGATCAGGTTCGAATATGGACTATATTTGTCCACCCATTCGTGTACCTCCCACACAAAATTTTGGAAAAATTCACTTTAAGACCTGCTCTCGAATCACTTTGATTTTTAATTAAAAGACAATAAAAAGACAATAATAAATAAACACTTTGATTTTTGTTGAAACAACTTGCATTAGCTGTTTCAATAACGACAGTAAAAGTTTTTTCAGGGGCAAGTCCATACTTCTTGAGAAAAGAGCCCGTAAGTTGTAAAAAACCTCTATGGCACCATATGGAAGGCTCGAACCGAATATAGCTATATTATGTTTTTCGCTGGCTAGTGTGATAATCCTATTAATACTTTTGTCGGTGCATACGGCCAACATTTTGAAACCACCCCCCCCCCCTAAATACATAAGTTTTTTTTTTGGAAAAAAAGGTATGTCTATCCATAGAGGATGAGGGTATATCTCTGTCGGCAAGGCCGACTGATACTTTTTTACTTGTTTTATAATATTTTGTGTCAAATTTGTTATATTTTAGCGGTCTATCGAAATGTTTTTATATTTGTCCTAAGAATAGTTTTGGAACGATCAATTATTCAATATTTTCTTTGAAATTTTGTTATCTATAACAACAATTATTTAGTTGCAGGACATACAGGAATGTCATGGGGTTTCTTTCCTTATTTCTCAAATTTTTCATTCAGGTAAAGAGATTCGTAACAATTTGACATAAGAGATTTTTTGGTACTTTAAAAAATTATATATTACTGTTTTCTCGATTAACAGACATAGTAGTGTGTTAAAAATATCGAAATGTGCATTTAGTCATGGTTTCACAGGTCAATAGCAAATTCTGTTACATTTAAAATACATACATACTTCTTTGCCATCAAAAATTTTTCTGGGTTATGTTTGATGCTATGCTGTTGACTTTGTTCATAGCACAGTACAGCAATAGTTTTCGTTTTTGTTTTCTTGACTGCGGCTGTTTACTATGCTGTTAAAATGTCTGCAGCACAGCATAGCAACAGCATTCGTTTTTGATTTTGATGACTATGCTATGCTATGTGCTGTGAAGATTTCAGAAGCACAGCATAGGCCATGTGCTGTGCTACTTTTATGTTCGCAGCACAGCATAGCAACAGCATTCGTTTTTGATTTTGATGACTATGCTATGCTATGTGCTGTGAAAATTTCAGAAGCACAGCATAGACCATGTGCTATGCTACTTTTATGTTCGCAGCACAGCATAGCAACAGCATTCGTTTTTGATTTTGATGACTATGCTATGCTATGTGCTGTGAAGATTTCAGAAGCACAGCATAGACCATGTGCTGTGCTACTTTTATGTTCGCAGCATAGCACAGCAACAGTTTTCGATTTTGTTTTTGAAAACAGCACAGCATAGCAATAGCATATTTTTAGTGATTTCAGTGCTGTGCTGGTAGCAAATTCAAACACTGCATTTTCCCCATTTTTGGGAAATACGTAATTTTTGCAGATATAATTATAACAGATATTGTATTCATTGTTTTTTGTAAGGTAGGTAGGTAGGTGGCCTTTAAAATCGTTTTAGTAAATTACCGTAGCGTTTACACAACATGAGCTATTTAATTTTTCCTCAGGTATTAAATTTTATGAAATTCGAAATTTAGTGGACTACAACTTTTGTGGAACAACATGGAACAAAGTTCTGTTTTGACAGAAAGATGCCCGAGAGTCTCCTTTTCAGCCCATATATACTTCTGTACCCGTCCAGTTCCGTCCGTTTAACACTTTTTTTAATTAATTTAATTTCCATATGAATTACAGCTTTTTGACACAAATTAATATTTTTTGAGTACATGAGTTTTTATGCGAGTTATATAAGTTTTATGAAAACCCTAGGAGTATTTTTTTTAATTTTTGGAAAAATTTAAATTTTTTTGTTAATTTTTATACCCTATACCACAATGTGGAAAAGGGTATTATAAGTTTGTTTTGGTAAAAATTCATGTAACACCGCGAAATATTCGTCGGAGACCCCCAATGTGGTATACCAATCTTCATATCTCGACGAGATAAAGCGATTTTGAGATGTGTGTCTGTCCGTCCGTCCGTCCGTCCGTCTGTCCATTATAAATTGTAAACACGCTCCAGGCCGCAATTATGGACCGATCGTCACGAAATTTTGTATGGAGGTCGGGTTCATATCAGAATAGATCCCTATTCTTATTGATGATGATCGTGAAATATTTAGCGGGTGAAATGGACCAAAAACATAATATTTATCCAATTTTCTAGCGGCTCTGTAGGTCTCAATAATAGTCCGATCAACGCGTAATTTTAAATAAGGTAAGAGTATATCACAAAGGAGAAGCTTGCAATTTGAGATGGCGATCGGATAATATTTACAGGGTTAAATGGACCAAAACTTTTGTGTGAAAATTTTTAATATACAGCTTATATCTTAATTCCTGGAAGTGACATTCCAGACAAGTGCGATATACTTGAAAGTGGAACGCTTGACCTTTCAATTGATGCCAATTATGTTGGTGTGCATGATCAGATAACAGAGTTACAGACTAATATATTCCGTTATTTGTTTGTAATGTAATAATAAACTCGCTAGAAGTCGCAATTATACATCAATATTCACGAAATTTTGCACCGGGTAAGAGTATAGGTCGAAAAAGATGCCTACAATTTTGAATGATGATCTGATATTCTTTAGCGGGTGAAATGGACCATTACTTTTGTATGAAAAATATAAAAATTTTATTTTTGGTCGATATTTTCGCTCAAAAAGTTTATGTAACACCACGAAATATTCGTCCCTTATTTGGGATGCCAAAAGTCATATCTCGACGAGATAAAGCGATTTAGCGGTGTGTGTCCGTCCATTAAAAATTGTAAACAAGCTTAAGGCCGCAATTATGGACCGATTGTAACGAATTTTTTAAGGAGGTTGGGTTCGGGCCAGAATAGAAATGATTAGTTTTTGGTGATGATCGTGAAATGTTCAGGGGATGAAATGGACCAAAAACAAAATGTTAACCAATTTTGTAGCGGCTCTGTAGGTCAAAATAATAACCCGCAACATTTTAAACAATGTTTGAGTTTGTGATGAAGAAGAAGCGTACAAATCAACGTAAAGATCAGATAATACTTAGCGGGTTAAATGGACTGAAACTTTTGTGTGAAATTGGTAAAAAATTCAATAACGTAGCGGTTAAACAACGGAAGTAGTAGTACTACATAAGTGGGTTTCATTACATTTTAGTTTGTGTGAACTAAATTTTCCTTTCCTGTTACAAAAATGTATTTGTCATGCTAGATAACTTTTTGGTTTTGGTCATAATTATTATACATTACATCTCTCATATTTGATAATTACTTTTTCACAATCATTGAAAAGAAGTTCCATGGAGAGCGATTGTCCAGGGATAGTGGTATAGGGTATCCCATGGTCGGCTCCGTCCGACTATAGGCTTTTCTTACTTGTTTTTTTAAATTTTTGAAAAAAATTTTGTCGACTTTATTTTTTTGGATTTTTTTAGTTCTTTGGTAATTTTGTTTTTTATTTGTTGGTGTTTGACCATCTTTAATACATAGGAAGATATAAAAACCACAAAAACACTCATATTTTGATGCAAAATAGTTAAAAAACTCAAAAGTTTAAATTCGACCTTGTATTTCTCTGCAACAACCAGACCGAATTTGACCGCTTAGAAGTAGTTTACACTATCTATCAATGTCATATGACACGAAATAAAAACATTCCATATTTACCCACGGAGGCAATGTGGAGAAGTAGTTTTTTTACATTTTTGCTGGTGTGGACGCTCAGAGTAAATGGCGTAAGAAAAATATCCAAAATTACACATATTAGCGAATATATAACGATGGAAAATTGCATGTCATATGCAGGGTTTCGGAGTCGAGCCATTTTTCCTTCGACTCCGACTCCGACTCCAGGCCAGTTTTTTGTCACGACTCCGACTCCGGAGTCGACTCCGAGGGTAATTTCCTATACCACTAAAAATTAATAAAATTTGCTAAATTTTTCAACTTTTCCTATACTAGGACCCTATATGCTTATCTGTTCTTTTCTCTAAGACAATTTGTAATGCAATGCGATGTAAAATTGATGTTCCGTATTGAATCTGCTGTATCTTATACCAAAAAGAACAACAACAACAGAAAGAATTTAGAAAGTTTCAGTAGATTTTGCCGAAATATATGTACGAGTATACCCTCAGATTATCAATTTAAAACAAAAACAAGTAGAACTGACGAGTTTGATTAATTTTTTTTTTTTTTTGTACGGACGCATAGAGGGGAAACATAGGCATAAAGTTGCTCAAAACTCAAAATATGAAAATCGTTTTTTTTTTTATGAAAAAGTGTTGATAAACGGCAACCAGACTCTTTTCTACATTTGCTATAACCATCCTCGACTTTGTAAGATTAACCAATCCAATGCAGCAGTCGATTGAACTCAGCCTTACTGAAAACAAACAGTAAATTTTCGAAAACTAAGAAATTAGGTGAACATTAAAATGACATTATTTTCGCGAAAACTTATATTTTTCAAGATTTATTGTTTTTGTACAGTCTCCGAACAAGATTAGCATTTAAAATTTTCAGATTGATTTTACATCTTTGCTCTTTAATAATGGTAATACATATCCTCTTTATGAAAATGGTTCATGATCATTTTTAAGATTACTACAATTTCAATAGTGAAAAAGTCTATTTCCCCGTCGTTTCCCGACCATAGTTTCTTCTAATGTTTTATGCGATTGAGCCACAAATATCAGATTCAATCATAAAAAATTGCGCATATTTGCGCCATTCCGAAAAAATCTAATTTTTCTCAACTAAAATATGAAATATTTTTATATGGAATTGAAAGGTTTACTCACACTAAATTTTGCTCCGCGTTATAACCAGGGCTCTAATTTATCAGACTAAACAAACACCTATCAAATATGTTTGCTTTATTCAGAAACATTCACGGCTTTTCTCATGTGAATTGAGAAAAAATTTAATTTAAGTAAATTTCAAAAAACAAAATTTGGAATGAAATATATGTATATGGGACTATATATACATCTGTACTGATTTGTTTGAAAATTGGCTCAATGGTTTTAAGGCTAGTTCAAGTTGCATGTGTTAAATTTCAGTGATTTTGGTGCATTTTTATCTAATATCAGATGCGAACATATATGGAAGCTGCATCCAAATCTGGACAGATTTTCATTATTTTCTATAGGATTAATCCTTGTGCAGAAGATATGCTTTGTGCAAAATATTATATCAATCGAAGTATAAATGAGCTTTCTAGGACTTTTGATCAACTTTTAACACAAATTTCCCCTCTGTGGGACGGGTCACATATCTTTTTCGTTTTATTTTGTCGAAATATGAAGATGGGTATGCCAACAGTAATTTGTTACTTACAGATTTTATGAAAGCGAAATTTTGACTTCTACAGTTCCCTTTTTTTTAAATTCATATTTTTTAATTCGTTTCGCTTAAATACACGATTATTATGTTCTTAATGATCCCACAAAAACATATGCTGATCGGTTTATTCGTTTTCGAGCTTCAGTGGTCACCGCAAACTGCTTTAGTAAAAACAGTGTTTCGTAGGTGGCCATTTGTCAGAAAACTGTGCAATATTTTTCAACAAAAAAAAAATTCTGAAAGTAGCTCAAGGTATTATAAATCAGATGAAAACAATATCTTTTGGAAAAAATTGGTAGATTACTTGTAAAAATTCATGAAAAATTTCATTTTTCGTTCACAATAAGTGACCATAACCCCTTAATTGAGGACAAAATAAACTTATAATACTTTTTTCACATTATATTGTGAAGTATAAATATGTGAGATCTAAAACTAGTATTCCAGAGTGTATATAAGTTTTGTCATAAATGTGATGGTATATTAAGAAATCGATTCATATTGAAAGATGCAATTATAATTCTATTGTCATGGAACATTACTAAATATAATAAATCCTTTACAAGTTTACTCATAGATTTCCTATAAAATGAATAAACGATTTATCAAAATGTTAATAAAGTTAATCTCTCTATCATAAAAAAATAAAAAACTCTTTTGATAAATGTAGAAAAAAACATTTTGACCGGAGTCGGAGTCGAGCTTTTTTTCACGACTCCAGACTCCGACTCCGACTCCAGCAAAATTTGCTAGACTCCGACTCCAGACTCCGACTCCGACTCCGAAGCCCTGGTCATATGACATTTACATATAGTGTAAACTACCCCTTATAATTCGTCTGAAAGCTGATTGTGTTATCTGTCTAACAAAAAAGAATTATGAAAATATCTCTATCCGTTCAAAAGTTACAGAATTTTGACCAGGAAAAACGATTCTGAACCACTGTGCGGCGTCCCGCAAGGCGTAATTTCCTCTTACTCGCTATTCAATTTTTACCTTGCATCACCACCACCACAAGAGGTAAGACTGGTACCCTTCGCAGATGATTGCACTGCGATTGCAATGGGCGTAAATGTGGAAGAGATCAGTGCCATACTTTACAGCTATCTGGCCATAGTTCACAAATTCCTGTAGCTAAAGATCTTACCTATCAATTCCACTCAGAGGAATCTTCGACCAAGGGCCACCACCTCAACAATTATGTATTTGTGTTTCTGTATTTTACTACCATAGGGGGTGTAATATATCCCGGATTGGCTGATCCAAGCTGTTTTGGTCAGTGCCGGTATAGAGAAGAACACTGGATCGATATCGGTGAGATGTGATGGTTGTAGGAAATTGATGCACTTAATAGACAGCTCTGACCTTAAGACCAGGATTTCGCGTCGGATTCATTTTAATCGTCGGGATACGAGATACCCCGCAGTTTCTCCAACAACAACAAACACAGCATTTTATACCCCATTTTGCTGTTCAACGCCCCGGAAAGGCTTCGTTTAGCGAATTTGTAGACTTTATGAGTCGGAGTAGCATCATGGTGGTCGCAATCTCAAGCTTGCTGCTTTGTAATGGTTACATGTTTTGAGAAAGGACCGTACAAGAAGAGGAGAGCGATGTCTTGCCCTCCTTATACACCAATCTGTACAATATAGACCTTAAGCTTGACTATAGTGACGCGTACATGGTACATGGGTAGCAGCAAATAGTGGGACTATGTACATTCTAGCGAATGTAGTCCCCTGCGATATATATATGATATTAGTTCGATTTAGGGGACAATAACCGTTCGTTGCTTCAATTCTCGCCATGAGTTTTGACATTCTGTCCTAGGCAAAGATCGGAGGGGTACAAGGCTGGAATGAAGCTGCTCCTACGAGGATAAGAGGAGAATGCCACAAGTCGCCAGACAGCACCATTGTGACACCCTAGCCGGCAACACTTGGGGTGCAAATAGAGAAACCTTGATGGAAAACTATTCAAACATGTCAGAATGCCGCCCTGAGAACTGCAACAGGGAGCCTTCTCATGTCTTCAGTGGACCATTTATATGAGGAGGCAAAGATTCTTCCAGTACAGCAACACAATCGCATGCTTTCGTTGGAGTACTTGCTCGGGTGTTACCGTGAGAGCCTAATCACCATATAGTGGAAAGGAACCCCCTCCCTCACGCAGGTATGTTAGGAAAGATCTTCCTGATCTAGCTCTGATGTCCAGCGTTACAAGAGAGAACCCCTTGATCAACAAGCATACCAAACAGGTTTGAATAGCTTTCATACGGATGCAGTCGCACATGACTGATGATCATAATATTCTCCATCTATTGCAGCTGAGGAGCGTCAGCTGCGACAACAAACCAGAGTAGTTTTGGCTCAACTACGCTCGGGATGATGCAGCTGTCTAAATTCCTATAGGGAAAGGATGACACCGTGCAAAATATCTGCCCATCATGCGGCACAGACTGGCAAGATACACTTCACCTTTTCAGCTGCCCTGTCAAACCTACTTAACTTACCCAAAAAGATATGAATCAGAAGAATGAACTTACAAACATATAATAAAACAATGTTACAACAACAACCAGAGGGGTACTGCGCTGGCTGAGCAAATTGATAACTCCACATTTTGCACGGTGACCAGAGGCGGTGAACCAAGACACTCCTATGAGGGTAAAAGGAGATGTAGTACCTGCTTGTGTGTTATCGCCGTGAACATCCCTTTCACAATCTGTAACGTGGCAAGTATCACATACTTGTCTTCTTCTACCGCCGTAGTAGCAGTGAATCGGTATGCACCCAACAGCACCTCCATCTAACCCAGTCATACATTCAAGTCATTCGCTTGCTGTAATCAATGCAGAATAATTCGCATTCACTTCATACCAGCTGAGTCTTTCGTATTTCAGATTTCGCCGTTGCAGTCACAATGCTACTGCTGGGCGCTTGCTATCCACCAGGGTGGTGTATTGGCGAATTTTAGAAAGAACTACCCCTTGCACACATATACTTCGGTTTAGGGTCTCTCACAGAGACTTCGGTTTACTGTCCCAGACATAGACTTCCGATTTCTGTCCCGCACAGAGACTTTGGTTTTCTGTCCCTCACGGAAGCTTCGACTTTCTGTCACACACAAGACTTCGGTAAACTGCCCCTCACAGGAACCTCGGTTTCCTGTTCACAGTTATATTTAGTAGTTTCTACGTAATCGTAGCATTAACTATAGTAGCGTTAGCTAGTTATAGCATCGTCGTCATCTGACAAGCTCCCGAAGTCATGATTCAACACGTTGCCGATCATCACTAAATTGTGAAATTGACCAGCTTTGTCGCTCCCGTTCATCGATCATCGTCGTTCCCGAACTCCATCATGCAGTCGTTCCCGATTCTCAGCAGCCGAGTTTACGACCCTAGTCGGCCGAGTTTCCGAATTCCATTACATTTTCGTCAACCGAATAATCAAACCAAATACTTCGTATTAAAGACCAGCGCATAACCCGATTGTCAATCTAGCTCGTGGTTTCCGCTCAGCGTAGAACCCGATCATCACGCCAGTTCGTCATTACCGAACATCGTCAATACTGAAACATCAGTCAACATCATCATTCCCGATTGCCCCTAGAAGATAGTCACCCTTATCACCGGCCTTATAACAAGCATCACTATCGCATTTAATTTCATTATTTCATAAGGGTCCTTATGGAGACCCTGGACATGAGAGGATCTACCCCAGCTGACGAAAAAACCACGTTACAAATCTTGTGGACAGGCTTTCCCCCACCTAGGCACGTCAGGGGAGATCTTTATGCTCTAAAGAGAGTGGTCCAAAGGTGCAAACGGGAACCTCCAGATACACCTGATAGACTCATATATGTAGCAGTTTCACTATTCCAGATACACAGGTCCTTATGGAGACCCCGGACGTGACTGGACTTACCCCAGCCGACGAGAAAACCACGTTACAAATCTTGTGGACAGGCTTTCCCCCACCTAGGCACGTCAGGGGAGATCTTCATTATCTAAAGAGAGTGGTCCAAGGGTACAAACGGGAACCTCCAAATATACCTGATAGGCTCGCATAAATAGCATTCACACGCATATGAGGCACGATCTGAATCTGTTCAACTGCCCAGCTATACCCACTCAACTATCTCCTGATTCTTTTTGGACGCAACCAGTTCATTTGACTGAAGACTACAACAACAGTATATAAAAAACTGTTTTGAATGGTCCATTTTTATACCCTCAGCCTTTAGGCTAACATTTTGATACGATAAAATATGTACCTAATCAAAATAATGAATTTCGACCCCAAGTATGTTTGGACGAAATTCGTTTCAGACAGTTCAGAGTCGACTAAGCCATGTCGGTCTGGCTGGCTGCACAGAGGGGAAATTTGTGTTAAAAGTTGATCAAAAGCCCTAGAAAGCTCATTTATAGTCCGATTGATATAAAATTTTGCACAAAGCATATCTTCTGTACAAGGATTAATCCTATAGAAAATAATGAAAATCGGTCCAGATTTGGATGCAGCTTCCATCAGGGACGTACGCAGGGGGGGGCACTGGGGGCCCGGGCCCCCCCCGAAATGATTTGGTCGACTACAATTTTTGAGCTACTTTAACAAATTATTACGTTTTTTCTCTAAAATAATTTTTATTTTTGGAATTTTGAAAAGTAAATATAGATTGTTCTGAAGGTTATGTACAACAAATGTACTGTATGAACAAGTTGTCTAAGAAATATTAAAAAAAATTTTTGTTTGTATACTCTTTTTGAGAAAAACTTCCAGTAAAATCTGAATTACTTCTTTATATCATGTAATTTCATTATCAAATAATAAAGGGTCGAGGAATTCTATAATGAATATAAAGGTATAGAGGCTTTAAACTCATTCTGTATTCAAAAAATGAGTTTATTATTGTGCGGATTGGAAGTGCATGAAATGACATGTTTACTGGACAAAATGTACGATATATCAAGTGTTTTCCGTGGAGTATATCTCTAAAACCAATTAGAAAATTGTTTTACCACCTTAATTTTTTTTATTATTTATTTAATAGAGAAAAATTTATTGTTGTGCGTCATAAAGTGCTAATATCTGCTATAAGTACTCGTAGCATACCCACCAGAATTTTTTTCCTACCATTAACAAAGTTGTAGCTTAAAACAACCGTAAACGAAATTAATGCTCAAACATTGGTTAAATGGTATTAAAATCTGCTGTAATTTCGGCCTTTAGGCTAACGATAAAAATGTACCTCATCGAAATAATGACCTTTGACTTCTCATATCTTTCTACAAAAGCAGCTTCAAATAATTTGGCGTCGATTTAGCAAAAATATACAAAATATTTCGCTAAAATAGTGCGCACAATAACTCTCGAAGGTCCAAATTGATTTCTTCGAGACATAGATTAGGTTCGAATATGGATTATATCGGTTCACTCCTTCAGGTACCTCGCACACAAAATTTCAATATCCGATTTCACCGAAACTTTGAACATCCTAAAATTACTTCCGGACGTACATATCGCTCATTTACTCAAAGAGTGCCACATTTAAAAAAAATCGAGTTTCGAGAAAAATGCGTTTTAAGTTGGCGATTGAAATTTGACTTCCCAACTTAAAAAGAATATTACATAAAAAACAAAATAACTACGTGGACCATATTTTTCAAACACCTAGCCAGATATCAGTGTTAAATTTCTGTGCAGATCAAGCATGATTTGAAGTGTTTTATTGCTTCATAAACTCCAAAAACTTTTGTGTTAAACTATGCGAAACTCGTAGTAAATCAGCTGTAACTCGTCGAGTTTTAGAGATATCAGCATGAAAATTTGACACAAGATAAAGTAGAAGTCGCAGAAAAAATAGAAATTGCTAACTCAGAAAGTGCATTTTTTTAGTTATGCCACTTTTTGAGTAATTGAGCGATATGTATATCAAGTACCAAGAGGGTCCATATGCGACAACATCTTCGGATACCTCCCTCACAAAATTTCAACATAAGTGCAGTTTATGGGCTGTTCGAGAATCCTTTGGACATTTTGACCAATGCTACTGCTTGCGGTCTTGGTTACAGCGATATTCTATTTTTCGTCCATGCTTCCTGACATAACGGTTCAAAAGCTCTAAATCTTACCATGATCAACTAAAATAACGTCTTGACACCATAACTATCAAAAGGAATGACTTCCAAAATTAGGTCCACTTCCAAAATGTACCATTCTTTCAGGTATCTTCTCCACAAAAGTGCAAAACTTTTGCGCTCTTATCGAAGTCAAACTTATGAGCTCAGCATATGCATTTAGTCGCAACACCCACAATCTTGAAGTTTTATACCCAAATGTTTCGATATTTTTATCGGAAAGTTTATACGTCCAAAAAAAGCCACGAAATTCTGAAACTCCCTGACTACACAATTTATAGGACAAAGATTTTGGTTATGAAGCCCGTATTCGATCTGTCTATAGATAAAAGTCTCAACTTACACAGGCTGTCGGCAACCCCGACTGATACTTTTTAACTTGTTTTCGAGAAAACAAAAGTTATGAATTTTCATAAGTTTACCTCCGCTGTGCCGACAGAAGTCATAGTCCTTGGAAGGTTTTAAATGTCATCGAGTTCATAAACATCTAATCGTACAGTAGAGCGATTCTCTAACTCAATTTTTGAGTTACCGGCAATTGTCGGTTAAATTAAAATACTTATAATTTCGGTAATTACCGATTTTTTCGGTAAGTTAGCGACGAATAAAAAGCAGTGTAAAGTTATACCGATAGTAAGACTGTTTTCAATTTTTATTGAACTTTTCATATATAATTTTGGGTTTAAATTTTACCGATTTTTGTCGGTAACTCAAAAAATGTGTTAGACAATCGCACTACTGATGGAGTTTTTCGACTTAACCTATTTTGTCAGGACTTAGCTAAAATTTTGCCGAGACAGAATGTGGATTTCGTAGTCTCAAACAGTACTGCGAGTAGAATTCGGAGTCTATGAGTCGTAGTTGGTATCGCCCGACTCCTGATAAAAATGTTTTCTCTTTTTTCTAAATGCCTGTTACAGAACCTTCAGGAATTTACACATTTTTGCTACTAAAAATGAGTAGATTCTTGCAGTACTGTAATTTTCTGAATTCTTTAGTTGGCTTGCATGAACTCTATCACTTCTGGTAAAATAGTAAAGTTTTGGTGTTTTATGGCATAAAAGAATAATATTTTCTAACAATAGTTCGGTACATGCCCAATCTGCACTCGCGGATTCGATTTATTCTTTTTTGGAGTTATTGATTTCAATTAATTAATGGTATACAAATAACATTAATAGGTTTTTAGATAGATCTTCTTGTCAGAATCAGTCCTCGTGGTAAAAATGTGTCCAATTGATAACTTAATAAGGCAAAAATAAGACAAAACTTTTTTAATGGGACTGAAGTTAATGTGGGATATATGGATATGTACTTTAAAGAAGAAGAACTACTGAAAATCTTTAAAATAGAATCGAAAATGCCAAATAAGAGCTACTGGCGTTAAAAATTCTGGGATACATTAAAACGTAAACCTATATGGGTAATGTTCATTTGAAAGATTTTTTAGTTATTGCGTCAATTGCGTTGGAGAATTTGGTTAAAATCTTCAAAATACCAGGCGGAATTTGTGTATGGGGACTATACTGAACATGTTCTGATATAGTTAATTTCAATTCTAAACATCCAAAGACTAATTTATTATACTCTGTTCCAAATGTCAAAGTTATATCTAAAATATTGTAAACTCTCTCAATTAAAATTATATACTTTGTATCAATATTTCATATAAAATCAACTAAAACCCCTTTAAAATAGCTTTACTTAATGCTACAAAACATTTTTTTAATTTCATAATTTTTGGTCAAGTTGGGCCCCCCCCCCCGAAATGAAATCCTGCGTACGTCCCTGGCTTCCATATATATTCGCATCTGATATGAGATAAAAATGCACCAAAATCACAGAAATTTGACACATGCAACCTGAACTAGCCTAAAAAAACATTGAGCCAATTTTCAAACAAATCGGTACAGATGTATATATAGTCCCATATGCATATATTTCATTCCAAATTTTATTTTTTGAAACTTACTTAAATTAGATTTTTCTCAATTCACATGAGAAAAGTCGTGAATGTTTCTGAATAATGCAAACATATTTGATAGGTTTTGGTTTAGTCTGATAAATAAGAGTCCCGGTTATAAGGCGGAGCAACATTTAGTGTGAGTAAACCTTGCAATTCAATATAAAAATATTTCTTATTTTAGTTGAGAAAAATTAGATTTTTTCGGAATGGCGCAAATATGCGCAATTTTTTATGATTGAATCTGATATTTGAGACTCAAGCGCATAAAACATTAGAAGAAACTATGGTCGGGAAACGACGGGGAAATAGACTTTTTCACTATTGAAATTGTAGTAATCTTAAAAATTATCATAAAAAAATGTCATAAAGAAAATATGTATCACCATTATTAAAGAGCAAAGATGTAAAATCAATCTCAAAATTTTAAATGCTAATCTTGTTCGGAGACTGTACAAAAACAATAAATTTTGAAAAATATAAATTTTCGCGAAAATAATGTCATTTTAATGTTCACCTAATTTCTTAGTTTTCGAAAATTTACTTTTTGTTTTCAGTATGGCTGACTTTAATCGACTGCTGCATTGGATTGGTTAATCTTACAAAGTCGAGGATGGTTATAGCAAATGCAGAAAAGAGTCTGGTTGCCGTTTATCAACATTTTTTCATAAAAAAACGATTTTCATATTTTGAGTTTTGAGCAACTTTAGGCATATGTTTCCCCTCTGTGGGCTGGTACGCACGATAACTCTCGAACGGATCAACCGATTCGAACCAAATTTTGGACTTCGGAATATTTTGCCCTTGGGTGCCAACGTGGTGCAATGGTATGCACACCCGCCTTGCACGCTGAAGGTCGTGGGTTCGATTCCCCGGCAAGGCAAACACCAAAATTTTCAACGTTAGCAAAATACCCCTCAGTAATGTTGGCGACATTTTCTGAGTATTTCAGCCATGTAAAACTTCTCTACAAGTAGTGTCTTAGGACACGCCGTTCGGCCTCGGCGATAAACTGTAGGTCCCATATAATTGAGCTAATATGAATCGGGGTGCACTCATTGATATGAGAGAAGTCTCCCTTGTCCCGTATGGGATGTTTGTGGAACAATTATAATATTTTGTCCAAACTTAGTTTAAGTTCGAAGATGGATCATACCGGTCAACTCCTTCGGTACTTCCCCAACAAAAGTTCAAAATGTTTCTGAAAAGTGGTGTGAACGATAACTCTCAAAGGGAGCAATCGATTTGTCCCAAGCTTTGCACAACGTTTTATTCCTTCCAGATTTAGATCGGGTTCGAATATGGACTATATCGGTCCACTCCTACGGGTACCTCCCACACAAAATTCGAAAAAAAGTGAAGTTAAAGAGCTCGATGTGTCACGATCGTGCTAAATTTTTGGGTTCAAAAATTCCCCTTTGAAAGTCGTGTGAAGAAATCGTACTAAACACAAAAATCGAACAGCAAGGGCAACAAGATTATAAAACCGACCAAAAAATACACAAGCTGCAGCTTTCGTACAATTATTTTCTTCGTTTTTTTAGTATGGTAAGCCTTATACTTTTGCCCTTTTAAAACATGACCAGATGATCATCATGATCTAAAATTGTTAAAACAATTAGCTAGGAACGTTTTGGCTATATCCGTCAGTTCAGCAATGAGTGAGAGATCACACAATGCAAAAAATTTTAAAGTGGCTAAAAGTCGCTCAATATGCTTACGATTTTGATACGCATCCGATTTTAGTAGCACCCATCAAAAATAGGTCAATATGCAACTATTTCAAATAGATTCTTTAAGAACCGCGGATGTGCCTCCACATTCTATTTTAAAAGAACCATACCCATAGACTCGCGTATCTCTGTAATTATTGTCACACGTTTTTCCTATTTTCAAGGTATCTATATCCCCCGTTTTAGTGGATGGATTCGAACGCGGAAGAGCTCATTAGATCCGTCGCGTAAACAAACTAAATTCACGAGGGTATTTTAAGAATTTTTTTTTTATTGCAATGTTTGATTAATTCAAGCTCGATGTCAATTTTAAAAATATTTTATTTATTTATTATCAATATTTCGCAATTTCTTGAATTGCATCTTCAGGATGTGATCATAAATTCGCTATAAACACGTAAAAACAAGTTGTCAATTTACTTAAACCTAGGGTAGCATCACTACCATCGTCTTCTGTTGTAAATATTGCAATATTGTCAATTTACTTAAACCTAGGGTAGCATCACTACCATCGTCTTCTGTTGTAAATATTGCAATATTTACAACAGAAGACGATGGTAGTGATGCTACCCTAGGTTTAAGTAAATTGACAACTTGTTTTTACGTGTTTATAGCGAATTTATGATCACATCCTGAAGATGCAATTCAAGAAATTGCGAAATATTGATAATAAATAAATAAAATATTTTTAAAATTGACCTCGAGCTTGAATTAATCAAACATTGCAATAACAACAAATAGGTCGAAAATATCAAATTCTTTAAACGAAAATTTTTTTTTATTTTAAGAAAAATTGCTGAAGGGATTTTTAAATAAATCGCGGTCGAAGGTCACATTTTTAGGTTTATTTTATGTTTTCAGGATTTTGCTTGGATGCGGCAAGTCGTACCGAAAAGGGACCAAAGAAAATGTAGCGGTGAAAATCCGATACTTTTTTGTGTTGAATATTTTCTTCGCCAAATCAAATATTAAAAAAAAATATTTTTCCTGCAAGGAGGGCACCTTCAAAAAAGTGATATAACTCAAAAAATCGCACCTTGGTATATTATTTAGTTGATTCAGAACCCTTTAATTTAGTATTTCGAGTCCTCTATGAATCAAAAGTTTTCTTACTAAAAATTGTTGGTATATGTCAATGATTTGGTATAGCTCTACATTACGGTACTTACAGATTCCACTCGTGATACAAAATCAATATATTTTATATACACCATAATTATTGTGTTTGCTTCTTTTTTTGGTCCGAGGCTGAGGGTATATCTCCGTCAGCACAGCTAACGGATACTGTCTTACTTGTTTTCATATAAACCATCTCCGATGTACAAAGTTTGAAAGAAATCGGTTAAACAAGTGACACCATGAAGCACTCGCCTCGTTGTGATAAATGAGGCACCAAGGTAAGGCCTGAAGTTCAGGCCCTGAACTTTGAAATTTCGATGCCAATCACTAAACCGTTTCATGGCATCTTCCTTCCTTTACGTCACTTGAATATTATTGTCTTTTAAAAGGAACAGCTCGAAATAAAAACAATAACCACAACTTTAAAAAATTATTGTAGCAACATTTTGTATGTAAATTACTTTGGGCATTTTCAAACAGGTCGCTGCTTTTGCAACTACAGCAGAATTACACAGCTGTGTTGTGGCACTTCTTTGGCCTCTTTACAAAGTATTTAACGAAAAATAAAGCCGCAGTTTTTCTTCTTTATATTAATTATTTATTTAAGAGCAAATTGCCGAAAAAGTGGAAATTCTGTACGGCACTGCAAAAATGGCTTAATACAACAATAAGAGCTTAAGGTCAAGAAAGGCTGGCTGGCAATGTGGCATGGACGTCTTTAAGGGGAAATTTAAATTGTTAAATAAAATATTGTATGGTGTAACCTTGTTATTTCCAGCAACATATTAAAGTGAAAGCTGATGCAAATGAGGGGGATGAGGTTATGGGTGGTTAAAAGAAAATTTTTATGTATCACAAGGAGCAGTGTTTGGCAGGAGTTTATATTACGCTGAATTATGCAAACAAAAAAACCATGGAAATTAAAGTTTTCCTATTTAACGGCAAAATGTAATGGTTACTTTTTCTGTAAGTTTGTATCAGATTTTTGGTACTTTCGCAACTGTTATCTTGTGAAATACTCATTTCAATACAAAAATTATACGTAGGTGGGGTAACAAATCCTACAAGCGGTACACACTTTCCAAATCCTCAATTCTTTGAGGGATTATTATTGCCTAGATTTTTTCAGAGTGGATACATGTATGTATTTTGTTTCCAATCTTTGCATATTCAACAAGCATTTTTAAAATGATCATGAGCCACATGAATCCTGCGAAAGTTTTGTTGAGACGGGAAACTAGTTCAGACTAATTACCCTGCAACTACTTCCCCTTCAATAGCCTCAACAGCGCCTTTACTTCTGCAACCAAACTCATCACGTTTTATCCTTTTGATTATTTGTAGTCATGAAACCACCTACCGAATTTCGTTCTCGTTTTTCTCACTTAACTCCGCCTGTCTCATTTGTATCCTTTTCATGGATGCTATTTGCAATGTTCACTACTCTGTCCATGGTGTCTGGCTATGTAAACACAGCACAATGTGTTTGGCTGTGTGTATGTTTGTTGATTATTTGTACAAGGATTCAAAGCGTCAGTCATACAACTACTCTATTATATATGAACGTGTATGACTGGACGTGTGAGTGTGTGTTTGAGTAAATAAACAAATACATAGAGTTGGAGGATGTGAAGTGTAGTATAAAAAAAAGAACTGTTTTTTCCTTTACTCTCTGTATGTCACAATAATGAAAGTAATGTGGTCTTTTAGTGCTATTAGGTCATTTCATTTGGGCAAAAGGTGTTCGTTAGAAAAATTTGTTGAATTTCCTGTTGAATCCACTCTAATTACATACCTTGGAAATGTAATTATGTGGAAAAATGGGTACTAAGAGTTCCAAAAGATGAAATACGGAAAGTTTTCTGTACATGTCGGATAGTGATGATTATGATTATGGTGGAAAAGAAGGGGGGTGATGACGATAAAGATGATACCAACATTAGTAACTCTCAGTATATAATGCAGGGTTATAAAATTTATAGTGGAGTGGAGTTATAATAAAAGTATTTAACATTTTTATTTAGGTCATAAAGTGAACTTTGCTAGCATCTATGGTACTTCAGGTTTATGTGCTTATATACTTCCTATACCATAAAAATTCCATACAGCTTTTATAGCCCGACTACGAAAGGCTATAGAAACAAAAAGCAACACTTGTTATGAAAACCAAAGTAACATTTTAAGGACCACTCTCTGAGAATCTGTACCTGCAATTTTTGGACTCTTTAGAGAGAAGGAGTAACAGTTTATCTACTTCCGAAGCATAAAGCTTATTTTATCACCTTATAGGATGTGCGATGGAAAGGCAAAGGTCATATCTATCAACTCTTTTTGATACCTCTCCTCAAGAAAATGTCAGGGTGGTTGCGCTACTGAAGACGGCCAATATTGCCCGCAGAGACAAATTGTACAGAGCGATTTTCGCCCTGTTGCGAGTAGCGTTGATTCCTACTTCTCCTCAAGATGGAAAACTGTTTCCCAGTTGCCCAATATCAGCATGGCTTCTGGAAAATTCACAGCACAACAACATCAGTCCAAACATATCAGTAGAGGACGGATCAGGAAAGGCTGTGCGACCGAACAGTCCATGTCCATGAAACGTTGGATAATCAACTATATGTGTGGGCACCAGTCCTTCTAATACCTCTCCTCAACAAATTGACAGGGTGAATAGGCTCTGAATGCAAGCAAAGGCGAATCGTACAGAACTCATGTCCCCAGTAGCGAAGATTCCTACTCATCCCCACAATGGAAAACTGTTTCCATTTGCCCTACATAAGCATTGATTACGAAAAATGCACAGTACCACACAAAAGCATTACGGGACTGAACCAGGACAGGCCCTGCAACCGAACAGTCATAGTGGCTCTTGACATGGTTGACGGCATCAAAGGCATTCTAAGGGGCCTTTGATACCGTCAACCGTGCCAAGCTGTTCAAGGTCATAGATAAGACGTCCCTTCAGCTGTGTTTGAAATCTCGTATAGTCAACTGTATGATTGAATGCCAGCCGTTTGTATGTGATACAGGGAGTTCTCCAATGGGGGTTATATTTCCGGAACTATTAAACCTCTTACATTCCAAACACTCCAGACATGATATCTATCACAATGTATATGGATGATTGTGTTGTCTTTGTATTGGGTCCTATCGACGATAATAGGTTAAATGAGTGAATATTAAAATATCCGCCCTAAATCTACTGCAACACAGTTCACTACCTGGGCGGCTGAAATGAGACTCCCCCATAATGGGTGTAACGTTCGATTGCATGTTTAAGTCGTCTGCCACAGCTCTTTGCGACAAGGTCAGAAGTAGGAGCAAAGTTCTCAAGGAACAAGAACCTCAAGGATCGAGCCCGCTGACCCAACAGCATTGGGTGCAGACAAAAATACCTTATTGACCTCTTAAAAAGCAATTATGCAATTATGCAAATGGATGCGATACGCAGTTGAAGAATATTCACACCTGCTAAAATGCCGTCCTGAGGACTGCAACAGGGTGCCTCTTCATGACACTAGTGGATCGTCTTGATGAGGAGACGAAGATTCGACTAGTGCATTAGTACATTAAATGTAACAAAATTCGGAACAACCCTTAAAAAAATAATTATTGGCAAAAAGTATGTATACCATGTCGAAAGTCTGCTTCATACGAAAACTGTGATTTCATAAATGTTGGGCAAATCTAATTCCCAACGATTCCAAATAGTCTCGACACCAATACAATGTTCGTTTTTCTTTTTTTTCTAAATACTTCCGAAACCGATATAATTAAATGTATCTTTCAATTCACGGTCCTTTTGTGTTTTCGCACGTTTTAAAAATTCTTATCTTCGGAGTTGATCTAGGTATCAACTAATTTTGTGATGGATGGACTAGATATATAGTTCCGGAACTACACAAGTCAATATATCAGGTTCACATTTCGACGAAATATAATGTTTGCTTCTTTTATTTATCTCACCTTCTGAGGGTATATCTCTGTCGGCAAGTGATACTTTTTTACTTCTTCTATTTCCCTTAAAAATTTCAAACCCTATTACCGCGGATTTTCGTCTTTATACGTACATGGTCTTTATATCGGCTTAGTATATTTACCAAAAAATCGGTCCTCATAAATATAACACTTTATTATACCGTCCACCAAAGTAGGGAGGGTATATTAAGTTTGCTTTTCCGTTTGTAACGCATCAATCAACAATCATTTGCGAACCTATAAAGTAGGTATGGTAAGATGGGGCGGCTGTGCTACTGGAGCGGCTTTGCCACCGCATATTTTCTTGAAAACTACAAATGCTACAAAAACCCCGTTAAAAGGAAAATTGTGAGTTTAGGGAAGATCTATCATATCCCAAAAGCTCGCATTTGTATCAAAGACATGATTGAGGATGCAAGCAGTCTTGTGTTTTTCAGGGTATTGTGAAAAAAGTTCATGGAAGGTATACTTTGTTATATTTTGTTTGCCTTTGGTGATATCCAAAATACATTTTATACCGTTAAAAGACAACGTCTAAAGAATAGAAATCCAAATAATCTGTATAAATAAAAATCAAATGTCGTTCGTTGGTAATGGCATCAGAGCGCCATAACCCGACTTGGGTTTTTATGCAACGAAATTTTACCACGCCCACTTTTTTCAATTTTCAATTTTTCTCATTTCTACCAAAACTACTGAACCGATTTTTCTGAAATTGCCAGGGAATGTAGAGGGATGGCCCCTGGTTTAAATAGGCTAAAAATTTTGTTGAATTTCGGAATGGGCGGGGTACTTCCTTCCCTTTCAAATCCATCCAATAGTAATAATGACCCTTAGTATATTTTTTAATTATTCAATAGATAAAACATCCCTTTATTGTAAAACTTTGATATTTAAGGAAGAAGTGTGGTAAATGAAGTTGTAGAGTCCCTTGGCGTAGGCATTTTAGACATTTTGTAAATTCTCAAAAATTATATTTAAAAAAACACTGTAAAACATAATTATAAACATTTATATATCAAAACTTATAGCCAAGATATGCTTATATTTTTTCCAAAAAATTTTTGAAAAAACTTTAACGGTGTTGATATTAGAACATTTTGAACAAGAACGTGGCATACCCTCTCCATGTTACCATATTTTTAATCAGGATAAAATTCTGAGTCGATCTCCCCGTGTCCGTCTGTTGTACTCACTCAGCGTCCACAATAGTTGAGATTTTAGGTACATTTTTGGACCGAACTACCTGAAATTTAACATTTCCCAGCGGTCGGAAAACATCTCCGCCAAAAATTGTCAGCATAGGTCCATGTATTGGTATAACCCCATATAACGGTGCCTTCCGATTATCGTTATTTGGATCATTTTAGCTACATTTTTGGACCGAACTACCTGAAATTTAACATTTCCCAGAGTTCCACCAAAAATTTTCAATATAGTCCTTGTTTCCGTATAGCCCCCGTATAACGGGACCTCCCGATTTTCGGTATTTTTACCGAACTACCAGTCATTTAAAATTTGAGGTTCCCAAAGCTCATAAAACAGCTCTACCAAAAATTTTGAACATACTCCATGTTTTGGTATAGCTTCCATGTAGCGGTACCTCCCGATTACAGGTATTTTGAGACTTTTTTGTCGAACTACCTGTTACTTGACAGTGCTCACAAATCTTATCCACCAAAAATTTTCAACACAGATCCACGTTTTGCTATAACGCTACTTGCCGTAATTTGCCATCTGATTTTCCTACCCTTTTTTTTTTTTTTTTTTTTGGTGTAGTCCCCATATAACGGTACCTTCCGATTTTAGGAGTTTTGAGAAATTTAACTACTTTTTGACGGAACTACCTGTTATATGACGTTTGACGTTCAACGTGGTCACAAAATTTCTCTACCAAAAATTCTCAGTTCCCAGTAGTTACAAAATTTAAAGGTGGCGCCCGATTGAAGAAATTTTTTTAATACATTTTCTGACCTTGTATAGGCATTTGCGTTTCCGTGGTCACAAAATATCTCTACTTAGAAACATCAACTAATATATATTTCATGGTGGAGGGTATACAAAGTTCGGTTCGACCGAACTTAAAGTCTTTTTTACGTATTCATAGTATGTTGCTTTTTGGAGGAATGGTTTACTAGCCCAATGCCCAAACCAAGTTACAACCTTCACTGGATTCACAATTGAGATGGAAGAGGAACGTCGAGGCACGGACGAAGAGAGGTATGATTGCACTCTATTCATGTAAGAATTCGATTGGGAAAAGCTGGGGATTAAATCCAGCTATTATATACTGGCCGTATAATACTGTTGTGAGACCCATCTTATCCTACGGATGCCTTGTCTGGTGGCACGCGCTTCGACATAAATCGAACTCCGGCAACGTAGACAAGGTCGATCCTGATAACTGGAGCTTTTAGAAGTACACCGCAAGCAGCTCTAAATGCGATGTTGAACATCTTGCCCATGAGACTCAGCATCAAAGGTCAAGCAGCACGTAGTGCCCTAAGGCTACATGAATTGAATCGTTGGCGTGACAGCACCTATGGACATGCAAGCATTCTTCGGGAGCTAGGACCAAACCTTAGCTTAAATCTGCAGGGGAAATTCAGCTACTACTTATCACCAGTCCAAAGATTTGAAGATTTTGAGGTCGTTATCCCTAGTAGAGATGACTGGATCCGTAGTAATCCTCCTCTGGACGGTCTGATTTCTACACAGACGGTTCCAAGATGGAAGAAGGTATCGGATCTGGCGTATACTGCGAAAAGCTTTGTCTCGAGTACTCATACAGGTTGAACAGCGACTGTAGTGTTTTCCAAGCAGGAATATTCGCGATCAAAATGGCTGTAGAGTTGATAAAAAGTCTGGATGCAGAAATCTTTGAACCGGTGACTATTTTAGTTGATAGTCAGCCGGCTCTTACAGCCATCAAATCCTCCAACATCAAGTCTGAGGTCGTTCTTGAGTGTAGAACTGCTTTGGTGAACCTCACAAACGCTGTCCGACTCTGCTGGGTACCTGGACACTGTGACATTATGGGAAACGAGAAGGCAGATGAACTGGCAAGACATGGATCCCAATCAACAAGTCTAGCAATCACTGATTCAATCAAACCACCCATATGTCACCTTTTTCGGAGAGTGGAGACGTTCTTTGAAGAACGAGCCAAGGAACTATGGCATAATGAATCAAGGTGCAACGTGTCAAGGGCCATTTGGCCGACTCTATCAACAAACAGAACAACTTCAGTCTTAAATTTGAGCAAATCAGAAATCAGGGTATTGACGGGAGTCATTACCGGTCATTGTAACATCCGAGCTTTTATCGGCAAATGGCAGGATGATGGCGTGGATTATTGCAGGCTCTGTGAAGATGAGGAGAAAACGGAGACTATTGAGCATATTTTATGTTGTTGCCCGATGTTAACTCGAAAGCGATATAGATTAACAGGAGTATGCTTTCCTCCAAGTTTAACCTTCTACTCAAACATGGAACCAACAATCATAAATAACATCATCAAAAATTTGAATTGGCTGGGACGGCGCCACCCATAAGCGTAACTACTTCTCTGACAGTTTTCTACCATCACCAAATAAATCATTATCTTTTCTTTATTACATTTTCATCTTTAATAATCCATTTATTATTACTCTCCCAGCCCCACACTCTTTTCTTTATTTTTGCTCTCTTTTCTCTTCTTTTGTCTTTTCAGGTACTTCTGAACTTCTTTTTCTGATTTATGGATGATCACAATGGACAGAAAGGTCTCCGAGTGGCGTAGGCAATATATATTGACTACACATCCCCAAACCTAACCTAACCTACTACCTTTAACGGGTGCTAAAGGCAGCTCCTCAGGTGGTACCACGGGGAGGTCAGTCTCCATTTGAGATGATGGAGGAACTAAAATAAGTTCTGGGCTTTGCCAAGTTTAAGTGGGTCAGGGCTTTAATTTATTTACTTACAAAAGATATTGAAATTATTAAAAATTAAAACCCGTTATAATAACTTAATCAGATACTGTAACATTTTATATGCTTAGCGTGTTGTTATTATGTCTCATTGTGAACAAAACAATGTTTGTATGTATGATTATGGTTGTGTGAGTATAATCCTTTCTGTGTATGTGTGTAAATCTGTATGTACACATACATATGTATGTATATTTAATAACACGTGTACTTACCATATGCATACTTTTGTGGCTTTTGTTGTCATTGTCGCATTTAATTCTTATTTTTCCTGCTGCTGCTATTTTCTGTAGTTGTTGTTGCTGCTAACGCTGCTGTTGTTTCTATGTTTATTGTCCAGTAAATACAATTCTAAAAGATTGTCCTGATGTGTGCATTCACATACACTTGCACATATATACATGCACTAGTATTTTGTTTGTATATGTGTCTACACTTGTGTTTGGCATCAATAGTCAACAACGTAGTTTAAGTTGAAGGACTCGTTCGTGTGCAAGTGTGCTTTGAATTTTCAGAGAAAATTAAATATGGGAATTTTTTTGTTTTGAAAATAATTTCATTAAATTTGATGAGCAGTAGTTAAAGAGCGAAAACGAACGTCTTTTCTCCCACTGGCACAATAAAATTCTTATCTTCTGGTTAAAATTTCGAAATTTGTTTAGTTGATTCTGTTGTTTTTGTTGCAGTTTACGGAACTTGTTGATTATGTTTTTGTGAGGATGTGTTTGTTGGAGATTATTTTATGTTTCTGGATTAATTAATAAGTTAGCATCACTTGGTTTAATTGCATTTGTGGTATTGTTTTTGGTACATTTCAGATTCTAGGATGTGTGTTTATGTTTGTAATTCTCTATTTCTACCACTAATACAATTCATAGAAACACATGTCTGAGTGGAGAATTGTTTAATTTGTTTTTCACTTTAATCATGAATTCAGTGAATTGTTTAGTTTCGAAATTTCACAGGTACTTGGTTTGGTTAGTTTGCTTCATTTGAAATAGTTTTGCAACATTGAGAAAAAACAGTACAGAGTTATTATACATTTTCATTGAATTTAGTTTTCATAATTTTTAATCTTTCGGAAAGTTCAGAAAACATTTTAATGTCGCCAATCTGACAACTTTCAGCGCAACTTTACTAAATTTCTCACGAATATGCCAAAGCTGAAAGAAGAGATATTCTAATTAAAATAATTATATTTTAATATCAATATTTTGGGAAATTAAAACCTCTTCTGACACTTGTATGCCACCACGCGAAACAACTCTTACTGTGAAAAAAGAAGAAACAAATCATAACGACAAATAAACCCCACTATTGTTAAAGACCAACGAACCATTAGGGACCATAATCTAAAACTTTGAACTACGAACATCATTACATATCGTGGCGTATAAGTAATGCCAACAACAATGCGAAACCTTGATATACCAAGAGCACCTAAATCCTCTTCATATATTCAAAAGTAAAACATAAAAACTGATTAAATTATGTTATGGTACAATAGATTATAAGGATCCAAATATATTTCAATACTATCCGAGGAGTGGCATTTAACTATGTTAAAACGCAAAAGTATTCTGTACACAAAAGATCTCTAATTGGTATTCTATAGACAGAAAAGATCGTATTGCTATTCTATAGAAAAAAGATCTCCTATCAATCTTTTATAAACACAAAACCTTTTATCGGTATTTTATGGAACGAAGACCTCCTGTTGACCTTCTGTAAGAGGAAGACCTGTCAACGGCTTTCTCACATTAGCCTCCTATTGACGGGATATCTCTTATAGCTCTTCTATAGATAGACAGTGAACTAGATATGGATTTTCCATAGGCAGAAGACCTCCTAGTGTCCTTCTATAAAGTTGCCCTTCCCTAGATTCTACAAAACAGTTCATTTGTATGTAAAAAATTATAAATATTACAAAAAAAAACAAGCATGAGAGGATGAGAAAAATCAAAAAACTAAAAAAATTGCAGAAGCGCTTTTTAAATAAATCGCGGTCAAAATTGACATTTTTAGGATTTTTTTGAGGTGTTCACGATTTTGCTGGGAAACCGCAAGACCTATCGAAATGGTACTAGAAAAACTATTGTAGCAGTGAAAATTCTCTACAAGATTGACCATTTAGGTTTAACCATTTTTGAGATATAGAAGTTCAAATTGGGACAATGCACTGACTGTATCGTCTTCTTATAAAAAAAATCCATGAGTGCAATTCCCAACTTAAACTTATATATCTCAAAAATGGTACAACCTAGGAAAAAATACGAAAAACAATCTTGTAGAGAATTTTCACAGCTATAAGATTGTCTCTAGTCCCATTTCGTAAAGGCCAAAACTCTAGAGAATTTTCCGTGATTTAATTAAAAATGCGCTCCGACGATTTTTTTTTTTTTTTGTTTTTTTTTTTATTTTTCGTATCTATGAACATTCTAGTTTCAGAATACGCAAAAACTTCTCAGGTGTAAGTAAGCTCCTTCCATTTAAAGTTGGTTCAAGAGCACCGTGTATATATGGGAATTTCTGAGTGGTTTTTGATTTCCTTTATTTTTTGCTGTACTGATATTGTTCATCACCAAAACATGTTACTATATTTTAAATTTTTTCTTTTGATTACACTGTGCAACATTTTTAAGGCGATCTTGTGCAAACAATTCGAAATGAGGATTTTTACAGTGTTTTATTTGAAAATACAGACCCAAACGACAAGAAACCCTAGTTGGGTTTTGTTGTGTCAGATCCAACTCGGATTTTATGGCCCCATCTAAACATAGTTAAATATTGAGTTTTTAAAGAAATTCGGGGCTATATCTCTGAAACCAATGCGAATCTTCTTCTGACCTCTGAAGCAAATTTGTAGGTAAGGACAAGAAAACAATATTTGGAGAAATAATGAACCCGAAAAACTACATTTATTGCCTCAAATTTCAAAATATATGCAAAAATGCCGCAATTTTTATACATTTCGCACCGTATCTCCAAAATCGTTAATTTTTTCCGAATATTTTCTTTTGGAAATATTTCCTGGAATGTAATACACAACTCTTCAGAACATGTCATTGCTGTAAAATGCGTCATTTTTCAACGACGTTTTAATAAATGTCAATAATGTAGTGAACTCCAAAATGCGAGAATAAACTGTTGGTGTGAACTGTGTTTGAAATACGTGTTGTAAAAGATATGATGCAAAATACCGCTGAAACAACATGAAGTAAGCATTTTAGAGTTTCAGAATGTTCTAAAGAATTGGTGAGAACTTTATTTGGAAGATTTTTGCAAAAGGTCATTTGTTTCAACTCCCAATAGTTTAGCCGATACTGACAAGAATTTCAGCAATTATGTAAAATTGTCTGTATTTTTTTGGATATTTTGAGGGTTTTAGCTAAATTTGAAGACCGAATTAGCTGTAATTCGGCATTTCGGATTTGTCGTGGTCAAAACAACCACAACCACCAGAAATTGTGGACCGTTGTAACCGCTCCGTCTGATTTCTAATATTTTGAAGTTTTATTTACTATTTTCAGTGGATGCGATTTGGGTTGCCAGTGGCCAAAAAAAACTTATCCAGGCCTAATTGTGTTTGTATAAATTTTGTCGTTCAAAATTGGCTGTAATTTGACCTTTAGGGTTCCCAATGACCCAAAAAAGCCTGCACCAACAATTGTGGACATAGGGCCAGTAAAACGGTAATTCTCGACTTCAAGTATTCTAAAGTTTCCCGAGCCAATCAGCTATTACATTAGCTTCGTTCCAGAACTAAAATGTTTTTACACATTTAACACATTTTGCACATTTTTCACCAAAATGCGTTCCCGTACACCAAAAAGTTTGCAAAATGTTCACTTCTCTTTGAACAAAAATGGCGCTGAATGGCTTTCTCTTTAGAAACTTTTTACACGACAAATTTGGGCGAGCAAAATGTGCAACGTGTTTACCGGCTTCGGATTGGCTGATACGTCGACTTTGACATTTGTTCCAGTTTTTATGACGTTTCTGCCATTTATCCGTTCCCGTACATTTTAGAAAAATGTGTATGTGGAACTCATTTTCGACAGTTTGCTCTTTTGACACTTTTATCATTAAAAAAGTACTGGAACGAAGCTATTGTATTTGGTAATTGTGGACATAAGATATAGCCCGCATATAACCACCGCCCGAAAATGGGTCTCAAACTATCAGTTTCGTGGAAGGAACGATATTTTTGAATACCACGACGCTTAACGATTTCGCCTTAACCTTACATATAGCTTCAAAGACCTCAGATTCGTTCATACAACGGAACATAAAGTTCAAATCTGTATCAGAAAATTTATCGAATCCTTAAGCACTTTCCATACAATAGATTCGCCACTTTTCGTGTTTTACATTCTTGGAAACCCGAAAATGCCAAATATCTTGAAAATATTGTAAGTCGAACTTTACCAAACTTCATCCAAGATTTAGCTGGGTACATTATTTATTTCCAAGCGAATTGCCTCTAATTGGGCATATCGAGTTCCGCATGGGCAGGAAGTATCCCCATGAACTCGGAACGTCCACATGGGTCAAGATTGAAAATCCCCAAGATAATTTTTGGGGAAAAAAGAATTTTGCTTCTGCCTCAAATTTTTATTTTTATATGGACGTATATAGAAAAAAACAGCTTTTATAAAATAATTTTCACAATTATTTGTGAGATTTTTTTGAGTATTGGGAACACCAAATACCTAATTTTGGCTAATAGGGTTAGATAAAATCGGGTGGGGAAAAAGAATTTTGCTTCTGCCTCAAAACATGATTTTTATATGGACGTATATAGAATAAACAACTTTTATGGAATCATTTTCACAATTATATGTGAGATTTTTTGAGTACTGGGAACACCAAATACCAAATTTTGGCTAATTCGGTCAGATAAAATCGGGCGGTACCGTTATATGGGGGCTATACCACATCGTAAGACAATGTTCACATTATATGACAAAAAAAACAAATGTATATAAAAAGAGAAAATCCTGAAATCGGTGCTACCATATTATAGAGCCATATGAAAGCGTAGTCCTATGTTTTTTGTTGGAAAGTTTTGCGACCACTGGGAAACTCAAATGTCAAATACAGTTAGTTCGGTCAACAAATGTAGCTAAAATACTGAAATTACCTTAAATCGGGAGATGAAACCCTCAATATACCGAAAATCAAGAAGTACACTTATATTAGGGCTATAACTAAACGTGGGCCTAGCTGAAAAATGTTTGGTGAAGAAGTGTTGTGACTCCTAAAAACCTCACATGTTAAAATACAGTAAGTTCGGTTACATATTTTACCTAAAATCCTCAAAATAGCGAAAATTAGGAAGTACCTTTATAGGGAATCTATACGTAAACATGGACTTATGTTCAAGTTTCGTGACTGCGGGGAACATCAAATATCAAATTACGGATAGTTCAGTAACAAATGTAGATGTATTCTTATATGGGGCCTGTACCTAAAGATGGCCTATTTTGACAATTGCCTATGTTGACAATAAAGCAGTGATATGACACCTAAGAACTTCAAAGGATAAATTACAGCTAGTTCCGTTAAAAATTATTGCTAAAATCCTCAAATTACAATTTTCGGTGAGGAAATTTTTTGCCCACTGAGAACCTAAAAAGTCAAATTACTGATAGTTCGGTTGAAAATTGTTGCTAAAACCCTCAAAAACCGAAAAACGGGAGTTCGTTTATATGGGGGCAATATCAAAACATGGACGTGACAATCTTTGGGGGAGAAGTTTAGGGACTGCTGGAAATATTAAATGTCCAATTACAGGAAGTTTGATAAAAAATTGTTGCTAACATCTTAAAAATACCGAAAATCGGGAGGTACCTTATATAGGGCCTACACCAAACCACAGACATTAAGGCTAACCATTTTTTTATACCCTACACCACTATGCGGAAAGGGTATTATAAGTTTGTTTTGGGAAAAATTCATGTAACACCGCGAAATATTGTCGGAGAACCCCAATGTGGTATACCAATCTTCATATCTCAACGAGATAAAGCGATTTTGAGATGTGTGTTCGTCCGTCCCTTCTTCTGTTCATTATAAATTGTAATCAAACTCCAGGCCGCAATTATGGACCGATTGTCACGAAATTTTGAATGGAGGTCGGGTTCATACCAGAATAGATCCCTATTTTTATTGGTGATGATCGTAAAATATTTAGCCGATGAAATGGACCAAAAACATAATTTTTATCAGATTTTGTAGCTGCTCTGTAGATCGCAATAATAGTCCGATAGCCTCGAAATTTTAACTAAGGTCAGAGTATATGAAAAAGAAGAAGCTTGCAATTTAAGATGGTAATCAGATAAAATTTAGTGGGTTAAATGGGCCACAATTTTTGTGTGAAAATTGAGAAAATGTTTAATATGCAGCTTATATCTTTATTCCTGGATGAGATATTCCGGGTAACTAGACTATAGTTGGAAGAGGAACGCTTGACCTACACACATAAAAACTTTCCGATAAACAGCTTTATCAAAATTTTTATGTATTTTGTAACTAACTAAAATGAAACTAACTTTTTAAAACTCGATGAAATAAAAGTTATTATGTTTTCAATAAGTAACTACCTGGAAATACAGTACGTCAAAAAACTGAAAATGTTTGGGGAAATGTTTGATAAACACGTTTGTAAATATGACAATTCGTTTATCGGTAAAAAAAATCAATTAAAGATTAATTGAATATTTGAATTTGTTTATCAAATCGTTATCCATTTTTTTCTGTGTATCTATCGATGTCAATTGTGTTGGTGTACATAATAAGATAACAGAGTTACAGTCTAATATACCCAGCATGGTACAATAATACAGGTAGCATTATCAAGCCAGCTGATGGTAACATAATGTGTCAATTCCATTGAATTGATGTCAAATTTTGACATCTTATGTTACCAACAATTGCCGATGCGGCTATCTGTGTATTTGTACCATGATACCCAGTTATTTGTTTGTAGTGTAATCATAAACACGCTAGAGGTCGCAATTATAGCTCAATAATCACGAAATTGTTCACGAGGTAAGAGTTTAGGTAGAAGAAGATGCCTACAATTTTGGATGATGACCTGATATTATTGAGCGGGTGAAATGGACCATTACTTTTGTATGAAAAATAAAAACAATATTTTTGGTCTATATTTTAATTCCTGGAGGGCATATACCGGCAAAATAGCCTACATATGGAAAAAGAACTACTGACCATCCCCTGATGCAAATTGCAATAACGTGTCTGCTAGATAACGGGCCTACTGCCTAATATATAATGGGTTTTGTGAAGAGAACTACATTTTCTCATACCCAGTTTTTTGCATTATTGCAAATTACATGGTGCCCTAGCGTATTAATTGTCCAATTGGATTTTTATAAATACATTGCAGCATGGGTCGCTTTGCCACCTTTTTTCAAAATGATTCCCCAGCCAGGCAACATCAAATTTTCAAACGTAGCAAAATACCCTTCAGTAATGTTGGTGACATTTTCTGGGTATTTCAGCCATGTAAAACTTCTCTACAAGTGGTGTCTTAGGGCACGCCCTTCGGATTCGGAGATAAGCTGTTGGTCCCATATCATTGAGCGAATATGAATCGGGGTACACTCACTCACTGATATGAGAGAAGTCTCCATTGTCCCTCCTGGGATGTTTTTGAAACAATTATTAGTATTTAAGCTTGGTGTGATATGATGCCAGAATCCAGAAAGTTATTTCTTACAATAAGTTAATTTGTTCCATAAATAAATTTAATACCCAGGGGTTGTGGTGTAGGGTATCACATGGTCGACCCCGTCCGACTATAACCTTGGCTTACTTGTTCAATTAGTAGAATTGTGTGTGTGAGAAATTTTTACACACACAATCACAAATGGGAGCCACATTGCCTACCATTGGTGTAGGTAATCATAGAGTCGGGCCTGCCCGATTTTGATCCTTTCCTTATTGTTTTTTATTCAAATTTCTATTTTTAAGGGTATATGTACGTATTTTGACTAGAAATTAATTCGATACTGTATACATGTATTTGCCTTATTATTATTTGGAATATTGTTTATTCCCAGAACTACCTAGATAAGCCTTGTGAGCAAGTTTTTTCTGTGGAAAAATATGTATATCTCCCAACAGAATAAAGTCGTTCTCGAAAATAATTGTTCCCATTGAAACGAAATTTTGCTTTTTCCATGAATAACAATTTTCGTATTTTTATATGTTTTACGAAAATACTGGAATCAGATTTTTAAACCTAAAATTACATTTATTTTTTTTTTAATCCAAAACAAACTTTGACACAGAAATCTTTTTCTTAAAGCTCAAAACTAAATTATCTCAGAATTCTGTGGAAAAGAATCATTTGATCTAAACATGATTACAAGTTAGTAGATAAAACAGCAGTCAGTCAGTATTCATCTTTGAAATTACAGTAATTTTATTTAATGAAAATCTGAAGCAGAATTTCTCCTTAAACACACAAAAAAGATGGCAAAAATAGATTCAAAAGCAAAAAGAAGATAAAACCAAACTTGTAATGACTTTGACACAAATCCAGTTTGTTTTTGCCTTATTTCTTTGATTGTTTCTTTCATTGACAAGACGAAATCCAGAAAATTGTAGTTTGTGAAAGACAAGAAGAAGATGAGGAAAACGCCAACATGACCAACAGCGAAATGAAGAAGAAAAAAAAACACAGAAGAAAATAATACCACTCTACCTATGGTTAGGATAACAATAATCAAATCTATATCCTTAGTAAGGAGAGGTATGTATGTATGAATTGTGGAGCTGCGGAAGGTATCCTGGCAGTGAAAACTTGAACCAGATATAAACAACAACAACTTACTGTGCAACCAATAATAAAAATATATGTATGTATGTACGAAAAATGGAATAAAAACCATGCACACACACGTAGTATGTATGATGCGTATGGGTATGTGTGTAGGTGGCTTGCTCTATGTGTTTGTAAACATGAATGAATGAGCTTGAAAAATACCTTCCTTGCAACCTCAGTAACAACCTCAGCAGCATTTAGCATTCAGGATCCTATGTAGGATAGAATTGAATGCCATACCATTGATATTGTGAATGCCATACCAGTCAAGAATGTAACGAAAGCCTCCGTCCGTGTTGTTGTGGAAGTTAAAAGGTAAACGGGGCGGGAGCACCAACAATATATCCTTACAACTTTGTATGTTCAAACGCACTCATACATTTACGCTGACACCCGCACACACCATGGGATAGCACACGCTCAAAAACACACGTACACACACATTGTTGTTGCCAATACGCACGAACAACACGAAAATTGTTAAGACCAACAACACACACTCACACACAGGCAACACAACGGGACAATAACGAAAGGAAATTTAGCCTTCGGTTTTTTTGCTTTGCCAGGAAGCGAGAGAGCGCAAAGAAAAGTAGGTGCCTGTATTTTTTGCAAGTAAATTTAATTGAAGCTTCGGTTCTCTTTTTTTCGGGATAAAATATTTAATTAAATTTTACATTTTTTCACTTTTTGCACCACACACCGCTTTTTAAGGGGTTTTGCTTTTGAATTGAGCAATTGGATTTTTTTAAATGTAACACAAATTTCACAAAATGTTTTGAGCAAAGATTTAAAGTATTTTTTTATTTTATATCGAATTTTAGGTATTCTTTTAGTTGTTATTGTAATTCTGTTGCTTATTGATTGGTTGTTGTTTTTGTGTTTGTTTTTTGTTTTAAATTTTTTTCCATTCTTTAATTTAATTCCATTTAAAGTAATGCTACGCGTTTGTCTAGTTTGCGCAACATTTCACAGAAAACTGACACGAAAATTGTTGTCGTCCAGCTGGACGTATGAGTGACAATGATTTCGATTCACTCTTTTTGTTGGGCTTTCACCGTTATTTGTTCCACCAAAACCAAAGAGATAGCATCCTCCACAAACAATGAGCATAAATCCAAATGAGTGGGAGAGTGTGGGAGAGAGCGTGAGCAAGCAAAAAGAAAGCTTTTAGCCACCCACAAATAGATGAACGAGAAAAACGAATGCTAGTAATAATGAAAGAGCTTTAACGGAAATCCGCTAATATCTTATAGCAAATAACAAACTACAACAACAACAAGAAATTACTTAAATCATAAAAAATATTTAATAACTTAACTTTGCACTCAATATATTTCCTATGTATCTAACTTTATACTCTCCCTTAACCCCCGCCAAAGCCACCATTTTCCTTCCTACATGACCCAACATTAAGCCCAGTAACCCACTACCTTACATTTACAGCATCTGTTAGTTGTACATTGCCACCTTTATTAGCATCCAAGTGTCAAAAAGAGAAAATGAGAAATAGAAGTAACTGAAAGAGAGTGAGAACAACTCAACATATGTTTTAACATTACCTAGGAAAATTACTGTAAGTTTCGCTTTTTTTCTCACGCTCATACTCCCACAATTTCTTTTCCCATATTCTTTCAGTGGTTTTCCTTTTAATGCCTTATCCACTACACATGTGGCGCTGTTGGGGTTCTGCTACTGTTACAACTGCTGCTTCTCTAGCTGCCGCTGCTGCTAGTGTATGGTATATGGACTTCCTTTTTGTTGTGTGTGTGTCTTTTGTTTCCATTGTTCAGTTCAAAATCAAGAATTGTATAACCTTGCCGCTTTTGCATGACCATTAACAGTCGTCGTCAGTCTGTCAGTCAATCGGCTGGTTGGCGCTGGATGATGGTTGGGTGTAAAAAGATGACACCTTCGCTTACATCTATACATAATTTAAACAGATACTGGAGGCGGGGAGACAGATGTATGCTTCCAAAGTTGACACATTTTCGGAAATATGAAGTAAATTTTGGCCGGGCAAAAATCTGAATGTCCAAAACCATATGAGCAAAATTGTAACTGTTACCGAAATCATAAAAAAGTAAGAACGGTATTAAGTTCGGCATCGATGACACCAATATTTTCTACCCATTGTGAATCCGAAATATCAAGTAACAGCTAAAACCTTCAAAATACCGAAAGTCGAGATATACGTTCTATGTTAGCTATATCAAAACGTGGATCTGTACCGACCATTCTCAGCGGGAATGTTTTGTAAACCCTCGGAAGATTCAATATCACTTTTCACCCTTTTCGGTTAGATTATAACCACATTATCTTACCGACGGAAAGCAGGTTCTATGGGGGGCAATATCAAAACGTGGACCTGTAACGAAAGATTTCTGGGGAAAGTCTTGTGGACCCAATGAGGGCTAAAATTTCGGTTAAATAATAATTCCTAATCGGAAGGTACCATTCTATGGTAAAAGTTTTGTAGCCCCAAGGAAGAGTAAATACCAAATTTAAACCATTTATATGGGATAATGATGCTAAAATCTTCAAAATACCGAAAATTGGGAGCCGTCATATAGGGGCCATATCAAAACGTGGTCTTCAACCGATAAATTTGTGGGGGGAGTTTTGTATCCCCAACGAAGACTAAAAACCAAATTTCAGCCATTACGATGTTATGAAGCTAACTATAGAGACAGATTTCTGGTGGAAAAGTCTTGAAGGCCCAAAGAAGACTAAATACCAAATTTCAGGCATTTTGGTAAGATTATGCGGTGGCTAAAATCTCCAAATACCGAGAATCGGCGTTACCGTTCTATGAGGGGACATATTAAATCGTAAACCTGTGTCGACCATTCTCAGCTGGAATGTTTTGTAGCACAAAAGGAGACTAAATACTAAATTTCAGTCATTTTGGCGGTAAAATGATGTTGAAATCTTGAAAATACCGAATATCGGCCGGTATTGTTCTCTGGGGGCTATATCAAAACGTGGATCTGTACTGACAAAATTCTGGAAGAAATATTTCTAGCTCAGAGGAAGACTAAATACCAAATTGCAGTCATTTCGGTGTGATATTGAGACCACAACCTTCAAAATACCGTAAATCGGGAGTTACTGTTCTATGGGGGCTATATGAAGACGTGGATCTGTACCGAAAATTTTCACATGAAATATGTTATGCCCCCTACGAAGACTAAGTGCCAAATTTCAGCCACTTCTGTCGGATCTTGAGGTCACAACTATCGATATACCGAAAATCGGGAGGTACCGTTCCAATGGGGGCTGTGTGAAGAAGTGGACCTGTACCAAAAATTATCTTTGGTAAAATTTTGTAACTCCATAGAAGACAAAATACTAAATTTCAGTCATTTCGGTGTGATAATGAGGTTAAAACCATTAGAAATCGGAAGGTACCGTTTATGGGGGCTATATCAAAATCTGGAATTCTACTGACAATTGTTGGGCCAAGTTTTGTTTAGCTATTTCGGTGTGATAATGAGGACACAAGCTTCAAAATACCGAAAATGGGGAGGTACATTTCTATGGGGGCTATACGAAGATGTGGACCTATACCGGCAACTTTCAGGTGGATGGTTTTATACCCCCAACTAAGTGCAATATTTCTGTCAATTTGAAGGTACCGAAAATCGGGCGTTATTGTTCTATGGGGGCTATATCAAAAAGTGAACCTACAATGAAAAAATTTTTAGGGGAAATTTGTGTAGGCCCCAAGAAGACTAAACACTAAATTTCCGCTATCTCCGCCACTAAATTTTCCGCTATAAAGTCTTGTAGGCCCAAAGAAGACTAAATACCAAATTTCAGGCATTTTGGTAAGATTATGTGGGTGCTAAAATCTTCAAAATACCGAGAATCGGCGTTACCGTTATATGAGGGGACATATCAAATCGTAAAGCTGTGTCGACCATTCTCAGCTGGAATGTTTTGTAGCCCAAAATGAGACTAAATACTAAATTTCAGTCATTTTGGCGATAATGATGTTAAAATCTTGAAAATACCGAATATCGGCCGGTATTGTTTTCTGGGGGCTATATCAAAACGTGGATCTGTACTGACAAAATTCTGGAAGAAAGATTTCTAGCTCAGAGGAAGACTAAATACCAAATTGCATTCATTTCGGTGTGATATTGAGACCACAACCTTCAAAATACCGTAAATCGGGAGTTACTGTTCTATGGGGGTTATATGAAGACGTGGATCTGTACCGACAATTTTCACATGAAATATGTTATTCCCCCTACGAAGACTAAGTGCCAAATTCCAGCCACTTCTGTCGGATATTGAGGTCACAACTATCGATATACCGAAAATCGGGAAGTACCGTTCTATGGGGGCTGTGTGAAGAAGTGGACATGTACCGAAAATTGTCTTTGGTAAAATTTTGTAACCCCATGGAAGACAAAATACTAAATTTCAGTCATTTCGGTGTGATAATGAGGTTAAAACCATTAGAAATCGGAAGGTACCGTTCTATGGGGGCTATATCAAAATCTGGAATTCTACTGACAATTGTTGGGCCAAGATTTGTTTAGCTATTTCGGTGTGATAAGGAGGACACAAGCTTCAAAATGCCGAAAATGGGGAGGTACCATTCTATGGGGGCTATACGAAAATGTGGAACTATACCGACAACTTTCAGGTGGATGGTTTAATACCCCCAACGAAAACTAACAGCGTGTTTTTGTACAAAGTTTTTGACCATTCGTTCGTCGATTTCATGAACGAAGACACAATTTGGTTTTCATAGCAATTGACGTCTGTATTCGTGTGACAAACAAATGAAAGCTTTTCATTTTCGTAATTTTTTGGTTTTCCTAACAAAATCAGACGAACGAATACGTCAGAAATAAACGAATGGAAAAGACCCATCGTTATGAATGAAAACTGAATTATTTGAGTAATAAATGACACAAAACACATGAAAACTGGTGAGGAATCTCATTTTATTTAATTTCACTGAAGCACAAAAGAAGAAGTGCCGCCGCTTCTTCATATTATGTGAATTATTTTTTTGGCAAATTTGTTTAAATTTTTGTCTCCCTTTTTCTTTGTCATCTGTTTATCGGGGTTGCCATTAAACAACACATATTACGTACTGATGCAGATGCAAAATTCACAAAATAAGCATTATGGAAATCCTGAAATATAAAAGCTTTTCCGAAATAGACGAAGGCTTTTAGATAAAAACGAATGGTTCGTAAAATCTTACAAGAACCAAATTTTAAACGTATACGTTTTAATACGAACGGTTCGTGTGACAGGCAAGCATTTTTACAAAAACACGCTGTAAGTGCAACATTTCTGTCAATTTAAAAGTACCGAAAACCGGGTTATTCTATGAGGACTATATCAAAAAGTGAACCTACAATGAAAAAATTTTTGTTGGAAATTTTTGTAGGCCCAAAGAAGACTAAATACTAAATGTCTGCTATCCCGGTGTGATAATGAGGCTATAATTTTAACAATACCGAAAATCGGGAGCTGCCGTGCTATTAGGGCTACATCAAAACGTGGATATCCGCCGACAAATTGTTGGTGGAAAATTTTGTAGTCCCAAATAAGACTAAATGTGAAAATTCCGGTATTTCGATGGGATAATGAGACAATAACCGTGAAAATACCAAAAATTGTGGTTACCGTTCTGTGGGGGCTATTTGAAAACATGGACCTACACCGAACAATTTCTGGTGGAAAGTTTAATAGCCCCAACGAAGACATAATACCAAACTTCAGCCATTTCGGTGTGATATAGAGGTCGCAACCTACAAATTTTATAGATGGACATGTTCTCTGAGTACGGAAATCACAATTTACATTCCCACCACACCAAATGTCGGATGTCCGACACGTCTGAACAATTTCGGAGCTCGTTTCCGATTTCTATTTTATTTCCGTTAGGAATTGTTTATCCTATTTCATTTAGATTTCGTTTCGAATTCAAAGCGAACTGTCTGAAATAAATTTCCTTTCCGAATTTCAAAAATTGATGCGATTTCGTTCCGAAATTATTTCAACATCTTCACACAACATACGTTCACATCCGAAATTCGTACTGATTTCGTTATGACTTCGGAACGATTGATTTGCTGTGTTGAATTGCCAGTGCAAGTGCATCAGTGTGAATGCTATTCTAGCTTGCCCTATAGGCTCTTTGATCTAGAAATTTTCGCTTGTACTTTTGGACATCTCTCTCTAGATCATGAAAATCCCTCCTGACGTGTCTGAGCATGTGGAAGCCTTTCCACAAGATAATGACAGAGAAGCTCAGGCGATAGCCATGCATCAACAACATCGGTGCTGATGCACCGGTATCACTTCCTCATGAAAATGGTCCACTAATTTGGAGAAAATGCCAACGTTTTATTTCAAAGCGAATATCTCTCTTCTGAAAGATGTATATCAAAAGCAAAACCTGACAAGGAAAGTAGAAAATATCACCTTTACAACAATGTGAAGTAGGTTGTCATAGATGGTCAAACAACAGAGATATCGCAATAGTCGGTAATGCATCCCTTTTTCCATTTTTCGTGCAATCACGCTACAGGTCGGAATTTTGATCGGATCCTAACGAAATTTTGGGGGTTGATGGGGGTCTCACAGAGAAAGAAGCCTATTGAAGGTTGCCGTACATCCTACTTTTTCAATTTTAATATTTTGAATTTTTTTATGTCAAAAGCTTATGCACAGGGGTAGTGGTATAGGATATCACATAGTCGGCCCCGACTTGACTATAGCCTTGGCTCACTTGTGTTTGGAATGTAAGTTTGTTGATCACTAGGAACCCTAAATGTCAAATTATAGCTAATTCGGTTTGAAAATGTGACTAAAACGTCAAAATATCTGAAATCGGGGGGTACCGCTATATGACGGCTATACCAAACCATGGGCCGATATAGCCCATCATCGAACATGACCTGACTGCAAACAAAAGACGCATCTTTCCAAAATTTCAGGGTCCTATCTCCATTTTTGTGTATACTAGAGTGATTACCACAGACGGACGGACGGATTGACGGACATGCATAGATCGACTCAGAATGTTACCCTGATCTAGAATATATATACTTTATAGGGTCGCAAATGATTATTTCAATGTGTTACAAACGAAAAAGCAAATTTAATATATCCTCCATACTATGGTGGAGGGTATAAACATCAAATATCACAGTGGATAAGATTATTCTGATGCCTGGGAGCATTTAGGCATGGACATATCGTCAGAATGACGAAGATGGGCTATATCGGTCCACTCCTTGCGGTACCTCTCCCACAAAAGTTCGAAAATGTTCGGAAAATTTGTGCGCACCATAACTCTTGAAGGGAGGAACCGATTTGATCCAAACTTTGCACATCGTGAAATTTCTACCAGACTTTGATGAGGTTCTAATATGGACTCAATCGGTCCACTCCTTTGGGTACCTCCCACACAAAATTTCGGATAAGTTCAGATAAGGACTTGCTCTCGAATTGCTTTGATTTGTGTTACAACAACTTGTCCACAACAAGTCCATACTTCCTGAGAAAATAGCCTGAAAGGTGCAAAAAACCCATACGATACAGTGTGTAGTGATTGGAGCGCAAGGTATATCTCGAACGGGTCTGCCGATTCGGCACAAAATTTGGCCTTCATAATATTTTGTCCAAACATATTTTAAGTTCGAAGATAAGATATATCGGTCAACTCCTTCAGGTATCTCTCCCACAAATGTTCAAAAATATATTGGCTGGAGAGCACGATAACTCTCGAACTGATCAACCGATTTGGTCCCAAAATTTGGCATTCGTTATATTTGGCCAATCTTAGTTTCAGTTCAAAGATGGGCAAAACCGGTCCACAACATCCGGTACATCCCCCCAATATTTAAAAATTGCACTAGAATGGTATGCATGATATCCCTTGAACGGGGCAACCAATTTGGTCCAAACTTTGGTTATCCAAATATATTTTCCAAATTTAATTTAATTCTAAAATGGCCCATATCGGTCCTCTCATTAGGATACCTCCCCCACAAAAATTCAACATTTGTGTCCAAGTGCAATTTAGGGTCTGTTCGAAAATCCTTTGGAAATTCATACCGATGCTGTTCGATATGGTCCTGTTTACAGCGATATCATGTTTTCCGTAGACAAGTCCATGCTTCTTGGCATACTGGACCAAAATTTATACGATGACCCACTAAAATGACTAGTGGGCGAGATATCTATCGAAAAGATATGACTCCCAAAATAAGATCCACTTTGTTAAGTACCTCCTCCGCAACACTTTTGAACTTTAATCGTAATCTACATTTTTGTCGGCAAGTTCAAATGTCCATAAAGTGTTTCAATTCACACGGGCTGAGGGTATATCTCCGTCTGCAAAGCCGACTGATACTTTTTTACTTGTTTAATTTAAAATCTATGACTTGTCAAGTATATTTTTAATTAAATGTTTATAATTTAGCTAAAACAATTAATGTTGGTGCCGAAAAGTACGATTAAGTACTAAAAGTAATATAATTGTGACGTGTCAAAATACTATGCCGTTTTGCTTTTGCCTCTCTATTTACACATCCGCCTACTTAATCACAAATGAACCTGGATCAAATTTATATTTTGTCAAAATATTTATGCCGATGACTGTATGTGGCTAACGACACATTTAAGACACTTGTAAACTACTCAATGCCGGGTTGCTTAAGCATTACCATTGAAATTTCGTGTGGTCCCAAATCTTCGGATGATTTCGCGTTCCGTATGACATATGCAACATAGCTAATTGAAGTTATATCTTACATGGAGTAACATTCAAATGCAAAATAGATGATAGCTTTGGGCTCCTACCATGAATACAATTACTCCTAGTTGGTAGAATTATTTTAGCCGTTCCGAATCTGACTTTCAGTAGTAAGTAGTCGCTTATGTCCACAGGACCCGGTCAACTTATTTTTTTAGATGTATAGCGCCAACATCTTCAACTCCCCGAAACTGAATTCTCTCTTTTATCGAAAGACCATTTGTAGAGAAGTTTTACATGGTTGAAATATTTAGGAAATATTGCTTTATTCCCTGAGAAGTACTTTTTGGCTAGCGTTGAAAATGTGGTGTTGTCTATTTTTGGATTCTAAACCATTGCACCAATATTTTTGAATTTAATATTCAATATTCAGCAGAATTATTTTTAACAGCGCCGTTGATGGAGATCGAAGCTAAAAGTTGTAAATTATCCAGCTTTATCTGGTTTAATTTAGATCAGTGTATATTCTGAGAAACGTTCCAAAAATTCCAGTGCAAACATCCCCGAAGGGACAAGGGAGACTTTTCTCATATCATACGACACCACTTGTAGAGAAGTTTTACATGGTTGAAATAATCAGGAAATGTCGCTTATTTACGCTGAGGAGTGTTTTTTGAAAATGTGACGACATAGTATTCTAGTATGACAAATGCCTACTTTCTAACATAATGTATGCTTGCTTGCATAGCTGGCCCATTACAGAACATTTGTCGTATAGGCCGAACTAAGAAAAGATCTCCAATTCTCTCTATTTGTTGCTTCGCTTTCTCGAATACCGCGCCTTTTCATCTCATCATCCACTTGTTTGCGCCATCTATTCCTTGGCCTGCCAATTCTGCGTGCACCGCCACCGGTCCGTGTTTAAACACCTTTTTAGCGGGGTCATCATCGCTCATTCTTATAATATGGCCTAGCCAACGCAATCGCTGCATCTCGATACGTTTAACAATATTGATGTCGTTGTACAGCAGATACAGCTCGTGGTTCATGCGACGTCGATATTCACCGTCAACGCAGATCTTTCGAAGAATTTTTCTCTCAAACACACCAAGCACTGCCATGTCTGCTTGCGCAAGTACCCAGGCTTCGGAGCCATACATCAGCACGGGTAGTATCAGTGTTTTGTAGAGCGTTATTTTTGTTTGACGAGATGTGGCTTTGCTTTTATACTGCTTACTTAAACCAAAGTAGCATCTGTTGGCCAATACAATTCTTCTTTTTATTTCACAACTGATGTCGTTTGTTGTGTTTACGGAGGTGCCGAGGTAGACGAAGTCTTTTACTACCTCAATATTATAGGAACCATCTTCCACAGTCGGTCCGAGCTCAATAGACGCATTACGCGCCGACACCATCAACTTGGTCTTCTCACCGTTTACCGCCAGACCCACTTTAGCAGATTCTCCTTCGACCTTCATAAAGGTATCAGGTTCTTCTTTTACTGATCCGCCTATGATGTCTATATCATCAGCCTATGATGTCTATATCCTGCCAGATGGTGCTAACTAGCTGATGAATACACCTTATCAGCGTGTCGCCTCCGGTTTTGAACAGCTCGGCTGGTAAGCCATCGGCTCCTGCTGCCTTGTTATTCTTCAGCCGATTTATTGCTGTCTTTACCTCATCTTGGCTGGGCGGTATACATTCAATACCATCTTCTGGGATTGGGACTGTGGTATCGTCGTCGTCTTCGCTGCTATTGGATACCAACAGTTTTGAAAAATGTTCTTTCCATATCCGTTCGTTCTTATGGGAGAACGCGCGGCACATGTTAGCTCACTACCTTTAACGGGTGTTAAAGGCAGTTCCCCAGGTGACACCACGGGGAGGTCAGTGTCCACTTGAGATGAAAGAGGGACCAAGATAAATCCTGGGCTTTGCCAACATACATAACATAACATAATGTATACGAAAGCTTAAAAAAATATGTGGCTCATCTACGCGTACATCACTAACACACAATGAACAAAAGTTAACTGATGTCGCTCTCTGTAAAAATCCCCCTCAACAAAAGCACACAAAAAAACTGTGGCAACTCTATTACAAAAAAGTATATCACAGCCAAATTTGGCTAACAGCAAAATTCGTCTGGAAGGGTGCTCTTGTCTTGTGCCAGTCAGTGTTTGTCCGTCTGCCAATGGTCTGGGCTGACAGTCATTCAGTCATTTATGGTGGCATGGTTGATGATTGTGAGAGTAAGTGAACAACAACGAACAAAAAGTGGCGATACTTGCGATTCTTTACGAATTGCCACTGCACATTGTTGAACTAAATGTGTCGTTGTTGTTATTGTTGCTGTCGTGGTTACTGTTGCTGCTTGCCATAGCAGCCAGCAGCAGCTCAGCAGTAGCTATACACTGTATGTATTTCCTTGTTAGCCATAATTTAAGGATGTTGTTGATGATGTTGGTGTGATTTCATTGTTACAAATCGCTTTTTAAAAACTAACCTTGCTTTAGGCACAGGGTTACTGTTGTTGTGTTTTTGACCTTATGCTGCTCTGCACTACACAGTACACTGTGAATGTAGTAGAACACATGTAAACACACTCACACAGAGAGAGAGTCACCCACAAAAAAACAAAAAAACGTATTTGTATTTATTACTGCTCGGGGCAAAGGGATATGATAGGCGTATTCGAATGTCATCAACAAAAGGATTTAATGCAAGTGAATATATTTATGTATCTGGGTGTGTTGTTGTATGACAATGTGTAAGATAGGAAATCAAAAAACCGGTTATTTGACAAATCATCTGTAACGGGTAATGCATACATATGTTGCCACAACATCCCCAAAGGGACAAGGGAGACTCTCTCATATCATGAGGGCACGCTGACTCATATTAGCTCAATAATATGGGCTCCGAGTCCGACGGCTTGTTTTGCCACACCACTTGTAAAGAAGTTAATCAGGTCTGAAATACTTAGAAAATGTGGGCCAACATTACGCTGAGGGGCTTTGTCTCCACTGAAAATCTTCCATTTCACTCCATTCTAATTGGGAATTTATACACCAGTTGAGACTTCAGCGGTCGGCAATTTCATCCCTCATACCCAAATCACCTCAATTTTATGCAAAATAGAATAGGGCTTTGGCGATATCTACTTTCGAAAGAGTTTGCAGATGGTCAGCAACAGCAGCTTTGCAGTGATACACATGTATCTACACCAAGATAAGATCTTGCTGCTTCCGTTCTACAGGTGCTTCGAAGGTATCCGGAAGCATATCCTTCCTAATCCGAAGTATTCCATCATCCCTCGACTTCTTAGTCTAGTCTTTCATAGACTTATTGGTGAAAAACTTAACAACAAGCCCCTCCACTTTCCCATTTACTAACTTATAAGGTTTCTGCGAATATGCACTGACTGTAGAGATTTCTTCGCCATCGATGCATATGACACAGGCGAATGGACCGACTGTGATAGTCTCAACTTCTTAGAGGCAGGATGTTGTTCCTCAAACGACCTCTTCCTCCCCATAACCACTGATTGTTGTTTTGAATTGGTCGACTAAAGACTAGCGAACTTTGAAGTACTTGACATTGTCACAGACCCATCATTGCTCCGTCATCTCGTATTGGCATCTAAGTCGGATGGTTTCCCTCTATTCATCAACGGACTCACCTCCATCATCCTGTTGACAGGTTTTAGAGTTGAGGCCGATGAGGAGCCAAGCGAAACAGTTTCGTAGGATTTGGGATACCTTCATTTCGTTTCTTGGCTTATTCTCAGCCATCTCTGAAGACTGTGACTTAGACGTATTGGTCGAAATGGTACCCTTATCTGAACAAAATAGCCTCTGTAGGTGCCCTACTGCTCATAGCTATGTGAGAATGTCCCCTTTCCGAACTTCCTCACAAACTTTAGGTTCGATCTTATCAGCTGAAATTCACTTGCGCTGATTGCAGTATGTAACTCCCCTTCTGTACGTTTACTTGTCCATTGCTTGTTTGACTTTGTCATTTTTGGAAGTCAGAGGTATCAGCGAATTTTCCGTCTTGTTGATTGGTGATTCTCCCTTACCATTTTCCTTCCCCAATGCTTTTTGCCTGAGAAGTAATGAGTTGTCGGATTTAACCGATACTAAGACGTCCAGTCTAATGGGTCAGGTCGTTTCGGCATATTTTTCAACGTAGTGTCACGGCTGGAGGTTGAGACATGGATCCCCTGTTGTGTCCATGGCGCCACCCTAATCTGGAAATGATAAATTATTCCTGAGGCTTAAGAGAATCATCCCTATAATTTTGTGGCACATTTTCCTCATTGAGTTTGTGGCGTGCTGCTGCAGAATCTGCTGTTGGGCGTAGGAAGCTCTTGTCGTGTCAACGAGTGGTCATGTTAGCATGTCTGTCAGTGTGTCGCACTGTGAGACCTGACCGGGACAGATTTATTTGGGTGTGGGATGACTGAAGACTGGCGGCATATACTGACGGAAAGTACCGGTACTATGATGACATTAGAGAATTAGTCAATATGGGTGTCACGTAGGGAGGGGCGGGATGGGATTTCAGTAGGGCACTTGAAGACAGGCGGACCTTTTTGTTGTGTTGTTTATGTAGGTTTGCACCTGAAGTGTTTGTTTGGAGAAGAATTAGACTTAGTGGAGGTAATCCCTCCACATAGTCATCTCTACAGTTGGGCGTGTTGGTGTTGGAGGAGAGTAGGAGGAGAGTTTGAGGAGTTGGTGTTGGTGCGGCGTCGTTTCCTTGTGTGGATGTCGTGTCAGCCATCCGTGAGGGTGGTTTCGTCCATTGTTTGTGTTGTGTTGTCCGTTGCTGCGATCCATGTGGCCCATTGTGCAGTCCGTGAGGACAGCATGTTAATTGTTTGTGGTCCTGTCTTATACGTTTTTACGCTGGCTAAATTGGAGGAGGTCACCAGTCCGGGGTTGTTTGGAGTCCAACTGGTAGTGGTCATTGGCCACGAAACCAGGTGCCCCAGATCTTCGGACCTGGCAGTTGGTGTTGGCCCCCTTGTGGGAGCATCGCGGTGGCTGTGATTTAGACCCAAATCGCGGGTAGAGTTTCGGCTCGAATGTGGAGTTGCATATCAACCGGGTGCCTGACTCAAAGCAAGGCTGGAGTTTAGATAGGCTCCGCTCCTACCCAAGGAGGCGACCACGTTCAAATACGTGAGAGCGAATTGGTACTCGTGCTTTCTATGCGGGGGGTTGTAGACACATTGTATTCACCCGGTGTTAAGAGCACTGTGAGGTAGACCGCAAGGTAGGTACTCACATGAAGCACCACGACGTATGTCCGAACATCCATCCATCTTATGAAATAAGGATACAGATCACAATTTTTTGAGATAGAGCTCTATAATTTGGTAGGGAAGTTTCTATCGCCCCTAGGATGTTTAGCATTGAACGCCTTCATATAGCCCCCATAGTGGTCTAAATATCTCACCGAAATGGCTGAAATTTGATATTTTGTCGCCAATGAGGTTATTCAAAACTTTGCACCTGAAATTTCTTAGTATAGGTCCACGCCTTCATATAGCCCCCATTGAACGGCACCTCCCGATTTTCGGTATTTTCAAGGTTGTGGCCTCAATATCTCACCGAAATGGCTGAAATTTGATATTTAGTCCTTCCACCTGAAATTTGTCGGTATAGGTCCACGTCTTTCTATAGTCCCCAAAAACGGTACCCTCCCCTTTTTTCGGTGTTTTGAAGTGTGTGGCCTCATTATCCCTCCGAAATGGCTGAAATTTGGTTTTTAATATTCGTTGTGGGTATACAGCTTTCCACCTGAAATTTGTCGGTATAGGTCCACGTCTTTATATAGTCCCCACCGAAATGGCTGGTATTTAGAATTTAGACTTCGTTGGTGTATAAAACTTTCCAACTGAAATTTGTCGGAATAGCTTCACGTCTTTATATAGCCCCCATAAATGGTACCCCCGATTTTCGGTATTTTGAAGGTTGTGGCCTCAATATCTACCGAAATGGCTGGAATTTGGAATTTAGTTTTCCATGCGGGTATAAAATATTCCAGAATAGAATTATCAGTATAGGTCTACGCCTTCATATAGCCCCATAGAAGCGTGCGTAGTCCTCTTTGGAACCAAAAAACGTTCCCCCAGCAATTTGTCAGAATAGATCCACGTTTTGATATAGCCACCATAGAACGGTACCTTCCGATTTTCGCTATTTTGAAGGTAGTAAGCACATTTCTCACCAAAATGGGTATTTAGTCTTCTTTGGGACTAAACGAACTTTCCCCCGAAAGTTTATCAGTATAGATCTATGTTTTGATGTAGTCCACATATAACGGTACCTCCCGATTTTCGGTATTTTTAAGGTTTTAGCCATATTATGTCATTGAAATGACTGAAATTTTTTATTTAGTCTGTTTTGGGGGAAAAATCGAAAAGTTGTTAGTATAAGTCCACGTTTTGATATAGATACCACAGAACAGTAGTTACCGATTTTCGGTATTTGGATTGTTTTAGCCGCATTATCCTACAGAAATATGTAAAATTCGATATGTTGTTTTCGTTGAGTTGTACAGCATTCCTGTAAAGAATTATCAGTAAAAGACCACGTTTTGATGTAGCTCTTATAATAGTACCTCCAGATTTGCGGTATTTTCAAGGTTTTAGACACATTATCCCACAGAAATGAGTAAAATTTGGTATATAGTCTTCGTTGGGGATATACAGCATTCCTGTCAGGATTTGTAGGTATGGGTCTATGTTTTGATATAACCCGTCGAAGATACCTCCCCCATTTTCTAACCAAAATGGCTGATGTAGTATTTCGCTATTATTTTAATTGTTTTAGACACATTATTCTACCGAAATGGTTGAAATTTGGCATATTGTGTTCGACATGGGTATATATACATATGTATGTATATGTACGTTTTAATATAGCTGTCATTGAAGAGATATTGCGATTTCTTAGAAATATTCTATACAACTCATGGTGGAGGTTATAACAAGTTCGGCTCGGCAGAACTTAACGCCGTTCTTTCTTGTTTAGTAAAAATTCGTAAAATCATGATATATGGATTAGACTGAGGTCGATCGCAGAAATAGCCTCCTTAATACGGCAAGGTCTAGACAACTAAGCCTAATACTTGTTGAGGTGTCCAGGTATTAACGAGACTCCATTCAAATACACTTAGTACCCTACTGCAGACCATGAAAAACGCCGATAGCGACCCAACAAATGTAGGTGCATATTTGAACAGTAGTTCCTGCACGCAGAAAAATATATGTTAGAAATATGGTTGGATCCAAACAAATATTTGTTTGGGACTGATTGCAAACAAATATATGTTTGCAACATTTTGTAAAATATCTCAATTTTATATGTTTGGGTACCAACATATTTTTTATGTTAGAACATATGGGTGGAGAAAGGTGGAGAAAGGATGTTTGTCAAAGAGAGTAACAACAGTGCTCTCGCCGCTGCGGAATGTTGTTTTATAATAAAGAGCTGTGTGTATGGTATAATAGAAGACGTAGAAGCGATGAAGGGGGGTTTTGTGCGTGTGTTTCTTGTTTTGTTGTTAACCAACGTAGCAAGCGAAGAGGAAAAGAAAAAATAGGTATAATTATCTTGTTTGTTTTCTTCAGTTTTTTTAATACCGGCATAGGTAAAATAAATGGTGTTTTTTAGTAAATTAAATGCCCAATACATTTTATAATTGAATCGAAATGGTGAATGGAATTATTTTATTGGACAAGAAAGAAATCGCATTTAACATTGGTAATTACATACATATGTATATTTGAAATATGGTACATCCATAATTATTTATTACATTACATAATCATTTGATTCCAGATGCCGATTCCACGCTGATGCTTTCAACTTTGAGGAAAATGTGTTTTATTTCAAAACTAAGGAGAAGCCTTCAACGATGATTTTATATATTTTTTCTTTTTAAAAGTGTGACTATTTACAAATTATTTCATTCAGTTTTTCTTTTATTAAGGCGTGTTATGCATTTCTTTGGAATTTTGTATGTACTTATGTGTCTTTGTTGTTTTGCCTTTTTTCTATGCCCATCAATAAAAAACACCACCATTTATAAATGTGTATATATGTTAGAAATAGCCAGTGAACGCTTGATGAGTGCAAGTGAGCATACATTTCAATGTGTTTCACATTGACATTTACGCTCCCTTGCTCTCAGAAAGCGCCACTTGTGCATGTGTTTGTTTTTTTTGTGGCTCTTGGGTTTGTATTTGTTTGCACCCAAATATATAATTTGTTTGCACCAAAATTTGTTTGCAGGACCCAAACATATGTTATGCTTGGAACTGCTTGCAATCAAATATATGTTTGCTGCAAAATATGTTTGGGACATATGTTAGAGAGGCCTTTTTTTGTGTGTATGGTCAACGAGATAATTGGGCCATACCAATGCGGCTTCAGACCTGGCAAGTCCACCATTGCACAGTGGTCCCACTTGTACGGGAAGGTGCGACAAAAATATTTATAATCGTCGGATCAATCTGATTTTTCAGTATATGCTAAAAATAAGTAAAAAATACTTTAGCCAAAAAATCATCAATATGGGTCCAGTTTTTCCTATAGCCCCCATGTAGCGGTACCTCCTGATTTCTGGTATTTTGAAGATTTTATCAACATTTTCGGCCCGAATTGGTTGTAATTTGTCATTTGGAGTTCTCAATGATCAACAAGTAAGAAAAGTCTATAGTCGGACGGAGCCGACCATGGGATACCCTATACCACTATCACTGAACAATCGCTCTGCACGGAACTTCTTTTCAATGATTGTAAAAAATTAATTATCAAATATCAGAGATGTAATGTATAATACTTATGACCAAAAAGTTATCTACCATGACAAAGACATTTTTGTAGCAGGAAAGAAAAATTTAGTTCACACAAACTAAAATGTAATGAAACCCACTTATGTAGTACTACTACTTCCGTTGTTTAACCGCTACGTTGTTGAAATTTTTGCCATTTTCAAACAAAAGTTTCAGTCCATTTAACCCGCTAAGTATTATCTGATCTTCACATTGGTTTGTACGCTTCTTCTTCATCATAAACTCAAACTTTGTTTAAAATTTTGGGGGTTATTATTTTGACCTACAGAGCCGCTACAAAATTGGTTAAAATTTTGTTTTTGGTCCATTTCACCCCTGAACATTTCACGATCATCACCAAAAAGTAATCATTTCTATTCTGGCCCGAACCCAACCTCCTTAAAAAATTCGTTACAATCGGTCCATAATTGCGGCCTTAAGCTTGTTTACAATTTTTAATGGACGGACACACATCGCTAAATCGCTTTATCTCGTCGAGATATGAATTTTGGCATACCAAATAAGGGGTCTATGACGAATATTTCGTGGTGTTACATACACTTTTGGAGAGACAATATGTAGCATGGGATAAAAATGTGGTTCTCTACACAGAACCCATTATATATTAGGCAGTAGGCCAGTTATCTAGCAAACACTTTATTGCAATTTACATCAGAGGAATGGCCAGTAGTTTTTTTTCCCATATGTAGGCTACTTTGCGAAATATTTATGTCCTCAAGGAATTAAAATATCGACCAAAAATAAAATTTTTATATTTTTCATATAAAAGTAATGGTCCATTTCACCCGCTAATCATCATTCAAAATTGTAGGCATCTTTTTCGACCTATACTCTTACCCGGTGCAAAATGTCGTGACTATTGATGTATAATTGCGACTTCTAGCGAGTTTATTATTACACTACATACAAATAACGGAATATATTAGGTTGTAACTCTGTTATCTGATCAGGCACACAAACATAATTGGCATCAATTGAAAGGTCAAGCGTTCCACTTTCAAGTATATCTCACTTGTCCGGAATGTCACTTCCAGGAATTAAGATATAAGCTGTATATTAAAAATTTTCACAATTTTCACACAAAAGTTTTGATCCATATAACCCTCTAAATATTATCAGATCGCCATCTCAAATTGCAAGCCTCTCCTTTGTGATATACTCTTAACTTATTTAAAATTACGCGTTGATCGGACTATTATTGAGACCTACAGAGCCGCAAGAAAATTGGATAAGTATTATATTTTTGGTCCATTTCACCCGCTAAATATTTCACGATCATCACCAATAAGAATAGGGATCTATTCTGATCTGAACCCGACCTCCATACAAAATTTCGTGACGATCGGTCCATAATTGGGGCTTGGAGCGTGTTTACAATTTATAATGGACAGACGGACGGTCGGACGGACGGACACACATCCCAAAATCGCTATATCTCGTCGAGATATGAAAATTGGTATACCACATTGGGGGCCTCCGACGAATATTTCGCGGTGTTACATGAATTTTTACCAAAACAAACTTATAATACCCTTTTCCACATATATATATATAAAAATGGTGTAAAAAATGTATAGTAATTCATAAAATGAGAACGGCTAGGCCGATTTCTGCAAAATTGTTTGTCAGTTATTCGTATTTTCGAGGAGAAGGTCTTTACGGAAGAAAATTTTGGAAAATCTCTCTGGAAAAGTCGGAAAATTGGAAAAATCGAAAATTGAGTTTTTGTATGAAATTTTAATCCTTAATAAGCGAGACGAAGTTCGCCGGGTCCGCTAGTAGGGTATAAAAAAAGGAAACATTTTTATCAGGAGTCGGGCGATACAAACTACGACTCATAGACTCCGAATCCAATTCGCAGTACTGTTTGAGACTAAGCAAAAACATGGTCGAAAAATATCTCTAAAAAAGCCCTGTAAAAATAGTACTTGATATATGTACGTCTGGAAGTAATTTTAGGATATTCAAAGTTCCGGTCAAATCAGATAATTGAAATAATCCATATATAATATAATTGTTCCACAAACATCCCATACGGGACAAGGGAGACTTCTCTCATATCAATGAGTTCACCCCGATTCATATTATCTCAATGATATGGGACCTACAGTTTATCGCCGAGTCCAAACGGCGTGTCTTAAGACACCACTTTGTAGAGAAGTTTTACATGACTGAAATACTTAGAAAATGTCGCCAACATTACTGAGGGGTATTTTGCCACCGTTGAAAATTTTGATGTTGACTGGCCGAGGAATCTAGCCCACGACCTTCTGCGTGCAAGGCGGGTGTGCATACCATTGCACCACGGTGGCACCCAAATAATCCATATTCGATGCAATCCATATTCGAGCCTAATCTATGTCTCGAAAAATTGATTTGGAGTTTCGATAGTTATTGTGCGCATGATTTTAGGAAAACATGTTAATGTCTTGTTGGGGAAGTGCGCAAAGAAGTGGACCGATATTACTTAAAGTTTACGAAATATTGCGAGATCCAAAATTTGGACGAACTGGTCTAAATCGACTCCAAATTGTTGGAAGCGGATTTCGGTGAGGTACATTGTTATCGTTAGCCTTAAGGCCTGCGTACATAAGCTGCCTCGACTGCTTACCTTGCTTGCTTCTGATAAAAGAATAAAAAAGAAAAGGGCAAACCAGTCCGAAATTTGCTCGGCCTTCTTTATTCTTTTATTTTTATTATGTCAGAAATGAAGTAGGAAAGCAAGGCAATCAGGCAAGGCAGCTTATGTACGCAGGCCTTAACGGCTGATGGTACAATACATTACAGCAAATTTTAATACCATATATCAAATGTTTTTTGGATGATTTTAGCTACATATTGGTTTAAGATAGGAAAAAATTCAGATGGGTATGCTATTTATAGCTTTTTTATGATGTACAACAATAAATTTTTCTACATTATTTTCTCCTATTATATAGCAACAAGTTGATATAAAATAGGAATACAAAAATTTGATTAAGGCAGTAAAACAATTTTCTAATTGGTTTATCTCGAATACTCCACGGAAAACCCTTGATATGTCGTACATTTTGTCCAATAGACATTTCCTCTCATGTACTTCTAATCAACACAATACTGAACTTGTAATCTTTTTAAATACAGAATGAGTTTAAAGCCTAAAGACCTTTATATTCGTTACAGAATTCCAAAACACTGACGTGGCATAAAGAAATAATTCAAAAATTTCTCTTAAAAAAGAGTATTCATACGTAACTGTTCAGTATTCATACGTAAAAAAAATTGTCAACGTGCCCAGTAAAAAAATCCTCCCAAAATAATGGGTTTTATAAGAGATTTTTGCCAGCCGTAACTACTTACAAATCCCCCTACTAACCCATTATTTTAACAAGGGCATGTCGCTATGAATTACTAGTTATTCTATGACCACTAGAATAACCAGTTATTCTATGGCCACTGGAAGTTGAAAAGTAAGCTATAAGCAAAAAAAAATATTTTCTATTTTTAGAACTTTATATTTTTTTATGTCGCCCCCTGCTGGATTTGATCTTGCGAACCTCTGATTTGTAACCGAACACACTGCTCACTAGGCCACGCAAACGAACATTAAGGGTTGCTTAAGAGCTTACATGTGCACCACCAACTGTTCATTGTCTTGTTTAACAAAAAGTACCCGGCCGGCGCACACAAAGTCCAAAAATCAAACTATGAAATTGCAATTGCAAATACGGAAAATCGGAAGGTACCGTTATATGGGGGCTATACCAAAATATTAACGAATATTGTTCATATTTGGCACATTATTACCCACAGACAAAGGCTGTGTTTGTGCAAAATTTCAGTAACATATCTCAATTCGTTTTTAAGTTATTAATTTCGAGCCGCTAGATCAGTGGTTTCGACCACCCCGCCGCACGGTGGTTGAACACACACACCTCTCATATGTAGTCTGGCACACATGCTCTGTGCCACCGTACTCATAACTTAGTAAGAAGTAATATAAGCAGTTATTTTTGTTTACATTACTTTGTAATGGGTTACATAATGACTAACGGATCCGAATTTTTCCTGGGTGGGTCCATGTGTTGGGATAGACCTCATTTTGGCTACATTTGTTGACCGAACTACCTGTAATTTAACATTTGAAGTTCCCGGTGGTCACAAAACTTCTCCACCAAAAATATCTCCCGATTTTCGGTAATTTGAAGGTTTCCGGCACATTATTTATTCTTCGTTACGTCCACGTTTTAGTATTAATAATATGTTTAACATATCGACCAATCATGCTCTGATGTTAGCCAATACGACTTTTCTTGGTAATCATTATTAAACATCAACGTTTGCAACCGTTTGTACAACCAGCTGATGTGAACATCCAACAAATTGCATTGTCATTAACAACAACCAAACATCGTTTGGTTGGTTGGTGGCTGGATTTATGATTCTATGTATGTATGTATGTACGTACATATACATATAACACCCATAATATATCTCTGTATGTATATTTAAGTGGGGTCATGGTTATAGCTATGGTAGCAGCAAAGCAGGCAGGTTTGCTGGTTGGCCCAGCTGTTACTGCGGACACAAGAAAATCATTATTATCATCAGCCTCGTGAAAAGGTGAAGGCATTTTTATGACAGACCATTTAATAACCTTTGAGAGTGAGAGTGTATGAATTGTTAGTTGATATACATATCAATATGTTCACATGTACATATATCAGTATGTATGTGTGTGTTTGCAAGCACATATATATAAAAGAAAATGACAAAAACGTGACATTTTTCCATTTTCTTGGAAATCTTTGTAGTGTAGCTTTAATTATGAAGATTTCATTTTTTTATATTTCCTAGTTTTTGTTCCTTTTTTCCTAGTGTTTGTTTCCTGTCTTCCCTTAATTCCCGTTCGTTTGTTTGTTTTTTGCGCAATTCGATTTCGATTTTGTTTCTTTTTTCTTCATTTCTTTGTCTTTGCTAATGCCTACCCTCGCATTTTACAAGGTTATGAATGAAAAGCTTTTGATTTTTAATTTAATTCTTTCCTTTTTCATTTTCTCTAGTCCTACTCGGGTTTTACTAGCTTCTTTTGTTCTACTTGGAGTAGATTCATATACATTTCCTGGTTTTAACGCATCCTCGGGATGCTCAGCTGCTATACTCACAACTTCCGTTTTACTATTTTAATGGGTGCACAGTTGAGCTACTATTCAGCATTGTGAGCAAGAGTATTTGAGAAAAAGAGAGCAACATTTTCATGCCGCACAGGTATAACGATTTTGAGTGCCGATAAAAGCTTTCTTCCATTGTCTTCCTGTGCGGAATTGAGTGTAAATTTAGAGTGGTAGGTAAGCATATCACAGTGTTAGATTTATTAACTGTAAAATTTATGTTATTGCCCTGTCCGTCGTTATGCAATTGTTATAACCTTAAAATGTGTAAGTAACAAAGCAAGTCCTAATTGCTGGAGGCGGAAGCAGACAACAATTTAATGACGCTCGTTTTTAACTTCAACTTCGTTGTCTGTGGAGAAATAATTGTTGCCGTTATACGCAAAAATGCAACAGTTTGATGGGAGACTAGTGTTATAATTATGCGAATGTAAGATATATAAAAATGTCATTAAAGCGGGTCAAATAATATCAGTTGGCATATTCTCAGGCTATTAACGAAAACAAGTAAACAATTGTAGAACAATTTATACCCTCCACCATAAAATATTCTGAACTTATAGTACGTTTATATATAACCGGATTTAACAAACCCACTGGGTTTCAAATGTCAATTCCTTTGCGTATACCTCAAATAAATCCTCATTATGAAGGTTAACCCTGCAAAAGGCTATAATATAAACATGGCCTAAAGTAGAATAATTGGTTTTCTTCTCAGTTGACAATCCCAAATACCTACCCCAAATACCTAAAAAAAAATTTAGACGTGCATTCGGGCGGCACATTTATATGGGGACTATATTAAAGTGCAGATCTATGTTAACAATTTTTTACGGTGGAGTTTTGTGGCCACTGGGAACTTCAAATGTCAAATAGCAGTTAGTTCGGTCAAAAATCTAGCGAATATTTTCAAAATACGTACAATCGGGAGGTACCGTTATATGGGGGCTACACCAAAACATGGACCTATGTTGACAAGTTTTGGTGGAGAAGTTTTGTGACCACTGAGAACTTCAAATGTCAAAAAAAATTAACTAAACCATTCCCAATACCGAACATCGGGAGGTACAGCTATAATGAGGATATATCTAAACATAGGCCTATGAACCTCAAATGTCAAATTACGGGTAGTTCAGTCAAAAAAAAAATGTAGCTAAAACCCTCAAAATATTGAAAATCTGAAGGTACCGTTACATAAGGGCTGTATCGAAACATGGACCCATGTCGACAATGTTTGGTGTGAAAGTTTCGTGACTGCAGTGAACCTCAAATGTCAAATAACGGGCAGTTCATTCAAAAAATATAGCTAAAACCATCAAAATACCGAAAATCGGGAGGTACTGTTATATCCCAGCAAAAAGAATTCTCCTAAAATAATGGGTTTTATAAGGGATTTTTGGCAGCCGTAACTACTTACAAATCCCCCTATTAGCACATTATTTTAACAAGGGCATGTCGCACTGAATTACTAGTTATTCTATGACCACTAGAATAACTATTTATTCTATGGCCACTGGAAGTTGAAAAATAAGCTATAGGCTAAATTTTTTTGTATTTTTAGAACATTTGGGGTGGAATTTGTTTTCAATTTCAACACACGTAATATTTTTTATTTTATGTTTTTATTTCGCCTCCTGCTGGATTTGATTTTGCGAACTTCTGATTTGTAGCCGAACACACTACACACTAGGCCACACACATGAACATTAAGGGTTGCTTAAGCGCTTGCAGCTGCACCACCAACTGCTCTTTGTTTTTTGAACAAAAAGTACTCGGCCGGCGGTGAGCGTTGAACACACAATCCTCTGATTTGTAGTCGGACACACACGCTCTGTGCCACCGTACTCACAACTTAGTAAGGGGTAATATAAGTAGTTATTTTTGTTTACATCACTTTGTAATGGGTTAGATAATGAACTATGTTGACAAATTTTGATGGAGAAGTTTTATGACTGCAGGGAACCTAAAATGTCACATTATCGGTAGATAAGTCCAATATTTAGTTAAACCCCTCAAAATATCGTAAATCGGGAGGTAACGTTATATAGGGACCATAGCAAAACATGGACCCATATTGTAAATTTTTGATGGACAGGTATTGTGACCACTAGGAACTTAAATGCTAAATTACAGACAGTTCGGTCAAAAAATGTAGCTCAACTCGTCAAAATACCGAAAATCGGGAGGTACCGTTATATGGGCGTTACACCTTGGACCAATCTTTACAGTTTCTGGTGGACAAGTTTCGTGATCACTGGGAATCTCAAATGTCAAATTACAGTCAACAAATATAGCTAAAATCCTGAAAATACGGAAATCGGGAGGTACCGAAATATGGGAGCTATACCAAAATATGGACCTATGTTGAAAATTCTTGTTGAAGTTTTGTGACCCTTTGCAATCTCAAATGTCAATGTCAAATGTCACAGAAAGTTCGGTCAACAAATGTAGCTAAAATCGCCAAAATACCGAAAATCGGGAAGTAACGTTATATGGGAGCTATACCAAAACTTGGCCTATGTTAACAGTTTTTGGTGGACAAGTTTCGTGGCCACTGAGAACCTTAAATGCCAAATTACAGATAGTTCGGTTAAAAATTTTAGTTAAAGTGCTCAAAATACCGAAAATCGGGAGAAACCGTTATATGGGGGATACAAAAACATGGACCTATATTGAGATTTTTGGTGCAGAAGTTTCGTGATCACTGAGAACCTTAAATGTCAAATTACAGTTAGTTCGGTTAAAAATTCTAGCTAAACTCCTCAAAATACCGAAAATCGGGAGATACCGTTATATAGGGGGCTATACCAAAACATGCTGGAGAAGTTTCGTGGACACTGAGCTTAAATGCTCAAAATACCGAAAATCCGGAGGAACCGTTATATCGGGGTTATCCAAAACATGCAGCTTTGTTGAGATTTTTGGTGGGGATGTTTCGTGACCATTGAGTACCTCAAATGTCAAATTAAAGCTAGTTCGGTTAAAATTGTAGCTAAAATCCTCGAAATACCGCAAATTGGGAGGTACCGTTATAGTGGGGCTATACTAAAACATGGACCTATGTTGACGATTTTTGGTAGAGAAGTTTCCTGACCACTGAGGACTTCAAATGCCAAATTACAACTAGTTCAGTAGAAAAATTTAGCTATATGGGGGCTATACCAAAACATGGATCTATAAAAATTGTAGCTAAAATGCTCAAAATACCGAAAATCCGGAGGAACCGTTATATCGGGGCTATACCAAAACATGCAGCTTTGTTGAGATTTTTGGTGGAGAAGTTTCGTGACCACTGTGAACCTCAAATGTCAAACTAAAGCTAGTTCGGTTAAAAATTGTAGTTAAAATCCTCAAAATACCGAAAATCTAAAGTTTGTTGATGATCACTAGGAACCCTTAATTTCAAATTAAAGCTAATTGGTTTGAAAATGTGACTAAAAATATCAAAATACATAAAATCGGATGGTACCGTTATATGGGGGCTATACCTAAACGTAAACCGATATAGCCCATCGTCGAACTTGACCTGCCTGCAAACGAAAGACGCATCTTCCCAAAAGACGCATCTTCTATCTCCTTTTTTGTGGATGCTAGAGTGATTACCACAGATGGACGGATGGACGGACGAACATGCATAGATCGACTCAGAATTTTACCTTAATAGGGTCGCAAATGATTATTTCAATGCGTTACAACCGGAAAAACAAACTTAATATACCCTCCATACTATGGTGGAGAGTATAAAAATTTTCCGATTTTGGACAAAAATGGTCAATTTTTTTTCGTTAAAATCAAAATTTTGATTTTGGTAGTTCACCTACTTTTTTCAAATTCTGTTTCGCTTACAGACAAGATTATTTGGATCTTAAAACGCCCACAAAAAATATGTGAAGATCGGCCATTTCGTTTTTGAGCTATCGTCGTTACCTTAAAAATATGCAATAATAATAAATCCAGTACCGGCGGGGACTAGTGATCTGCCTACGAGCCACACCTCTTCGATATCATGCGATCGTGAGTAAATATCTCCCACAGATGAGGGTGCCTTGGCATCTGTGGTCGAAGGTAATGCTACAAGCACACAACCTCGAGTTACAACGAAGGAGGATAAAGGGCAGCACAGGGAGAGATTTAACTTGACCCAACCATCTGAGGATGGCAGCGAACCTGAATCCGAAACCGACAGCTGCGGCAAAACCAACATCACCGTTGTGGGAAACCCCCATAAAAGAGGAAGTCCACAAGATGGTGGAGGAAGTGAGCGAGAGCATTGCAAAGCTAAGAACGAAGCGAGTACAGTGGTCAGGGGCTCAAAGACGTAAGTGCAAGAGGAACCAGGCCCGACTAAACAGAGAGAGCAACAGCGGGATGCTTCAAAGGGTACTACAGACACTCCCTCCACTTCTTCGGAAGCGGATAAGGTCTCCTGAGGAGCAGAACATCGTTAAAACCAGCTAGAAGAAAAAGGGCTTCCCACCTTCAAATGCCCAGGACAAACCCCATCAGGATCCAAGCAGAGGAGACTGCCAAAAGTATTCTTCAACGGAGACAGTTAAGGCAAGTTCGCACACGAAGAGGGAGAGCGCGACGTCGGAATCTTCTGGAATGGCCGGGGACTCAACAAAGAAGTCTAAGACCATCCAGAAGAGGAAGATGGGCGCGGAAACAGGTACGGAGCCGCCATCGACTTACGCCAAGGTAGCCAAAAGGTACTACAGGGACGATCTGTGCTATACAGTAATCGACACCAGCAAAGGATCTGGAAGGCTACACAAAGACCATTTGTCGGAGATCGAGAAATTGATTAACGATAAATTACTGGAACAAATCCCAAAAAGGCGTGTTTCAATAAAAATCGACTGCTGTTAGCCCAGGGTGGACCTCCTATTGTACCACTTGGACCCACACACAAACTCTGCAGCTCTCGGGGAAGCAGTCAGCAGCATAGCAACTCCATGGGAAGGTGGCAGACTAAAGCTGGTGAGAAAGACGAAATTTCTCACTTGACCAAAGCGTCGGTGTACGTCAAGGGGTACGGCTGCAAGCTCGGGACGGAGCCCTTGGAAGTGAAGAGGTGGGCGGTCTTCCACAGGGAGGAGAAAGAAGACGGCACTCTCCTTGTGGTGGGGATCGACGACCTCTCAATTGCCGGGCTCGCCAAGACTAAGGGAAAGGCGTATTTCGTATCGAACTCAGTCTACTTCAAGATTGGAAAGGCACGAGTTGGCGATGAAGAGAATGCCAAAACCACCACCAAAAGACACCAAGGAGGGAGGAGCGGAAGAGGAAATCAGCGACTCCCAGGAAGCCAACCTTCTGGAGGACCAATGATTGAGGTCATCCATGTCAACCTCCATCGGAGCGAGACGGCAACACTAGCCCTGATGAAAAAAATAACTAAAGGTAATATACATATTGGTTTAATCCAAGGACCTTGGGCCAAAAAAACAAGGTTTCTGGACTGAACCATATAAATTATCAACGTCTTTACGCAAATACGGGATTCCACCCGAGGACCTGCATTATATGCCACAACAACTTATGCTTTCTTTTTCTCCAGAGTTGTCATCGTCGAACGTCACAGTATTGAAGCAGGGGAATGGAAACATATTGCTAGCGTCATTATACCTGCCGTTCAACTCCCCGACATTACCACCTTCGTCGGAATTGCAGCAACTCGTGAGAAGGATCAAGCAGACAGGTAAGGAAGTACTAGTAGATAGCGATGCTCACTCACACCACATCTCGTAGGGTAGTACTAACACTAACAAAAGGGGTCAAGCCCTTATAGACTACTTAAATACTAATAGACTTAACACAGGAAATACGCCAACCTTTGTTAATAGAGTTAGGGAGGAAGTACTAGATATAACGATATGTTCAGAAAATCTAATAAACGAAGTACATGAGTGGAGGGTTATGGAGGAATACTCCTTCCCAGACCATATGTATATTAGATTTTAATTAGCGAGGCCACCGCCAAACCCGATAACCTTCCGAAACAAATGCAAAACAAATTGGACTAAGTTCGGAAAACGAGTAAAAGAAAGACTAGGGCAAGCATATGAGGAATGCCTAAGTAAGGAGGACATAGATAGAAATGTCCAAAAGTTAACCGTCATTCGAAGAAAGTTGTCCCCTTCGAGAGAGGAAATCCGTCTACGAAAAACCCTGGATTATAGGGGAAGTTCGGAATAAAGGCAAGGAGGTCCGTAGACTTTATAATAGGGCAAAACGTAAAAAAGCAGCTGTATTCTGGGACAACTACCAGGCAAAATTGAAGGAATACAACAAAATTACAAGGAACGCCAAACGAAACTCCTAGAAGCTATTCTGCGAACAGGTGGATAGCGTTAACGACGCACAGTGGGAAAAAATACCGATCTAGTGTGCAGAAAATCAAAAAAATGGACTTGAAGTAAACTATGAAACGCTAGTACAGTATTGAACTAGAGTGTTGACTGTACTCAACGCCATATGCAATAATTAGAAATAGTGAATCAGAACGGAATAACGGTACATTTAAAATTGATATTTTTTATAATGTGATAATATTATTGCGGAATCTGTTGTGTTTTTGACATACCGTACTAGTATTTGAATAAATTAAATAGCTTTGTAACCCATAAGTTATTTTAACTTAGATGTGTCGCGGTAAATAAATGTAAGCTCCATTTTTTTAATTCTTCAATAAAAATAGGGATATAGTATGAAAATTATTCAAATTTAGCTTTGATTCTTTTTTTTTAATTTTTTATATATCTTGTCTAGAAAAATGTCTTAAATTTTTTCCTGCGACTTCCTGCGTCTTTTGGTTTATAGCAATTTTTAGAAAATAAAAGTACGATTATGGGAAACATTTTGATAAATAGGACCAGATATAACTTGGAATTGATCACGGCACGGCAGATAAGAAATTACAAAATGAAAAAGTGCGTCCTACGGTTTCCACGATATGGGTGGAAGTAGGAAAATTACTGCAATGATGCGTCTCCAAAAAACTGTTAAATACAAATTTTTATTACTGAAAAGTGCAGAATGGGGTTATTTTAAAACTCTTCTTATACACTTTTATTATAAACTATGTACATTCAAATCAGATCTAAGCCATTTTGTTTAGATGAATTTGATGAAATTTTAAAAACATTGAAAATCGGGCGGTACCCTTCTATGGGCGCTATATCAAAAAGTAGACCTGTACCGACAATTCTCTGTCGGAATATTTTATACCACTAACGAAGACCAAATGACAAATTTCAGTCATTTCAGTCGAATATTGCGGCTAAAATCATCACAATTACATAAATCGGGAGGTACCGCACTATGGGAGTTATATCAAAAAAATATAAAAATACAAATCGATCAATAAACGAAGTAAAATTATCAATCTAATGTTATTCTTATCATAATTATGGATAAACATATAATAAAACATCGTCTTTATTTTCTGCACGTGAGATCAGCATTTTTTCCCACTGTGCGACGTTTCGAAAATTAAGAACTTTATGTCCAAAACCCATAAACAGACCGAGCAAATGGTCGATGAAAATGGGAAAAGGACGGAAACAACTGAAGAAACTCTAGGCCTTCTGATGAAAACGCACTTTTCGTCGAATACTACGGCTAGCACCGAGGCATCGACTGAGTCGGGTTACTCATCAGGAGATGCACCAAAAATTGACAGCTTGATGGTCAAACAAGCCATCACGAGTTGTTCACCATGCAAAGCAGCTGGACCAGACCTGATCTTCCCGACCCTATTACAGAGGGAAGTGGACCTTATTGCGTCCTGGTCGGGATCTTCAGCGCTTGCTTATGATAACATGATAAAGAGTAGAATCCCTAACGATATACTTAAATTCAAACAACACGCATACGTTAAAGGCTGATCAGTGGAAACCGCTTTACATAAGGTAGTACACCATATAGAGAGAACCTTTGAATTGAAGATGTATACACTTACTGTATGCATTGATATCGAAGGCGCCTTTAACAATGTCAGCACCGAGACGCTGATCCACTCTTTAGACGAGTTTCAGGTAGACAGGGCCCTATGGAACTGGATTAACCATATGCTAAGGAATAGATGGATAAGCTGCGGGCTATATAGCGTCAAAATATGAGACAAAGTCGGACAAGGAACGCCACAGGTAGGGATACTATCACCTCTTTTGTGGGTATCGTGGACAGCTATGGACAAAAAATGTAATGTGAAGATATTGAAAAAAGTCCAAAGAACATCTTCCCTAAGCATTAGCGGGGCAATGAGGACCCCACGGACTAGAGGTTTAGAAACAATTTTGTTTGTACACCCAATAGAAATTCAGGTAAGGTATGAGACAGCCATCGCAGTTACAAGGCTAAAGTCGATGAGCGAGTGGATTGGTAGAGACCACCAAACATACCACCAAAACATACTAAAGGTCACAACGGGTGAATCTATAAACCAAGTAGTATCAGACCGCATACCTGAAACTAGTGAAGTAGCTTTGTGTGAAGTTTTAATACCAGACAGAGACATGTGGATCGATGGAACTCCAGCACAGATTCCCGCTGGAAGCTGCGGGTTTACGGATGGGGATGTGCTAGAGGGGAGAACCTGACTGGGTCTATATATCATGGAACCCGAAACGAAAATCGCCCTCCCACTGCCGGATCATAATACGATTCTTCAGGCGGAAATCCGAGCGATAACAGAGTGTCTAAACTGGTTTGACACTCACCCAAAGCCTACCACTGCGAGCATCCTTACGGACAGCAAAACAGCAATAACGGCTATAACAGCCAAGCCGTGCTGATGTCTTGGAATGTATACAGTGTGTTAACAACTCCCAACATGGCACTGTAAACATAGCAAACCCCTTGGCAAAACAAGCCAGGGAGCAACCTACAGTCAGCCTAGATAACGCCAAGCCCTTAAAGGCGACGCGTATAGAGCTATAGGCATGGACAAAAGATGCACATATATCCCTCTGGAATAGAGAAGAGAAGGGGAAAAACACAAAAATCCTATAGGGTACCCAGGCGAGGACAAAACAAAGGGACTGCTTTTACTAAGTAAAAAAGACATTAGTAGACTGACGGGCATCCTTACAGGACACCTGGGGCTACAAGCGCACCTACACAAAATAGGTTGTGCAGAAAGCAGAGCATGGGGAGAGGACGACGAAACGTTGGAACACTACCTCTGTTATTGCCAGGCCTTCACAAACCCAAGAAACCAGCTACTAAGGAGCGACATAATACAAGGATTCGACCATATCAGGACAATGGAGCTCAACGCATGAAGAGACTATGCCAATATGACAGAAATCCTGGACTAACGCCAATAAAATAATCAGGAACTTTAACTAATTCATACACTAAGTATGCAACCTCATCCTGACCACAAATTAGAGCGCACAACAGGCCTCTTTTCAACCTAACCTAACATAACCTAATCTCACCAATGTATAACTTTTCAAAATTTGATCTGCGTCTACCATTAAATGATGCTGAAACTTTGAAGCCAGATTTTAAGTGTTTTTTGAAATTTTCTTCTAATCTCGTCCGCAAATAGGTTTTTCAAAATATCATATATAGGATTGTAGAACTCGCGATTCTGAGTTATTTGATATATGTGTCGCGAATGTAGCCTACACAGCTTCACAGAAATCGGTATCCAAATACGGAACTTTTGTGCAAAAAGTTTTCTAAAAATCATATTTTTCGGGCCTAATTTTTACAATTGTCATTCGATTTAGTCTAGGTATCCAAACACGGAAATTTTGTGCCAACATTTTTCTAAAAATCATATTTTTCGGGCCTAATCTTTACAATCGTCATTCGATTTAGTCGTGCTTTAATCCAAAATTTAGACTTTTACGTTGCGGATCTAATAAATAGGAAAATCACCTAAAATTGCTTTTGAAAATATCGCGCATTTTTTCGCGTATTTTGCGGTCCGTTTCCACTGTAATGGAAAAACTAGTGCAGCATCTCCATTTTTGCGGAAACAAAGATTTAAAAACTTCACTGATAAGGGAGCTAGATTCATTTTATCCCAAAAATGGTGTGTGATGTTACATCCACGGTTCTTGATTGATCACCTTGAAATAGATATATATCGATGAAGATTTTGATGGTGACACTGAAACCGGATGCGGAACAAAATTATATGCACTTTAAGCAAATTAGCGATGTGTTATAGGCTTTTTAATGCTAAGATGCAACCGATGCTACATCTTAGCGTCCAAAAATATATACAAATTAAAAGATATGGTCTTGCTGTACGTGAAAATCACATGGGGACAAAATGATTTTGATAAATGCGCGATTTACACCTATTTTAAAAATGCATATAAATTAAAACGGTTTATTTGAACTCTATTTCCGTTTAAGAAACCTCATGATTTATCCCAACAACAACAACACTGGGAAACCTTCTATGTGAATGTAGATAAAGCAAAATCAGCACATTTTCTTAAGAGTTTCAAGAAAAATAAAAGAAGTACTCATATAGATTTTTTCCAATATTTTCAACTCTAGAATGCATATGAAAACTATTTTTTCAAACCAAAATTTATTTTTTGATACTCAAATTTGTGCTTATTTTGGCTATAACATCCAAACTATTACCCCGATCAGTTGGTCTCTTTTGATTCCCCTTGAAGTTTTTATTTAAAACTATTTTTTTGTAATTAAATGAACCTATATTTTTGAGAAACAAAAAAGCGTTGCGTTTGGCCGGGCCGAACTTTTTATACCCTCCACCATAAAATATTCTGAGCTAAGACGGAATAATTATTTTCTTTCCTGTCCACAATTTTAGGCGGAGATATTTTGTGATCACTGATACCTAAATAAGCTAAAACAAGTAAAAAGTCGTTAAGTTCAGCCGGGCCGAACTTTTTATACCCTCCACCATAAAATAGTCTTAATTAAAATGGAATAATTAGGGTCCTTTCACAATTTTAGGTGGAACAACTTTTCGACAATGGATAGAATTCTACTGCCTCCCACTATTGCTTAAATTACACTGTGAACACAAATGTTGGGGCAGACATAATTCCTTTTGGAGAAGAAAGCCATTGGTGTGTGTATGTTAAAAACCCCGAAGGACAGATGCGCCGTGAGTCGAACTTCCGCCTTATGGCGTAATGAAGTTTTTGCAAGAGACCCTGTAAGCCATCATGAATTAGCATTATATCTATGTTTGTTGTTTTTGTAGAGCACTTAAGCAACAGTGAACAGAGATATAACGCTAATTGCTGATGGCCCACAGGGTCTCTAACAAAAATTTCATCACGCCATAAAGCGGAAGTTCGACTCACGGCGGATCTGTCCTTCGGGGTTCATAATATACTCACTAAGGCCTTTCTTCCCCAAGAGGAATTTCCCGTGCCCAGACTTTCACCTTAATTTTGTTGCACAGTGTTATCTAATCTAATCTAAAAAATGTGTTCAGCTAGGTGAAAGGTACCACCTACGGGGCTATATCAAACAGTCAACCTATCTTTAAATTTTTTAGCGGAAAAGTTTTATAGCTGTAGGGAACTTCAAGAGTCAAATTGAGGGTAGTCTCATCAAAACAATGTAGACCCTCAAAAATAGACCCATGTTGACGAATTTTAGTGAAGAAATTTCGTGACCACTGAAAATTCCCGAAAATCGGGAGGTACAGTTATATGGGGAGATATACCAAAACATGGACCTATATTGACGATTATTTTGGAATAGACAAAATTGTAGCTAAAATTCTCAAAATACCGATCATTACAGCTAGTTCGGTTAAAAATTGCAGCTAAAATTCTCAAAATACCGAAAATCTGGAGCTACCGTTATATGGGGGCTATACCAAAACATGGACCTATTTTGAAGATGTTTCGTTGGAGATGTTTTATGACCACTGAGAACTTCAAATGTCAAATTACAGCTATTTCGGTTAAAAATTGTAGCTAAAATTCTCAAAATACCGAAAATCGGGAGGTACCGATATATGGGGGCTATACCAAAACATGGACCTATGTTGACGATGTTTGGTGGAGATGTTTCATGACCACCGAGAACCTCAAATGGCAAATTACAGTTACTTCGGTTAAATACTGTAACTAAAATGCTCAAAATACCGAAAATCGGGAGGTACGGTTATAAGGGGGCCATACCAAAACATGGACCTATGTTGACGATGTTTGGTGGAGATGTTTCATGACCACTGAGAACCTCAAATGTCAAATTGCAGATAGTTCGGTTACAAATTGTGGCTAAAATTCTCAAAATACCGAAAATCGGGAGGTATTGTTATATGGGGGCTAACCCAAACCAGGAACTTTTGTTGACGATGTTTGGTGGAGATATTTCATGACCACTGAGAACCTCAAATGGCAAATTACAGCTAGTTCGGTTAAAAATTGTAGCTAAAATTCTCAAAATACCGAAAATCGGGAGGTACCGATATATGGGGGCTATACCACAACATGGACCTATGTTGACGACGTTTCGTGGAGATGTTTCATGACCACTTAGAACCTCAAATGTCAAGTTGTAGATAGTTCGGTTACAAATTGTGGCTAAAATTCTCAAAATACCGAAAATCGGGAGGTACCGTTATATGGGGGCTATACCAAAACATGGAATATGTTGACGATGTTTCGTGGAGATGTTTCATGACCATTGAGAACCTCAAATGTCAAATTGCAGATAGTTCGGTTAAAAATTGTGGCTAAAATTCTCAAAATACCGAAAATCGGGAGGTACGTTATATGGGGACTATACCAAAACATGGACCTATGCCTATATCCTTTGGGATATAAGTTTGTTGATCACTAGGAACCCTAAGTGCCAAATTATAGCTAATTCGGTCTGCAAATGTGGCGAAGAACGCCAAAATACCTCAAATCCGGAGGTACCGTTATATGGGGGCTATACCAAAGAGTGGACCGATATAGCCCATCTTCGAACTTGACCTGACTATGGAAAAAAGACCCTCGGGTGCAAAATTTCAGCACTCTATCTCAATTATTGCGGACGCTAGAGTGATTACAACAGACGGACAGACAGACGGACATGGCTAGATCGTCTTAGAATTTTATCCTGATCAAGAATATATATACTTTATAGGGTCGCAAATGATTAGTTCGATGTGTTACAAACGGAATGACAAACTTAATATACCCTCCATACTATGGTGGAGGGTATAAAAAAAGGATCAAAATGTATTCAATCGGTCGGGAACTTTATATGGGGCTATATCAAAGTGTGGACCTATGTTTTGGTGGAGAAGTTTGTGACCACTAGGAACCTCAAATGTCGAATTGCAGATACTTGGAAAAAATTGTAACTAAAATCCAAAACACCGAAAATCGGGAGGTACCGTTATATGGGGGCAATACCAAAACATGGACCTATGTTGACAGTTTTAGGTGGAGATGTTTTGTGATTACTAGGAACCTCAACTGTCAATTTACAAGCAGTTTGGTCAAAAATTGTAGCTAAAATCCTCAAACTACCAAAAATCGAGAGGTACCGTTATATGGGGGCTATATAAAAACATGGACCTATGTTGACGGTTTTTGGTGGAGATGTTTTGCGGTCACTGGGAACCTCAAATGTTCACTTGCAGGTAGTTTGGTCAAAAAATGTAGTTAAAATCCACAAAATACCGAAAATCGGGAGGTACCGTTATATGGGGGCTATACCAAAAAGTGGTCCGATATAGCCCATCTTCGAACTTGACCTGCCTATGGAAAAAAAGACACTCGGGTGCAAAAATATAGCGCTCTAGATCAATTTTTGCGAACGTTATAGTGATTACAAAAGACGGACATGGCTAGATCGGCTTAGAATTTTATCCTGACCAAGAGTATATGGCGAAAAACAAAAATGTTTTACAATCGATGAATCCGAGTTTCACCCATTCAGAATTCGCGGAATGTTAGCATATTCTATATAGTATGATAAACATTCTTTAAAATGAAGTGTTTTAGGAGGGATCCCATAATATCGACCATTAAAATTAATTTACGTGGAAGCTGTGTTGGCATCAATGTAGAAAAATGGGTAAAAATGGGTTGAAGCCAACAAGTTTTTTTATGTTCCCATGCGATTTCTGGCTTAACCTTACATTTTATAGACATATGCCCAAAGAAAGACTCAAAGAATACTTCATGGGCAATATGATACTAGTGTATCATTTTTCTATATATCCACTACATCCACCTAAAATTGATGCTGACATTTTGAAGCCGGAATTTCGGGGTTTTTTGAATTTTTTTAATAATCCGGACGCGCAACAAGATAATATTCCAAACTCATAATAGGATTATAAAACTCGTGATTTTACGTCGTTTATGGCTTTTCTCATGAGTGTGCTCCTTACAGCATCCTAGTTTTTGGAGTCTAAAGTCCAATATTACATGTGTGATTTTTTTTAAAAAACCTATTTTTAGCGTTTAAAATTTACAAGTGTCATTCAATTTCCTTTGTACCCCGCGTGAATTTAGTTTTTTTACGCGACGGATCTAATGAGCCCATCCGCGATCGAATCCATCCACTAAACCCTCGGATATAGATACCCTGAAAATAGGAAAATCAGCAAAAATTTATTTTGACAAATCCGCGTACCAAACCGCGATTTTCTTTAAATTTTTTACGTAAATGGAATCCGCGATTACAATATTTGCGAAAACGCGTGTCATAAATTACAGAGATTCGCGAGTAATATAGGATTTTTACCAAAAATAGAAAGTGGAGGCACATCCGCGGTTCTTGAAGAATCTGATTGAAATATGTGTAGATAAACATATTTTTGATGGGTGCTACTGAAACCTGATGCGCATCAAAATCGTATGCAAATTGCGCGATTTTTACCCACTTTAATGTTTTTTGCATTGTGTGATGTAACTGGCGGCACACTTTGACCGCAGAGTGAAACATCGAAATATGCATAAATATTAAAAGAGATTGATGTATCCAAAAACGGATGCGCATTAACTGATTTTAACTTATTCGCGAATAATAGGCTTTTTAATTTACACATTTTTTGAATGATTGTAATTTCAATATTACTCTTAATTTCCTATCCTTATAAGTTATCACAGTAAGCACGATGGTAAACCATATTTCTTGATGAAGTTTTAGTAGTACACATTAATTATTGTATGGGATTTTAGCGAAATAGTTGGAGAACTCCTAAAAATTTTTTTTTAATTTTTCGAATCAAACCAAAAAATATATTTGCAACAATATTTTTCAACAATAAGTTTTTCTCTTTTGTTGTTGCTATAATATGCAATTTATGTACCCAATCTCTAGAAATTTGGTATCATATTTTTATACGCATTGTCTAGATTCCGCATATATTTTTTAATTTATTTTTAAGTGTTTATACGGACTCTGGGACAGGATAATTTGGATTTTCTTAAAATTTTTTGTACTATTTGTTGATTTTCCGCGAAAATAATAATAGATTTAATAACTATTTAAACATCTACGAATAGATATGGAATGCTGTTAACGATTTATGCATACATTTTCTCATAAAAACAAATAAGATATTTTTAAATATTTTTTTTTTTATATGAGAATAAAAACCGCCATAACTTTTGCGCGCATCGTCCAATTTTGTGAACGCGAACAGATTTGAAACCAGAATTTTTTTCTTAACCTCTATGCCAAAAATTGTAGATGTGCTCGCAAAAAAATTTTTTAATTTTTTTCAAATGGAATTGCAAAGGATTTTTGTTTTTCGCCATATATACTTTATATGGTCGCAAATGATTAGTTCGATGTGTTACAATAAACAAACAAATTTAATATACCCTCCATACTATGGTGAAGGGTATAAAAAGCCGAATTACATTTAAAGTTTTGTCAATTTTTTGTAAATTCCGCGAACACTGAGTAACATTTTACAAATATTACGCAATCGAATCAATGACGTAGCTTTGTTATAAATTTTTAGTGACAATTGTGCTCATTAAAATAATTAGCGTTTTTATAATAATTTATTCTTAAAACCAGAAGTAAAACCGCGATAACTTTTGTCGGCAACAACCCAAAATTTGCTCGCGAGCGGATTTGTACTGGGGAATTTTTTCTTCACCTATGTACACAAAAATCGCTGATGTAGGGCGAAACGAAAAAATTAAATTAAAATTAAATTTTTCGAAAATAGAATAGGAAAGAATTGGCAACATTTCCCATATGTTCATGAGCTACCAAGTCAAACAAAAACTATTAATAAATACATATGACGACAAAATTACTTAGGATATGTCACCTAAATTACGCTGGAGGAATGTACGAAATAATTTAGTAGCCAGGAAAGCTGATCCCTGTCTTAAAATGTTCACAACCCATCAGAGCTGTTAAATATGAATTCGTTCACCTTAAATAAACAAAATATTATCTAGTAAACTTCTGTTGTTAATGATTTAAATTTACATAATTATATGATTTTGTTACTACTCGGTAATCCGGACGAAAGCGTCGAAACATGTAGTGTCCGAATTATCGAGATTATACTTAACTTCGAAATATTACGTTTAATAGGCTTAGCAAGACCTTCTAATATGTAAATCTCACCACGCTGTTTACTGGCGAAACCTAAAAGCCTCCCTAGCTTATAGGAATTGAACCGAGATATCAAAAGGTTGGACACGTTTAAAGCAACCTGGAGAGCGCTTTTATTTTTTCGGAAATCAGGATTGACATAACCTTCCATAGGATAGAATGGGTAGTGTACTTTAACTTGTAGTCTGCGTCCCCAATTTTTACCACTTGATATCTTGCCGGTGTAGAGTTCTCTAAAATCTCGATGTTCCTTTTCCAAATCATACAATGATCCTGACCACGTAACAATTTTTTGCTCCTGGAGGAAGCTTAAATGCAAATTCTTCTAAAACTGATAAAGAATTTCGGTGTCGTATGATATCGGTGTTGAATGATTGATGAACGCCGCCAGCATTATGCATACGTTACACTTTACATTTAACGAGTTGAGTTACACGGTGCTCTTGAACAAAACTTTAAATAAAAGAAGCTTACACATGGGAAGTTATTGTGTCTTCTGAAACTACAATGTTCATAGATGAGAAAAATAAAAACAAAAAATCGCTCTTTGTAAATAAAGCGCAATCAAAGTTCACATTCATTCTAGAGAATTTTCAGAGCAACAACATTTTCTTTAGCTCCATTTCGATAGGACATACGGGTTCCAAGCAAAATCATGAAAACCTAAAAAACCCCTAAAAATGTAAACTTTGACCGCGATTTATTTAGAAAGCGCTCCGGCAAATTTTTTGTTTTTTGATTTTTCTCATCTAGGAACATTGTAGTTTCAGAATCCGCAAAAACGTCCCAGGTGTAAGCTCCTTTCATTTAAAGTTGGTTCAAGAGCACCGTGTAAATCAACTCGTTAAATGTAAAGTGTAACGTATGCATAATGCTGGCGGCGTTCATCAATCATTCGACACCGATATCCATCGTAAATCATACGACACCTAAATTCTTTATCAGAAGGTGTGGACCGATACCGACAACATTCTGGGGGAAAGTTTTATACCCATAAAAAAGACTACGTACCAAATTTCAGCCATTTTGGCAGGATAATGAAGCTAAAACTTTAAAAATACCGAAAATCGGGAGGTACCGTTCTATGGGGGCTATATGAAGGTGTGGACCGATACCGACAAAATTCTGGGGGAAAGTTTTGTACCCCTATAGAAGACTACGTACCAAATTTCAGCCATTTTGGTAGGATAATGAACCTAAAACCTTAAAAATACCGAAAATACAGAGGTACCGTTCTATGGGGACGTGGACCGATATATCCCATTTTCAATACCAACCATCCTGCAAGTAATAAAAACTTCTGTACCAAATTTTGACTCTCTATCTTTAAAATTGCGAGCTCTATCTTGATTTCAACAGACAGACAGGCGGACGGACAGACGGACATGGTGCTGGATGCTGATCAATAATATATACTTTATAGGGTCTCCGACGAATATTTCGATGCGTTACAAACGGAATGACAAATTTAGTTATACCCTCCATATGGTGGAGGGTATAAAAATTAAAAAAAAAAAAATTAGACAATTTTTATACCCTCCACCATACTATGGAGGGTATAATTAAATTTGTCATTCCGTTTGTTACACATCGCAATATTCATCGGAGACCCTATAAACTACATATATTCTTGATTAGGGTAAAATTCTAAGTCGATCTGACTACGTCCGTCTGTCCGTCCGTCTGTCTGTTGAAATCAAGACACAGCTCGCAATTTTTAAGATAGAGCTTTGTGATGTGGTATAGAAGTTTCTATTACACCTAAGATGTTTGTTATTGCAAATGGGCTATATCGATCCACGTTTTGATATAGCCCCTGTAGAACGGTACCTCCAGATTTTCGGTATTTTCAAGTTTATAGCTTCATTATCCCACCGAATTGGCTGAAATTTGGTATTAAGTCTTCGTTGGGGCTATAAAACATTCCTCCAGAACTTTGTCTGTATAGGTCCACGCCTTTATATAGCCTTCATAGAACGGTACCTCCCGATTTTCGGTATTTTCAAGTTTTTAGCTTCATTATCCCACCGAAATGGCTGAAATTTGGTATTTAGTCTTCGTTGGGGCTACAAAACATTCCCCCAAAATTTTGTCCGTATAGGTCCACGCCTTTATATAGCCCCCAAAGAACGGTACCTCACGTTTTCGGTATTTTGAAGCTTTAAGCTTCATTATTACACCGAAATGGCTGAAATTTGATAATTAGTCTTCGTTGAGGCCACAAAACATTCCCCTAGAATTTTGTCTGTATAGGTCCACGCCTTTATATAGCCCCCATAGAACGGTACCTCCCGATTTTCGGTATTTTAAAGTTTCTAGCTTCATTATCCCACCGAAATGGCTGAAATTTGGTATTTAGTCTTCATTGGCGGTAAACAACTTTCCTCCACGCCTTCATATAGCCCCTATAGAACAGTACCTCCCGATGTTCTGTATTTTGGAGGTTGTGGCCTCAATATTCCACCGAAATGGCTTAAATTTGGTATTTAGTCTTTATTTGGGGTAGACTTTCCCCCATAAATTTGTCTATATAGGTCTACGCCCTCATGTAGCCCCCATAGAGCGGTGCCTCCAAATTTTCGGTATTTTGAAGGTTTTAGCTTCATTATCCCACCGGCACTTATTCTTCGCTGGTAGTATACAACTTTCCCCCAGAATTTTGTCTGTATATTTCCACGTCTTCATATAGCCCCTATAGAACAGTACCTCCCGATTTTCTGTATTTTGGAGGTTGTGGCCTCAATATTCCACCGAAATGGCTTAAATGTGGTATTTAGTCTTTATTTGGGGAAGACTTTTTCCCATAAATTTGTCTATATAGGTCCACGCCCTCATATAGCCCCCATAGGACGGTACCTCCCGACATTGGGTACTTTGAAGTTGTTAGCTTCCTTATTTCACCGAAATGGCTGAAATTTGGTGCTTAGTCTGGAGTTATAACATTTTCCCCAGAATTTTGTCTATGTAGGTCCACGCCCTCATATACCCCTATGAACGGTACCTCCTGATTTCCGGTATTTTGAAGGTTGTGGCCTCAATATTCCCCCGGAATTTCTGAAATTTGGTACTTAGTCTTCGTTGGTGGTATAAAACTTTCCCCCAGAATTTTCTATGTATAGGTCCACGCCTTCATATAGCCCCCATAGAGCGGTGCCTCCAAATTTTTGGTATTTTGAAAGTTTTAGCTTCATTATCTCACCGAAATGGCTGAAATTTGGCACTTATTATTCGTTGGTAATATAAAACTTTCCCCCAGAATCTTGTCGGTGTCGGTCCACGTCTTCCTTATTTCACCGAAATGGCTTAAACTTGGTACTTAGTCTGGGGTTATAACATTTTCCACAGAATTTTGTCTATATACATAGGTCCACGCCCTCATATAGCCACTATGAACGGTACCTCCCGATTTCCGGTATAATGAAGGTTGTGGTCTCAATATTCCACCGAAATGGCTGAAATTTCGTATTTAGTCTTCACTTATCCCATAAATTTGTCTGTATAGGTTCACATCTTTATATAGCCCCCACAAAACTGTACCCCCGATTTTCAATTTGAAATTTGGTACTTGGTCTTCTTTGAGGGCATACAACTTTCCCGCAGAATTTTGTCTGTATAGGTCAACGCCTTCAGATAGCCTCCATAGAACGGTTTTTCCCTATTTTCGGTACTTTGAAAGTTAGACCCATTGTTTTAGTCTTCTTCATAAACGAAAGGAAACTAATTGTTCCATTTACTTCAGTACAACTCGTGGTGGAGGGTATAACAAGTTCGGCCCGGCCGAACTTAACGACTTTTCACCTTCTTTTTGAAAAAAAACTAAGTAAATTAAATTTCAAAGTGTTTCTATGATAAATTTGCTGGTCATTGTAGGCGCTATTAAACATCGTTGTGATTGATGACAAGATTATTGAGTCCCGAGTGTTTATATGTAGATCACAGGGTGTAAATTAGATCGCTTTTGGTTAAAAAACACTTGCAATTATGAATATTTTTTACATATTTCTCCAATATTTCTTAGGTAGGGAAACATCGATCACTGACAAAGCGATTTAATAGGTACCGGTTTAGATATACATACATACATACATACACACCAGAATGCGGCACCTCTTTACTCGCCAGCAAGCAAAGAGAGCTTCTCTCTCCACTCACTAATTTAAAAACCATGAACTGGCAACAGTTTTTGCTCAAATTGTTGTTGTTGTGTGCCGAATGCTGATACACACTAATATTAGAAATAAAAAATAATTTAAAAAAATTAAGTTTCAGTGTTTTATTTAGAAATGCACTTAAAACTAACAAATAATTTGTCGCTTAGCCTCGATAAATATATTCTTTCTCATGATGGAATCTCTCAAATAAAACGCTTGCATTTAAATTATGAATGTTGGCAAAATTAAACGGCAAGCGTTTTATTTGAGAGATTCTATCATGAGAAAGAATATATTTATTGAGGCTAAGCGACAAATTATTTGTTAGTTTTAAGTGCATTTCTAAATAAAACACTGAAACTTAATTTTTTTAAATTATTTTTTATTTTTAACTTTTTAGTAAATACATTTTTTGACCACTGAGATCCCCAAATGCCGAATTACAGTCCATTTGAGCAGAAAATGTAGATTAAAATGCTTGAAATTGGGTGGTACAGTTATATGGATGCTGTATTAAACCTTGACCTACGTCCACAATTTTTAGTGGGGAAGTTCCTGGAACTCCAAATGCCAAGTTACAGCAAATTCGGGCTAAAAATGAAGACAAAATCCTCAAAATACCAGAAGTCGGGTGGTTCCGTTATATGGAGACTATAGGAAAAAATGGACCCATATTGGCTTTGGTTTCATATTCATGTATTGTCATCTAAATCTGAAAAATGTGCAAAGTGTTAGTTCGATTGGTCAACTGCAACCGTGCTAAAAATCAGTTACCAGATTTTAAAAGGGGGTCAAGTTAGACACCGTAAAAACACTGTAAGAATGGACCAATATTAGTTTTGATTTCATATTCATGTATTGTCATCCAAATCTAAAAAGTATGCAAATTTTAAGTTCGATTGGTAAACTGCAACTATGTGAAAAATGAGTTACCAGATTTGAAAAGCAAATTAGATAAAACACTGTAAAACAGTGTAAAAATGGACCAATATTGGTTTTGATTTCATATTCATGTATTGTCATCCAAATCTGAGAAGTGTGCAAAGTTTTAGTTCGATTGGTCAACTGCAACCGTGTTTAAAATGAGTTACCAGATTTGAACTAAACACACACCAAGGAGTTAAATAAAACACTGTAATAATTAGGCAAACATTAATGTTTGGTGTCAGACGACATAAAATGGGTTCAGAAAAAAATAGCTCTGTTTTCCTATAAAAAATTTTTTCAGTGTTGTTTTTGTTCGACCTTTTCCAAATTTATGTAAAGAAAGACTTTATTTGAGCTTGAGGCCAGATTTTATTTTTTTTATTGGTTTCCAATATTTCGCAATGAGTTACATTGCATCTTCAGGGAATCTACAAAATATTTATGCATTTTAATAGTATCACAGCATTTGTAAAAGTTAAACAACAATAAAAACAGAAGCATTACCACACAAAAATTATAAAAATTGCGCTTACATGTAAAACCGTATAAACTAAGTGTCAAGTGTTACTTAAAAACTACGATAGAACTTTCACTATCATCGTCTAATGTAAATATTGCACTGAGTTGTTTTACATATTGCACGATCTATTTTTTTTTTTTTTGTGTGAGATGGCGATAACAATAAGCAGCATTATCCGTGTCACTCTTGAAGTTTATTCGTTTTGTTGGTGGTAAATTGTTTATGTGTAGCATTTCTAATGTTAATCTTTTGTTGTAATTGTTCTCAATTTGGAGTATTTTCACTTTATCGAAGTTTGGCAGGTGATTATTTCTCTTGCAATGTTCCGCAAGTGCCGTTGTTTGAGTAATATTTTGGTTTCTCATTTTAATGTTAGACTTGTGAGCTGACATTCTCGTCTTAAGTTTATTTTTTGTTGTGCCCACGTACATTTGTCCACATTGCTATTACCCTCGCATTCTATTTTGTATATGACGTTGTGTTTGTCTTCGTTTTGTATTTTGTTCTTGGTGTTACTAAAGAGATGTTTTAGAGTGTTGTTTGTTTTCTGGGCTATTGCAATTTTGTTTTTGTCATATAAATTTGATCTTTGGAACCTTTCGGATATGTGTGGTATGTAAATCATTGATTTGTATGTTTTTTCTACTTTATCTTCTCTTCGTCGTGTTTTTCTTTGCTCAATAAGGTTGTTGGTGATTCTTATTGGAAAGCCGTTCATTGTAAGTGCTTCTCTAATTTTGTTTTTGTTTTGGTTGTGGAATCTTTCGTCGCTTATGCTCAATACTCGATGTATAAAATTTTTTGCAGTGTTTATTATCATTTGCTTCGGGTGTTTGGAGAAGAAATTTATGATTCTACCCGAAGCTGTTGGCTTTTGATACCAATCCACTTCCAATCTATCGTTGTTTCTGTAAATTAATGTATCCAGATATGGTATGCGTCCATTGGATTCTTCTTCCATTGTAAATTTGATGTTGTCACTGAAGCTGTTTAACATTGTCAAAGTATCATGTATTGCACTTGTTTCAAGAATCACAAAAAGATCGTCAACATATTTCGTCACTATCGTCGGTTTCGTCTGAAGCTTTTCCAAACAGGTGTCAAGTAGTTTCTCCATTACCAAATCGGCTACAATCGGAGAAGCCGGTGAACCCATGGGTAGTCCTTTCTTTTGTTTATAAACTTTGTCTTCATATTTAAAATAGCGGTTGTCCTTGATACAGAAAGTAAGAATACTGAAAAATAAGCCCTTTGTCATATTAGTGTATTCTTTAATTTCGTCCCATCTTTCATCTATGATTCGTATTCCTAGATCTACGGGAATGCTTGGAAATAGGGATACAACATCAAAAGATACCATTCTCTCCGTTTTTTTGATGCTAATATTTTGTATTCTGTTCTTAAATGCAATAGAATCTTTGACATTGTACTTGGAGTTATTGGTTAGATTTTTAAGAATATCTACAATATATTTGCAGAGTTGTATCGACGGGGAATTTACTGAGGAGCAAATTGGTCTCAAAGGGTAATCCTCCTTATGGATTTTCGGAAGTCCGAATTTCGGAAGACGTAGCCACAGCTCCAAGATTATACGGACTTCCGAAAATTCATAAGGACGATTACCCTTTGAGACCAATTTGCTCCTCAGTAAATTCCCCGTCGATACAACTCTGCAAATATATTGTAGATATTCTTAAAAATCTAACCAATAACTCGAAGTACAATGTCAAAGGTTCTATTGCATTTAAGAACAGAATACAAAATATTAGCATCAAAAAAACGGAGAGAATGGTATCTTTTGATGTTGTATCCCTATTTCCAAGCATTCCCGTAGATCTAGGAATACGAATCATAGATGAAAGATGGGACGAAATTAAAGAATACACTAATATGACAAAGGGCTTATTTTTCAGTATTCTTACTTTCTGTATCAAGGACAACCGCTATTTTAAATATGAAGACAAAGTTTATAAACAAAGGAAAGGACTACCCATGGGTTCACCGGCTTCTCCGATTGTAGCCGATTTGGTAATGGAGAAACTACTTGACACCTGTTTGGAAAAGCTTCAGACGAAACCGACGATAGTGACGAAATATGTTGACGATCTTTTTGTGATTCTTGAAACAAGTGTAATACATGATACTTTGACAATGTTAAACAGCTTCAGTGACAACATCAAATTTACAATGGAAGAAGAATCCAATGGACGCATACCATATCTGGATACATTAATTTACAGAAACAACGATAGATTGGAAGTGGATTGGTATCAAAAGCCAACAGCTTCGGGTAGAATCATAAATTTCTTCTCCAAACACCCGAAGCAAATGATAATAAACACTGCAAAAAATTTTATACATCGAGTATTGAGCATAAGCGACGAAAGATTCCACAACCAAAACAAAAACAAAATTAGAGAAGCACTTACAATGAACGGCTTTCCAATAAGAATCACCAACAACCTTATTGAGCAAAGAAAAACACGACGAAGAGAAGATAAAGTAGAAAAAACATACAAATCAATGATTTACATACCACACATATCCGAAAGGTTCCAAAGATCAAATTTATATGACAAAAACAAAATTGCAATAGCCCAGAAAACAAACAACACTCTAAAACATCTCTTTAGTAACACCAAGAACAAAATACAAAACGAAGACAAACACAACGTCATATACAAAATAGAATGCGAGGGTAATAGCAATGAGCAATGTGGACAAATGTACGTGGGCACAACAAAAAAATAAACTTAAGACGAGAATGTCAGCTCACAAGTCTAACATTAAAATGAGAAACCAAAATATTACTCAAACAACGGCACTTGCGGAACATTGCAAGAGAAATAATCACCTGCCAAACTTCGATAAAGTGAAAATACTCCAAATTGAGAACAATTACAACAAAAGATTAACATTAGAAAAAAAACGAATAAACTTCAAGAGTGACACGGATAATGCTGCTTATTGTTATCGCCATCTCACACAAAAAAAAAAAATAGATCGTGCAATATGTAAAACAACTCAGTGCAATATTTACATTAGACGATGATAGTGAAAGTTCTATCGTAGTTTTTAAGTAACACTTGACACTTAGTTTATACGGTTTTACATGTAAGCGCAATTTTTATAATTTTTGTGTGGTAATGTTTCTGTTTTTATTGTTGTTTAACTTTTACAAATGCTGTGATACTATTAAAATGCATAAATATTTTGTAGATTCCCTGAAGATGCAATGTAACTCATTGCGAAATATTGGAAACCAATAAAAAAAATAAAATCTGGCCTCAAGCTCAAATAAAGTCTTTCTTTACATAAAAAATTTTTAATATGAGCTGATGGCCTTTGTTGCCAATGCTCCTGTACTCTAATTATTCTTATATTTACTAGTATAATTAATTAAAAAAATACTGGAACGGACAAATATATTTCAAAAGTTATAGCAGAAATGTTTAAATCAAAATATCAATAATTAAAATTTGTACATTTTTGTTTATTTTCTTTTAAATGAGTTTTCCTATTTTGGGAGTACGGGAATTTTTTTTCTAGCAACTTGTACACACAGATTTAGAGGTTCGTAAAATTTAACATCTAAAAATCCAAAATTGCCATTATAACCGTGTTTGTAGACCATGAATATTAAAATATATAGGAATTATTATTGTACTGTATTAGGTTAAGTTAGATTATCATTTTGTACATAATTCGAAAATATAATAAAAAACAAATGAAATCAAAAATTCGTTCATTTAATATAGTTGAGGGGACCAAAATATTGCTATTGTTATAGCAACTTAAAACAAATGTGTATATTTTTATACCCTCCACCATAATATGAAGGACACATCGAAATATTCATCGGAGAGCCTATAAAGTATATATAGTCTTCATCAGGGTGAAATTCTAAGTCGATATAACCATGTCCGTCTGTCCGTCTGTTGAAATCAAGATACAGCTCGCAATTTTTAAAATAGAGCTTTGTAATTTGGTATAGAAGTTTCTATTACTCCTAGGATGTTTGGTATTGCAAATGGGCTATATCGGTCCACGTTTTGATATAGCTCCCTTAGAACGGAACCTCCCGAGTTTTGGTATTTTGAAGGGTTTAGCTTCATTATCACACGGAAATGGCTGAAATTTGGTATGTAGTCTTCTTTGGGGGTATAAACATTCCCCCAGAATTTTGTCGTTATAGGTTCACGCCTTCATATAGCACCCATAGAACGGTACCTCCCGATTTTCGGTATTTTGAAGTTTTTGGCCTCAATATTCCTCCGAAATGGCTAAATTTTGTTATTTAGTCTTCGTTGGTGGCATAAGACTTTCCCACAGACATTTGTTGGTACAGACCCACGCCTTAATGTAGCCCCCATAGAACGGTACCTCCCAATCTTCGGTATTTTGAAGGTTGTGGCCTCAAGATTTCTCCGAAATGGCTGAAATTTGGTATTTAGCTTTCGTTAGTCATATAAAATGTTCCCCCATAAATTTGTCGGTACAGGTCCAGACCTTAATATAGTCCCATAGAACGGTACCTCCCGATTTTGTGTATTTTTAAGGTTTTAGCTTCATTATCCTCCCAAAATGGCTGAAATGTGGTACGTAGTCTTCTATAGGGGTATAAAACTTTCCCCCAGAATTTTGTCGGTATCGGTCCACACCTTCATATAGCCCCCATAGAACGGTACCTCCCGATTTTCGGTATTTTTAAGGTTTTAGGTTCATTATCCAACCAAAATGGCTGAAATTTGATACGTAGTCTTCTATAGGGGTATTAAACTTTCCCCCAGAATTGTGTCGGTATCGGTCCACACCTTCATATAGCCCCCATAGAACGGTACCTCCCGATTTTCGGTATTTTTAAGGTTTAACTTCATTATCCTACCAAAATAGCTGAAATTTGGTACGAAGTCTTCTTTAGGGATATAAAACTTTCCCCCAGAATTTTGTCGGTATCGGTCCACACCTTCGTATAGCCCCCATAGAACGGTACCTCCCGATTTTCGGTATTTTAAAGGTTTTATCTTCATTATCCTACCAAAATGGCTGAAATTTGGTACGTAGTCTTCTTTAGGGGTATTAAACTTTCCCCCAGAATTTTGTCCGTATCGGTCCACACCTTCATATAGCCCCCATAGAACGGTACCTCCCGATTTTCGGTATTTTGAAGGTTTTAGCTTTATTATCACACCGAAATGGCTGAAATTTGTAACTAAGTCTACGTTGGTGGTATAAAACTTTCCCCCAGAACTTTGTCGGTATCGGTCCATGCCTTCATACATATAGCCCCCATAGAACGGTACCTCCCGATTTTCGGTATTTTGAAGGTTTTAGCTTCATTATCACACCGAAATGGCTGAAATTTGGTACTTAGTCTACGTTGGTGGCATAAAACTTTGGTGGTATAGAACTTTGTCGGTATCGGTCCATGCCTTCATTTAGCCCCCATAGAACGGTACCTCCCGACTTTCGGTATTTTGAAGGTTTAACTTCCTTATCCTACCAAAATAGCTTAAAATTGGTACGAAGTCTTCTTTAGGGGTATAAAACTTTTCCCCAGAATTTTGTCGGTATCGGTCCACACCTTCGTATAGCCCCCATAGAACGGTACCTCCCGATTTTCGGTATTTTGAAGGTTTTATCTTCATTATCCTACCAAAATGGCTGAAATTTGGTACGTAGTCTTCTTTAGGGGTATTAAACTTTCCCCCAGAACTTTGTCGGTATCGGTCCATGCCTTCATATAGCCCCCATTAAACGGTACCTCCCGATTTTCGGTATATTGAAAGTTGTGGCCTCAATATTCCACCGAAATGGCTGAAATTTGGTATTTAGACTTCGTTGGGGGTACTCAAACTTCCCCTTTAAATTTGTCGGTATAAGTCAACGCCTTCATATAGCCCCCATGGAAAGGTACCTCCCAATTTTTCGTATTTTGAAGGTTGTGTCTTCAATATTCCACCAAAATGGCTGAAATTTGGTATTTAGTCTTCAATGTGATATAAAACTGTTCGCCAGAAATATGTCTGTACAGGTCCACGCCTTCATATTGCCCCATTTCTGACTAAAATTCGTCGGTATAGGTCCACGTTTCGATATAGCCCCCATAGAACGGTACCTCCCGATTTTCGTAATATTGAAGATTGTGACGTCAATTCAACCAAAATGGCTGAAATTCGTTCTTTCGTCTTCCAAGAGTTATAAAATATTCCAGAAGAGTATTATCAGTATAGGTCCACGTCTTCCAATATCCCCATAGAAGCGTACTTCTTGATTTTCGATATTTTTTAAGTTTTAGCCACATTCTCTTACCGAAATATAGGAAATTTGGTATTTAGTCTTCTTTGAGCCTAAAAACTTTCCGTCAGAAATTTGTCGGTATAGATCGACGTTTTGAAATAGCCTCCATAGAATGGTGCCTCACATTGTTTTACCGAAATTGCTAAAATTTAGCATTATTCCATTTTACTTCAATACAACTTGTGGTAGAGGGTATAACAAGTTCGGCTCGGCCGAACTTAAACCCGTTCTTACTTGTTGGCATTTTGAAGTTTATGGCCACAATAATCCATCGAAGTGGCTGAAATTTGGGGGTCTTTAACTTTCCCTTCTAATTTTGTTGGTATAGGTCTACGCCTTCATATAGTCCCCATAGAACGGTACCTCCCGATTTTCTTAATTCTGAAGGTTGTGACGTCAATATCCCACCGAAATTACTGAAATTTGACGGAAGGGACCTCCCACACAAATTTTCAAAATTTTTGTCACAAATGCAGATAAGGAACACTTCTCGGATCTCATTAATTTTTTTCAGCAGATTGTTCTCGTGGTCGCCTTTACGACGGAACAATTTTTTTCGGGGGGCAAGTCCATACTTCCTGAGAAGGCGCCAAAAGCTCTAAATAACCCTGCCGGCACCAACTTAAATGACCGATGAGCAAGAAAACGTTCGAATTTAGCTTCCGATTTGGCCGGAATATCGTGAATTTCTTCCAACCCATATTAGAACCATTTTCTGACCTAATTTAGGCATTTGAGATATCTATGTGGACAGAAAAGAAAACTAATTATATCACTTTAGTTCGGAATATTCTATGGTGGAGGGTATACAAATTTGGTACGGCAGACCTTAACAATTTTTTACTTGTTCCAAATAAAATGGCCAAATTTGAGAATTCTAATGCAACATAGCTTTCATATACAGATTTTTTTCTATCATCCAGAAAAAGATAAAAAAAACAAATGAAAAGATCAACAAAAACAAAAAAAACGTTTATAAAATTATTTATATCATTTTTTTTAATCACCCTGTGCTTTGTACAAAATCTGGTGGAAATCTTTACTAAAGCTAATTTCCAATCTCAAAACCAAAAGGTACAGCAACAAAAAATTCGAATAATTATTTCTATTTTCGAAAATAGCTGCAGCTGTTCATTGTTGTTATTCCATTCCTCCCTCTGCTCAGGCAACAACAACCAACCCCCTTAACAATACAATTGATAAAAATCAACAGCTGTTATTTTCAAAATCAAGTTCAAGTTCCAAAGAGAAACAATTATTGATGCAAAGAGAATCCGAGTTGTGCCGAAATGGCAAAGAACGCGACAAAAAGAGTATTCACTCTCGATCACGAGTGTCAGAGAAAGATATCAAAGAAATATTCATTCAAGCAATGAGGAGAGCAATAAATACCGAAACAATTGACAATTTTATGGTAGTGCAAGTTTAGCCCCAACTACTGCTTGGGTATCAGCGAGCAGCATTTGAAATAAATACCGGTTAATAATACAAAGCGAGCGTTTTCATCGGTTGTGATTAGTTTTTGCAAAACTTTGCTAAGTGTTTGTTATCAAAAAGATTGAAACAAAAAAAAAACAGAATAAATTTAAAAAAGAAAATTATAAAAATGCGAATTTTTAAAATTTACGGAAATTAAAAATCACGATTTAAATTCGTTGACTGGGATTTGCAAAAAAAGATTTGTTAATTTTAGTTCAGTAATTACTCCCAAAACTTGTTTTACTGGTCGTGTGCTTGTGTAGCCGGGAAACTGCCACGCTGTTTAAGTGAAAATTAATAAAACAAAACCACACATTGTGAGAATTATTCTTTTTTTGGATACCACCGCACATTTGAAAAAAAAAATTAAATTAAAATTATTATACTTACCTCCTCCCCCACATCTGTGATCCACAAAAAATACCCAAAATGGCAACAAAAGAAAGGTAAAGAATGAAATAAATAAATATAAAAGTTACACAATAAAGCCGGACTTTGTTTATGTGCATCTGCCCAAAAACACCAGCAATTTTGATTTGATTAAAATTGGCATATAAAATTTCTTCCGCGTTTGTGAAGGATTACGCAGAATTCAAAATTATTGTTTGGAATTTTTTATTGCTGCATTTTTTTTCTTCTTTTAAACTTGTGCTGTAATCGCCATTGTTTTGGAATTCTTTTGTTGGGGACCGACCAGTGGCAGACTTTCCAGAATTTGTGATTGATCAAAGATGCACAATCGTGAAAATATGTTTTAAGAGAATCAATTAGGTGGATTTTTGTTTTTTTAATTTTGCGAATAAAGCAGAAAAAAGTTAACATTTCAAAAATTTTAACAGAATTTTGGAAGGCTCAATAATAATATTTGAATGAATAAAATTATTTTTAAATGAATATTAGTCAATAAAGTGGATTTTTTAACCCTCCCGGACCATTTTGAATATATTTATTTGACATTTAGCAATGTTTTTACATGGGCAGATTTTTTTTTTTTTTTTTTTTTTGACAATGAAAGGGTTAATGTAGTTTGGAGTTATAGTAGGGCACTGATGGTCGTCCATATACGACATGTTTAGAAAGTGGAAGACTCCCTCAGAGAGATTAATGCACAAAATATTTTGAACATTATATTTATAAGAAAAGTACACACAGCAGTGGTGCTCAAATATTTTATGCATTAGCCTCATTGAGAGTGAATTTCCCTAACTACACAACGGCAGATGAGAATGAAGAGAGCGTACGTTGTTGTTGTACATCCGTTAACGTATAGGGAAGGGCACAACAGACGTGCCCTTCAAAAATATTTGAATATTTTTACAAAAACTTTTTATCTTTTTAAATTGTGAAAATATTTTTGTAAAAAATCGCGCGATTTTGTTCAAAAATATTTTAGCCTGCGGCGCTTTTCATTTTTCAGAAAATATTTGAATATTTTTACAAAAACTTTTTATCTTTTTAAATTGTGAAAATATTTTTGTAAAAATCGCGCGATTTTTTTCAAAAATATTTTAGCCTGCGGCGCTTTTCGTTTTTCAGAAAGTATTTGAATATTTTTACAAAAACTTTTTATCTATTAAATTGTGAAAATATTTTCGTAAAAAATAGCGCGATTTATTCAAAAAAGTTTTCGCCTGCGCCGCTTTTTGTTTTTCAGTATGAATTTGAATATTTTTTTAAAACTTTTTATCTTTTTAAATTGTGAAAATATTTTTACAAAAACAATTTATCTTCTTAAATTGTGAAAATATTTTGGTAAAAAATCGCTCGATTTTTTTCAAAAATATTTTCGCCTGCTGCGCTTTTCGTTTCTCAGGAAGTATTTGCGAATTTTAACAAAACCTTTTTATTTTCTTACTTACTATTTTCCGTAGGCAGAAATTTTTGTTTAAAATAGGTTTTGAATACAGTTCGATTTGTATTGGCTACTACTTATTTTGTACTTAATTTTCCTAAAAATGTTAAATCAATTGTGAATTATATAAAATCTTTATTATATAAAAAATCACTTAAATTTTAAAATTTATAAAAATCACTTAAATTTTAAAAACGGACATAACTCCCATTGGGACTTATGTCCGCTAGGGGGGTCGGACATAGCTCCCAAAGAATTTGGAAATTATGTCCGCAAACCAAGGCGGACATAACTCCAAAAATTGTTTTGGGAGTTATGTCCGTGGGAGTTATGTCACGGCACCACTAATCAGAGCATTCTCCAAAAAATTGACAGTGGTATAGTATGGCATAGTTAGTAAACCTCAACTTTAGTATAGAGGACTGGGAAAAATCCACAAGAAAAGTATTTTAAAAAAATGTATTTCCCGCACATTTTATGCAAATAATTTGTACAGATTTTTATGTAAAAGTAATTAAAATACCTTTAACTAAAACTTCCATTTCGAAAAAAATTATTTTATCTTCTAAATTCTTAGTTATTTGTCTTGTAAGAAGCCACAACTTTAGTGACGTTTTTATAGTCGCAAAGAGATCACACGTAAATGTCAATTTCTTCTGTTTAGCTTTCATAAGTGCCGTTATAAAACATTGTTGAAATATTAAAATATGATATGTTTACAGATAATTTGCTGAATTGTCATTGAAATTTGTTGATATCGATTTTTCGATTTTTGTCGCAGGTTGGACCACAGTGCTCATTACTCATACGTTTTTGTACTGGGACAGTGAACTATGTCGTTCAATTGTTTTTATTAGTTTTTATGGTATTTGCCGTCCTAAAAACGGCATCAATGTTCAAAATACTCCGCCCCGCTGTATAGATCATCCCGTGGAATAATAAGGCCCACTGTTTAAGATATCTACCACACAAACCCTCCACCGTAGTATGGAGAGTACAAGTTTTTTTGTTTGCACTACCATCAGGGCTATCGTTTGATGCGATGTTTCTCCCGTTTAAGAGCTTGTTATAGCTCTATGTAGCGGTATCTCCGATTTTAAGAATATTATGGGGTTTGCAACGTTTTACCCTCGATTTTGAAATAATTTGACATTTCAAGTTCTAATGAGACTTAAAACCCCCTGTATTGGAATTTTGTAACTCTTTTTTCGAGTCAGCGACAAAAATCGGTAAAACTATAATGCTTATAATTTCGGTAATTAATGAAATTTTTCGGTGAGTTAACAACCAATAAAAAGTTGTCGCTAAACCCAACCGATAACAACAGTGCTGTCAACTTTTATTGATGTTTTTATATCACCCACCATATTATGCAGGGTATAATTAAAATTGTCATTCCGTTTCTAACACACCGAAATATTCATCGGAGACCTTATAAAGTATATATAATCATGATCAGGGTAAAGTCAATATAAGAAATCAAGACGCAGCTCGCAACTTTGAAGATAGAGCTTTGGTATTGCATAGGATGTTTGGTATTGCAAATGGGCTATATCGGTCCACGTTTTGATATAGCTCCCATAGAACGATACCAACCGATTTTCGGTATTTTGAAGGTTTAAGACTCATTATCACATAAAAGTGGCTGAAATTTGATACGTGATCTTCGTTGTCGGTATACAACTTTTCCCCCTTCATATAGCCCCCATAGAACTTTACCTGCCGATTTTCGGTATTTTGAAGGTTTTGGCCTCAATAGTATACCGAAAAGGCTCAAATTTGGTATTTAGTCTTCGTTGTGGATAAACAACTTTCCCCCAGAAATTTGTCGGTACTGGTCCACGCCTTAATATAGCCCTAATAGAACGATACCTGTCGATTTTCGGTATTTTGAAGGTTGTGGCCACAATAACCCTTCGCAATGGCTGAAATTTGGTATTTAGCGTTTCTTGGGGGTATACAACATTTGCCCATAAATTTCTCGATACAGGTCCACGCCTTAATATAGCCCACATAGAACGGTACCTCCAGATTTTCGGTATTTTGAAGGCCTTGGCCTCAATATTCCACTGAAACGGCTGAAATGCGTTATTTAGTCTTCGTTGTGGATAAACAATTTTTCCCCCAGAAATTTGTCGATATAGGTCCACGCCTTAATATAGCCCCCATAGAACGGTACCTCCCGATTTTCGGTATTTTGAAGGCCTTGGCCTCAATATTCCACTGAAACGACTGAAATTCGGCGTTTAGTCTTTGTTGTGGCTAAACAACTTTCCCCCAGAAATTTTTCGGTATAGGTCCACCCACGCCTTAATATAGCCCCCAATAGAACGGTACCTCCCGATTTTCGGTATTTTGAAGGTTGTGGCCAACATAACCTATCGAAATGGCAGAAATTTGGTGTTTAATCTTCGTTGGAGTATTCAACTTTCTCCCCTAAATTTGTCGGTAAAGGTCCACGCCTTCATACAGTCCCCATAAAGTGGCACCTCGCTATATTCGATATTCTGAAGGTTATGGTCTCAATATTCCATCGAAATGGCTGAAACTTTGTATTAAGTGTTTGTTGGGGTATATAACTTTCCCCAGATATTTGTCGGTACATGTCCACGCCTTCATGTAGCCCCTACAGAACGGTACCTCAAGACTTTCGGTATTTTGAAACCCACCGAAATGGCTGAAATTTGGTATTTAGTCTACGTTGGAGGTATAAACCTTTCCGATTGAAATTCATCGGTATAGGTACACGTTTCGATATGCACGGTGTGCCTTAACCAAATTTAAATTGAAGGTGCTTACACCTGGGAAGTTTTTGCAGATTCTGAAACTACAATGCTCATAGAGGAGAAATATCAAGAAACAAAAAAAATCGCCGGAGGGATTTTCAAATAAATCGCGATTTAATTTCACATTTTTAGGGGTTCTTAAGGTTTTCACGATCTTGCTTGGAAACCGCGAGTCCTATGTAAATGCACCTAAAGAAAATGCTGTAGCTGTGAAAATTCTCCACAAGATTGACCTTTATGATATTTTCGTAGGTTTTACCATTTTTGAGATATAGAAGTTCAAATTGAGACAATGCACTGACTGTATCGCCTCCTTATAAAACAATATGATGCTCAGTCCGCCTTAACTAACTTTTGATGAAAACCGCTTACTCATGGGAAGATTTGGCGGATTCTGAAAGAGGAATGTTCATAGATAAGAAAAATAAAAACAGAGAAAAAAATCGCCGGAGGGATTTTTAAATAAATCGCGATCAAATTTCTCAATTTTAGGGTTTTTATAGGTTTTCACGATTTTGCTTGGAAACCGCAAGTCGTATCGAAATGAGTCTAAAGAAAATGTTGTAGCTGTGAAAATTCTCTACAAGACTGACCTGTAGGTTTTTTCGTAGGTTTAACCATTTTTGGGATATAGAGGTTCAGTTCAATTTTTTAGGTTTTTATCTCAAGTCTCAAGATGCATTGTCTCAATTTGAACTTCTATATCTCAAAAACGTTAAAACCTACGAAAATATCATTAAGATCGATCTTGTGGAGAATTTTCACAGCTACAACATTTTCTTTAGGTACATTTACATAGGACTCGCGGTTTCCAAGCAAGATCGTGAAAACCTAAAGTTTACATTCAAACCCCTTTACGATTAATTCTTGGCTTTTTTTCTAATTTGTCATCAAACAAATTTATATAACAATTATTTCTACATTTTTAAGTGCTCTTTGTTCTTGATATTGTACCCATTCGTTTGTACTTATCAGCTGGTCTGACTGACTGACTGATTAAATTCATTACACACACTTAGTGTAATACATACTTCAAATTATTTTGCGCTGATTTTATTAGTATTTTTTTTTTATTGTACAATGAGTGTCGAAGTGCATTTCATGGCGAGAGGTTCCCTACATCAAGTATCCAAAGTAAATATGTGTACCGTATATGAATGCAGTACGTTAATTGGTTAAAGAAGATATATTATCCACAATATTTAGATAAGATAATGGTGATACATATATATGTTTATAACGTATTGTATGTTTATTTGGATAAACTAGCCAAATTATCAACATTATTTAGATCATATAAATCATTATCTGCCTTATTCAAATGAATAAGGAAGATACTTTATCCTTGTTATTTGGATAATGTTAATATACCATCCTGCTTGTTTGGATAATGTAGGTACATCATCAAAGTTATATATAACTTATCCACATTATTTCGACAATGTAGATACTCTATTTAATTAAGACGATCTTGGAAATATATTATTCACGTTATCCAATAAAATAATGTTTTCCCTTATTTTGTTGTATGCAATTATCGAAAAACGTGACTATTTTTATAGTGCCCATAATTTTTTCAATTCTTAGTCATGTGTCTTTGTCCTAGGTAGGGTTTGTTTTTGTTTTATTTGAATATTAACCCAAGACAAATGTCTTCAGCTGTCTGCGGCATTTCATTGTATTTAAATTGCAGCCAATAAAATATTCGTCAATTAATTTAATGAAAATAGGGCGAATGCGCGATAATTATAAATCTAAGCAATTTCTAATGTCAAAGATGACAAGTGGAATTTATTTGTTGTGCAAAAAGAAAAAAACAAGCAAATAATAGACTGGCTATTTCAAATGACTTGACAAATACTTCCACGGTTCTAAACAATTTTTAGCAGAATAACAGATGAGTAAATTACAAAACAAAAAAAAACGAAATTTATATTGGAAATCCTGGGGAGAAGATAAACTTCACATTTTATGTTTAACCTTTAACAGGTGGGTGAAAAAATGATAGTTGGTGGGTGACATGGGGTAATATTTTTATGAAAATTTTGCTTTACAAAAAATTATTAAAAATAATTGTTGGTACAATTTTATTGATTTTCCATTGGAGCGCAATGTCTACAATCACGGAAATCAATTTTTATACAGAAATTCATTTCAGTGGACCCACTAAACCATGTAAGACTTAGAAGCAGATGTTCTGTTCCGGAAACTGAAAAAGTTTACTATTTTTAAAATTTTGACAGTTTTTTCTTTTCAAAAATTAAAAAATTAAAAATAATGTTAAAAAATTTATAAAAATAAAATAATTGCTGTTCAGTATATACCTAGTATATATGTACTCAAAAATGTATGTTGAATTTTAGAGAAGTTTCCTTCCACTGCACCGCCCCATCCTCGTTGGGTAAATTGCATTAAAAGACGACAAAGACATTTTCTAGTAAAATTACTAAAGTGAATTACTTTGAAATAGGGTGTCATCAATTCGACTTAACCATTTCAATTCAATACATTGCATGATTAATTAGACTCTGAATAATATAAATATCTTTGCCACGAGCCCTTCTATATCAAATATTCAACAAGTAATCAAGTTTGCAATTGAAACATTTTTAAGTATTGAATTTCAGTCAAATAGCGTCGAGTATGACATTTAGTGTGATGTTGAAAAAAACAGCGTCGTTTAATTGCTTATATACGTACATACATATACATATATTTTTATATGTATAAACATGCACAAATTGATATGTTTGTTTATATATTTAGTGGCAGGCATAATTAACATCTATGTTTAAATATGTTAATCATAATACAATGATATTGATATATCAATATTCTTATATATAAACAAGTAAGCAAAGACTATAGTCGGACGGGGCCGACCATGTGATACCCTACACCACTACCCCTGGAAATTAGCTTTCAGCAAATCAAAATTATTTTATGGAACAAATAAACTAATTGTAAGATTCTGCCACCTTATCACATCAAGCTTAAATAATTGTTCCACAGACATCCCAAAAGGGACAAAGGAGACTTCTCTCATATCAATGAGTATACCAAGATTCATATTTCCTGATATGGGGACCTAAAGTTTATCGCCGAGTCCGAACGAAGTGCCCTAAGCCACCACTTGTAGAGAAGTTTTACATGACTGAAATACACAGAAAATGTCGCCAACATTACTGAGGGGAATCGATCAAAGGTGGCGAAATATCCCTTAGTAATGTTGACGACATTTCCTGAGTAGTTCTGCCATGAACAACTTCTCTACAAGTGGTGTCTTAGGGCACGCCGTTCGGACTTGGCGGTAAATTGTTGTATGTATAAATCCCAAAATTATACGCCAGGAGGAGGTCAGTGGGTGCCTTCACCTTCACCAAAATTAATATTTCAAAAAACCTTTAACGGTAGCGACACCGAGTACATTTTGAAAAAAAAAAACGTGGCGAAGCGACCCCATGCTGCAATATATCGCACCTGTTCAACAAAAAGGTAGTAACTGAAACTTTTCTATTTTTCACTAGAGACAAAAACTGTTGGTACATAAGCAGTAGTATGAAAAGTGAAATACCGGTATTTTTAACGAAAGAATAGACAAAGGAGTGACAGATTTTTACAGTGGGTAGGGTAATTTATTTTCTCAATAAAAAGTTAAAATCTATAGTTACTACCCTTCTGTTGAACAGGTGCGATATGTGTAAAAAAGCCAATTGGACAATTAATACGCCTGGGCTCCACGTAATTCGCAATAATGCACAAACTGGGAATTTCTCTGTCATGATAGAGACAATTATAGCATGGGACGAAAATGTAGTTCTCTACAGAAATCCCACTTTATATTAGGCAGTAGCCCCGTTATTTACCAAACTCATTATTGCAATTTGTATCAGTGGAATGTATCAGTGGAATGTTCTATGTAGGCTACTTTGGCGGTATATGCCCTCCAGGAAATAAATAGACCAAAAATATTTTTTTTTTTGTATTTTTCATACAAAAGTAATGGTCCATTTCACCCGCTAAATAATATCAGATCATCATCCAAAATTGTAAGCATCTTCCTCTACCCTAACTCTTACCTCGTGCAAAATTTCGTAATTATTAAGCTATAATTGCGACCTCTAGCGTGTTTATGATTACACTACAAAGAAATAACAGGGTATATTAGGCTGTAACTCTGTTATCTTATCATGTACACCAACACAATTGATTTCAATAGAAAGGTCAGACGTTCCTCTTCCAAGTATATCTCACTTGTCCGGAATGTCACTTCCAGGAATTAAGATATAAGCTGTATATTAAAAATTTTCACAATTTTCACACAAAAGTTTTGGTCCATTTAACCCTCTAAATATTATCCGATCGCCATCTCAAATTGCAAGCTTCTCCTTTGTGATATACTCTTACCTTATTTGAAATTACGCGTTGATCGGACTATTATTGAGACCTACAGAGCCGCCAGAAAATTGGATAAATATTATGTTTTTGGTCCATATCACCCGCTAAATATTTCACGATCATCATCAATAAGAATAGGGATCTATTCTGATCTGAACCCGACCTCCATACAAAATTTCGTGACGATCGGTCCATAATTGCGGCCTGGAGCGTGTTTACAATTTATAATGGACAGACGGACGGAGGGACGGACGGACACACATCTCAAAATCGCTTTATCTCGTCGAGATATGAAGATTGGTATACCACATTGGGGGTCTCCGACGAATATTTCGCGGTGTTACATGAATTTTTACCAAAACAAACTTATAATACCCTTTTCCACATTGTGGTATAGGGTATAAAGACAATGTATGTATGTTAGTATGTTTGTATGTTTGTGTGTTTGTATGTTCCGTATAAAACGGCTGAACCGATTTTCTTGAAAATTTCATAGAATGTACAGGGAACACCGGTGGTGAAAATAGGCTATATATTTTTTTGCTTTTCGAAGGGGCCCTATTTTTTAAAAACGCTATTTTAGCAAAACTGACGAACGTATCGGAGAGAAAATTAATTTGCGAGACAACGGTTGTTGTGTCTCTGATCCTAGGTACTAAATTGGGGTCTAAAGACCCGACCACGCCCCTTTTTTAAATTGCTTATATATCAAAAACTGCTTAACCAATTTTCTTGAAAATTTCAGAGAATCTACTGGGAGTACCCGTGGTGATAAAGGGTATATATTTTGTCGAATTTCGGATGGGACGGGGAACCTCCCCCATGCACTATTTTTTAAAAACTCTATTTTTACAAAATTGACGAACGTATCGGAGAGAAATTTAATTTGCGAGACAATGGTTGTTGTGTCTCTGACCCTAGGTACTGATTTGGGGCCTAAAGACCCGACCACGCCCACTTTTTAAATAGCTTATATATCAAAAATTGCTTAACCGAAAACAGATTATATATTTTGGTGAAGCCAGAGGGGGGGTAACCTCCCCCATGCCCTATTTCTTTGAAAACGACATTTTAACAAAACTGAAGAACGTATCGGAGAGAAAAATAATTTGGGGACAATGGTGGTTGTGTCTTCGACCCTATGTACTCATTTGGAACCAGACCACGCCCACTTTTTAATATCTTATATATCCAAAACTACTAAACCGATTTTCTTGAAAATTTCAGAGAATGGATAGTGATGACCCCTGGTGAAAGTAGGCTATATATTTTGTTGAATTTCTGAGGGGCGGTGTACCTCCCCTTTGCCCTATTTTATTAAAACTCTGTCTTTGCAACAAAACTTACTAACGTATGGCTTAGAAAATAAATTTGCGAGACAACGGTGGTTGAATCTCCGACCCTAGGTACTTATTTAGGGCTTAAATACCCGACCATGCCCACTTTGTTAAGTATGTTATATCTCTGAAAGTACTGAGCCCACTTTCTTTAAAATTTCCGAGAATGTACAGCGATGTCCCACCATGAACACCCGTGGTGAAAATAGGCTATACATTTTTTTGAATTGAATTTATTTTGAATCGGAGGGGACGGGGTACCTCCCCCATGCCCTCCTTATTCTAAAACACTTTCTCTAAAACTTCTGAACCGATTTCCAATTCACTTTCAGATGATGTACAGGGTTGGCCACTGACGTGTCCATTTTCCCAACCAGTGTTACATATTTTAGCATTAAGACCCGATCACTCCCAGTTTCTGAAATATGTTACAAATCAATGGAAATACCAAATGTTATGCATAACGAAGCTTTGATCTTATTGGAAAGCAAGTCTTTAAATTAGAAGGCAACATATCGATAGCTATCGCTTTATCAGGTATACATTATAAGAAGGTACAAGGACGACACAGTCGACCCTTAAGTTTCCACTGGACATTCTTTTGATTGAATTGAACACATGCAATATTAAATAGAAGTTATCATCTGGAACGAATGTACGATGGCACATAAAAATTCCCAAGAAGCTTTAGAACGATTCTTGAAGGATTTAAGAGCAATTCAAGTTTAGATTTCAGACAAACACTTTCAGTTATACTATTCCAGCAGATGAAAACAATGCATGCCTCAAGTCATCAGTTAACATACCGCCATTTCCGAAGATGTTTTATTTATAGTCACTTGCATTTCCCGACTAATTTTCGAAGCAAGAAAAATATAATTTACTTAAGAAAAGGTAACATAAAACTGTTTCAAGGGCCAGCAAGGCGGACCGGGCCGGCTAGTATTCTAATAAAGAACGGTAAATTGTTGTAGCTCTAATTCTATTTAATAACAAATAATATTTGAAAAGATTTGCCACTTTCACCAAAAACTACAAAAATAAAAATACCATCAAGTAAAAAAGGAATGAGTCGACATTTCCAACAGAGAAATATCCTCAGCTTAGGACTGTTCAAAAAGAAAAAAAAACAACAAGAGAAGTGGTGGACACAAATGGACTATGAGACAACGAAGTTTAATACCAATTCAAAACCCGATATACCACGTTACATTCGTTCAATTGTTATAATTTACCCAAAGAGTGGCATAACTCAAACAACAATTTCTATTTTTTCCACAACTTCTACTTTATCTTCTGTCAAATGTTCATGTTGATATCTAAAAAATTCAACGAAATACAGGTGCGATGTTTTTCCGCACTTTACTCTCATACGACATGATAGCCAAGAAAGAGCGTAACAAAGAGAACAAATGTTTTCATTGGTTGTTGTTCAACAGCTTGTTTGACCTAATACGTTTGCAATAATTGCGTTTTCTACAATACATTCTTATTTTAGTCGTTCTCTTCTTGGTCACCTATGGTGTTGAACCTTCAAAATACATAAAATCTGGAAATACACGAAACCATAGACATATATGATCATTTTCTTCGTGGACCTTTTCTACCCATTGAGAATCCGAAATACTAGGTTACAGTCCTACAAAATTTAAGACATTTCGGTAAGACAGTGACTTAAATCTTCTATGAGGGCTATTTGAAGACGTGGACCTATACCGAAAAATTTCAGGTGGAAAGTTTTATACACCCAACGAATACTAAATACCAAATTTCAGCCATTTCGGTGGGATATTGAGGCCACAACTTTCAAAATACCGAAAATCGGGACGTATCGTCCTATGGGCCTATATGAAGACTATATCGATAAATTTCAGGTGGGAAGTTTTATACCCCCAACCAAGACTATAACCAAATCTCAGCCATTTCCGTGGGATATTTAGGCCACTGCGTTCAAAATCAGGAAATTCAGGGGGCTATTAGAAAGCGTGGACCTAAACCGCCAAATTTCAGGTGAAAAATTTTATACCCCAAACGAAGACTACGTACCAAATTTCATAACCTTCAAAATACCGAAAATCGAGAGGTATCGTTTTATAGGCGGCATATGCAGATGTGGACCTGTACCGACAAATTTAGAGGCAAATTTGAATACCCCCAATGAAGACTAAATACCAAATTTCAGCATCTTCTATGGGGGCAATATGAAGGCGTGGACCTATACCTAAAAATTTAAGGTGGAAAGTTGTGCCTCCCAACGAAGTCTAAATACCAACTTTCAGCCATTTCGGTGGAATATTGAGGCCACAACCTTCAAAATAGCGAAAACGTTCTATGGGGTTATATAGCCCCTATAGACGTGAACCTATACCGACATATTTAGAGGGGAAAGTTGAATACCCCCATCGAAGACTAAATACCAACTTTCAGCCATTTCGGTGGAATATTGAGACCACAACCTTCAAAATACCGAAAACTGTGATGTACCGTTCTATGGGGGCTATATGAAGGCGTGGGCCTATACCGACATATTTAGAGGCGAAAGTTGAATACCCCCATCGAAGACTAAATACCAAATTTCAGCCATTTCTGAGGAATATTGAGGCCACAACCTCCAAAATACCGAAAATCGGGAGGTACCATTCTATGGGGGCTATATGAAGGCGTGGACCCATACCGACTAAAGTGTGGCTATATGAAGGCGTGGACATATACCGCAAATTTCCTGTGGAACGTTTAATACTCCAAATGAAGAGAACCCATACCAAATACCAAATTTCAGCCATTTCGGTGGAATATTGAGGACACAACTTTCAAAATACCGGAAATAGGGAGGTACCGTTATGAGGGCGTGGACCTATACCAAAAAATCTCAGATGGAACGTTTAATACCCCTAATGAAGACCACATATCAAATTTTATTCATTTCGATGGATTATTGTGGCCATCCACAACCTTCAAAATACCGAAAATCTGGAGGTACCGTTCTTTGGGGGCTATATGAAGGCGTCGACCTATACCGACAAATTTCTGGTGGAAAGTTTTGTGCCTCCAACGAAGACTAAGTACCAAGTTTCAGCCATTTCAGTGTGATAATGAGGCTAAACCCTTCAAAATACCGAAAATCGGGTGGTACCGTTCTATGGGGAATATATCAAAACGTGGACTGATAAAGCCCATTTGCAATACCAATTTGGTATTACCAAACATCCTAGGAATAATATAAACTTCTATACCAAATTATAAATCTCTATCTGAAAAATTGCGATTTGTATCTTGATTTCAACAGACGCACGGACGGATAGACGGACATATTATATGGACTTAGAATTTTACCCTGATCAAGAATATATATACTTTATAGGGTCTCCGATGAATATTTCGATGTTTTATAAACGGAATGACAAATGTTATTATACCCTCCATATTATGGTGGAGGGTATAATAAACAAGTAAAGTATCATTCGGCTTTGCCGACAGAGATATATCCTCAGCCTATGTGGAGGATCTTTTCAGAATATTGTGGCCCTTTTTGGGTATTTGAACTTGTAGACAAAAATGTGGATTAGGATTAAAGTTCAAACGTGTTGCAGAGGAGGTATGGACCGATATAGTCCGTTATGGAAATGGATCTTATTTTGGGTGTCATATATTTCCGATAGATATTGCACCCACTAGTCATTTCAGTGGGTCATCGTATAAATTTTAGACCAGTATTCCAGGAAGCATGGACTTGTGCACGGAAAACATAATATTGTTGTATACAGGACCACGACGAACAGCATCGGTATACATTTCCAAAGGATCTTGGAACAGACCCTAAACTGCACTTAGACACAAATGTTGAACTTTTATGGGGGAGGTACACTAAGACAGATATGGACCGTTTTAGGAGTTAAACTAAAGTACGTTCAAGCGATATCGTGCATACCATTTTAGTGACAGTTTTAAATATTGGACCCATTTTATGTTGTCTGACATAAAACATTATTTTTTTTTTTTGCTAATTTTTAATATCAGTACATACCTATGTATGTATTTATGTATATGTGTATGTATGTATATCTACACCGGAACCCATTAAATCGCTTTGTCAGTGATCGATGTTTCCCTACCTAAGAAATATTGGAGAAATATGTAAAAAAATATTAATAATTGCAAAATTGTGTTTTTTTTAACAAAAAGCGATCTAATTTACACCCTGTGATCTACATATACTCGTAAACACTCGGGACTCAATAATCTTGTCAATCTTGTCATCAATCACAACGATGTTTAATAGCGCCTACAATGACCAGCACATTTACCATAGAAACACTTTGAAATTTAATTTGCTTAGCTTTTTTCAAAAAAAAAAAAAAAAACACAAAAAACAATAACGTGTAGAGGAGAGATAGTAAAATGTTTAATATATTTGTTTGTGCATGTGTGTATGCAGATGATTATTTGCAAAAGTCATTGTTATCAGTGACAACTTGAATTCTAATACCAATGGCTAATAATGATGACGTTATATATTATCAAGTAGCAAGCAAACAAAATAAACAAAAAAAAAATATGCGCTAGTTAGTCTGAACTTTTGAACAGTCAAATAACAACATGTGCTGATGTTTGGCGAAAAAACAGCAATAACAACAAAACAGTTCCAATTCGCATGAACTGACGAAAAAACTGCGGCCGATGGGAACAAGTCAAACCAAACAAACTAAAAAAACGTAAAATACATAAAAAACAATGTAGATATGTGTGTATTATGTATTAGCATGTTTTGATATCACCAACCGATTCGTCATATTTTAAAGGAAGATAGTAAAATACGTTTCTCATTTAGTTTGTAACCCCTTAAAGTACTCACCTTAGGTCCTATTTTGGAATTTAAAATTGCATATTATTTTTAAGTTTCAGAACATTAGTACAATTTGTGATGTTGGACAAATTTTCCAGTACTATTGTGGTCTCTTCGCACGATATGTTATTTTCATATCGTGTAAAGGGACCATTAAAAAATTCCTGAAAAATCGGTCCGAATTCGAATCAAAAAATTTTGGAAAATTTAGATTTTTTGAAGAAAATCGGTCCGAACTCGGAAAGAAATTCTGAAAAAATTCCAAGAAAAGTTTAGATTTTCTAAAAAAATCGGGAAAAATTTTTGAGCGCTGACGCTTTTGATGATATGACACAACACCGAAAGAAACCCCACTCACAGACAATTTTCATTTTATGCGCTAATTATGGAAGATTCTAATTTGAATATTGAAAATTGAATATTTTCAAAAGATTTTTGCTATATTTACCATTAAGAACCGTTCATAGACATTTCGCATGTTCCAGAATGTTGTTTACTGATGTCTTTGCTACATTATTTTAGTTGGTTGTTTTCTTGAATATTGAACGGTATAGTATCTGTGGACCAGAACCAGAGAAAACAGGATAAAAATCACATTTGTTTTGCTATTTTGACCTTTAAGAACCGTCTATACAGAGTTCGTATACTCTAGAAAGATTTTCATTGAGATCGGAGGTACATTTTTTTAGTTGGTTGTTTGCTTCAAATTTGATCGGTTTGATAGCTGTAGATCAAAACCCGAGAAATAATTTTAAAAGAAATTTGACCTTGGCGATTTTGGCCATGCAGATGAAGTTTGATGGATTAAATGTGTTCACAATTTTTGTTCTATAAGACAAGAGCTACAACTTTGACTCTGAGATAAATTCAAATTTCCTAACGGTTTGGAATATATAGTCCTGACTGAAAGGGAAAAACGGCGAGACACGTGTCTTCTCTTTTTTGGTGCTCTGTCACATTGTGGAGTCAGAATATGGTTTATAAAACATGACTCAAAAAATTACACACAGTGCTATTATTATATGTTGCATTTATATAAAAAAATAAAAATTGTATATGCGAATTTTTAACCCATCAATCACTTTGTTTTCGACAACAACCAAACAAAAAATCCCTTAGAATATCGATTAGAAAATGTGCAGAGATTCTTAAAAAAAGCTTTAGAAAATCGTTCCAATTTCTAGGAAATTAGTAGAGAAATCGGCAAATTTCTAAAAATTATTCAGAAAATCTCGGAAAAAACGGAAATCAGAGCTCTCGGAAAAAATTGTTAGCTGGGAAGATGTCAGACCAATAACCATTACTTCTAACTCACTGAAGTGAAAATATAAGTCGACCTGACTGGGTTTTGTTTCCACATTTTTATAATATGGAGGGTAAAATTAAATTTTTCATTCCGTTTGTAACACATCGAAATATTCGTCGGAAATCCTATAGAGTATATATATTCTTGATCAGCATAAAATTCTAACTCGATATAACAATGTCTGTCCGTCTGTTGAAATCAAGATACAGCTCACAATTTTTAAGATAGAGCTTTGTAATTTGGTATAGAAATTTCTAATACTCCTAGGATATTTGGTATTTCAAATGGGCTATATCGGCCCACGATTTGATATAGCCCCCATAGAACGGCACCTCCCGATTTTCGGTATTTTGAAGGTTTTAGCCTCTTTATCACACCAAAATGGCTGAAATTTGGTATTTAGTCTTCGTTGAGGGTACACAAATTTCGACCTGAAATTTGTCAATATAGGTCCACGTCTTCATATAGCCACCATAGAACGGTACCTTCCGATTTTCGGTATTTTGAAGGTTGTGACCCTAATATACCACCAAAATGGCTAAAATCTGGTATTTAGTGTAAGTTGGGGGTACAAAACTTTCGACCTGAAATTTGTCGGTATAGGTCAACGTCTCCATATAACCCCCATAGAACGTTACCTCCGGATTTTCAGTATTTTGAAGGTTGTGGCCTCACTATTTTCCCCGAAGTGGCTGAAATTTGGCATTTAGTCTTCGTTGGGGGTATAACTTTCTCCACCTGAAATTTGTCGTTTTACGTCAACGTCTGCAAATAGCCCACATCGAACGGTACCTCCCGATTTCCGGTATTTTGGAGGTTGTGGCCTTAATATCCTCCGAAATGGCTGGAATATGGTATTAAGTCTTCGTTGGGGGTATACAACTTTCCACCGGATATTTCTCGGTATAAGTCAGCGTCTGAATATAACCCCATAGAACGGTAACTCCCGATTTTCGGTATTTTGAAGGTTGTGACCTCAGTATTCCACCAAACGGGCTGAAATTTGGTATTTAGTGTTAGTTGGGGGTACAAAACTTTCAACCTGAAATTTGTCGGTATAGGCCCACACCTTCATATAGCCCCCATAGAACGGTACCTCCCGATTTTCGGTATTTTGAAGGTTGTGGCCACAAAAACCCACCAAAATGGCTAAAATTTGGTATTTAGTGTTAGTTTGGGGTACAAAACTTTCGACCTGAAAGTTGTCGGTATAGGCCCACACCTTCATATAACCCCATAGAACGGTACATCCTGATTTTCGGTATTTTGAAGGTTGTGGCCACAAAAACCTACCAAAATGGCTAAAAGTTGGTATAGGTCCACATTTTGATATAGTCCCCATAGAAGGGTACCTCCTGATTTTCGGTATTTTGAAGGCTTTAGCCTCATTATCACACCAAAATAGCTGAAATTTGGTATTTACTCTTCGTTAAGGGTACACAACTTACGACCTGAAATTTGTCGGTATATAGAACAGTACATCCCGATTTTGGATTATTTGTGGCCACAAAAACCCACCAAAATGGTTGAAATTTGGTATCTATTCTACGTTGAAGGTAAAAACCTTTCCGACTGTCATTTGTCGGTATAGGTCAACGTCTGCATATAGCCCCCATAGAACGTTCCTCCCGATTTTCGGTTATTTTAAGGTTGTGGCAGAAAATTTTTTATTTAGTCTACGTTGGAGGTATAAAACTTTCCCCAGAAAATTTTCGGTACAGCTCCAGGCCTTTATGTAGCTCTCATAGAACGGTACCTCCCGATTTTCGGTATTTTGAAATTTTACCGAAATTAGGTATTTAGTATTCTTCATTAACGAAAGGAAAATAATTGTTCCATTTTACTTCAATACAACTCGTGGTGGAGGGTATAACAAGTTCAGCCCGGCCGAACTTCTTACTCGTTATTGTTATTAATTTATAAATTTTTAATATTTCTTTTTATTTTATTTTTGTTTTGATTTTCTTATTTATTACCTGATCTATATATACAAACATACATATGCAAACATCAACCGAAGAATGCTTCCTAAATACTTCAAAATCTTTGAGAATAATTTAAAAAAAAAAAAACATTTTATATGTATGTATGTTGATATTTATGCATATGTTAAAATTATAAACAAACAGATTTTGCAAAAATATTATGATATTTCTTTCAAAATTATGCCTTATAGAATAGTATAACAACAATTGGGAATTTATTTATTCCCTGAATTCCACAATATAAATATTTGGGTTAGTGGCTGATATTAAATATGTGTTTGGAAAATTTCCAATGATTTACTTTATTTATTTAAAAAAATAATAATTAGAATTTATTATATCATTATATTGTTGATTTTTCCAACATAGTACACCAATGCGTGTGCAAGGTATTATAAATTGGCATAATAGCGCGTTAATATTATAGCTTTTTACCGGGTAAACCTTCTTTATGAGGATTTTTTTTAAGTATACACAACTGAGTTGACATTTGAAAAAGAGTGGATTTATTAAATCCGGTAATATGTAAACGTACTATAAGAACCATAATAATGATATTAATTATGATTATCTTTTTTTACAAAATCTGGTCTTACATCGACATGTTTTTTTACGTTGGGAAGTTAAAAATCCATACTCAACGGAAAATGCGTTTTTTGCAAAATCAATTATTTTGAATTGTCACACTTTGAGTAAATGAAATCTAATTGCCGATTACAGCAAATTTGTCCCAAAAATTTAGATAAAAACTTAAAAATACCTCAAATCGAATTTGTTTGGCATGCCCAGCAAAAATTTGGAAGCATCATAAACCGAATAACCCATTAAAAAGTTATGTAAACAGGCTATTTTCTGCAGTACCAATAAGCCGGAAAATAATGGGTAATTTCTTGAACTTGTTACAAGGCAAAACTGCTTCTTTACCCATTACTAAGTAATAAGTATGGTGGCACAGAGTGTGCGTATCCGAGGGCTAAGTTTTGGACACTCATCGTCGGCAAAAAATTATTTTGTTAACAAAATTACAAAGATTGATATGTACACATGTAAGCGTTTAAACAACCCTTACCCAGCTCATAACAAAACCCTCAAAATAAGTAGTTATTTTTGGCCACTTAAATAAGCAGTTTCTAAAAGTAGGTACTACGTATTTAAATACTTATTTAAGTGGCCAAAAAGTAACCACTTTTTTCGAACGACTCGCGTTTTTTTTACAATAATGGGTAAGTAGTGGTTTTGTAATGAGTATGTTGCTGGGTAATGTTCGTACGCATGGCACAGTGTCTAGTGTGTGTTTGGCTACAAATCAGAAGTGCATGCATGTTCAAATACTCAAAGACCAAAATAAAAATATGTGTTGTAATGAACACAATTGAACTGTTCTAAAACTACCAAGAAAGTATCAGTCAGCTGTCCCCTTAGCCTCGGACCTTAAAAAGGGAGTTTTGAGTTTTTGGGCCAATTTTTCAGGAAGTATGGACATTAAAATAATGGGTTAGTAGGGGTTTTGTAATGAGTATTTTGCTGGGTAATGTTCGTAAGCGTGGTACGGTGTCTAGTGTGTGTTTGGCTACAAATTAGAAGTGCATGCATGTTCAAATACTCAAAGAGCAAAATAAATATATTGAATAAGTTGTATTGAATACAATTGAACTGTTCTAAAGTATCAGTCAGCTGTGCCCTAAGCATCGGACCTAAAGAAGGGGGTTTTAAGTTTTTGGGCCAATTTTTCAGGAAGTATGGACAAGCCCCCTAAAAAATTGTACGTCGTAGCTAGGGTCGCTTACTCAGCATATTGCCAAAAATTTAAAAACGATCCCAGACGAGTCCTTTAACTACACCCTTTCCAAACTTTTTTTAGGATGGTACCCCAAAGAGTGGTCCCATGTAGTCAATATTTGGACATAATCCGAGTATAAAAGAAATAATACGATGTACAACGTTTGGATCAAATCGAGGGTTATCTTATGTACTATCTAGTGTAATTGGTTTCGCCAGACTTTTTTGAAACTTTTGGGTCATTATCTCAGGAAGTATGGACTTGTCGCAAAAAAAAATCGCCGTCGTTGTAGAACTTGATGCAAAAAATGTGAAAACGATTCAATTTCTTTTATTTTTGAGTGGGAGGTACACAAAAAAGTATACCGATTTAATATATATTCAAACCTGATCTAAGTAATATTAGTAATAGTAATATTAACATATCGAGAGTTATCGCGCACACAATATCAACGAATTTTTTTTTAACTTTTATGGGGAGATACCCAACGAAGTGAAACGATATGGTCCATTTTCGAACTTAAACTATGTTTGGACAAAATATTATTTGTACTCTTCAAACTACGATTAATAAAAACAATTTAAAGTCCTATTTGGTAGTGGGATTCGCAAAATTACTATTTTTTCTTAATTTTTTAAAATTTCTCAATACAAATTTTCCTCTACAAAATAAAATTTATCGGCTTTGCCGACAGAGATATACCCTCAACCTGTGTGGATTGAAATACTTTTTTTCCAAAAAAAACTTATGTATGTATTAGGGGGTTTTTGGGTGTATGCACCGACAAAAGTATGGATAGGATTAAAGCTCAAAAATCTGCGGGGATGTTGATAGATAGGGCTTTTTATCACACTAGCCTGCGAAAAACATAATATCGCTGTAAACAGGGCCACTAGGAAACTCTTCGGTAAAAATGTCCAAAGGATCCTCGAACCACACAAAAATGTTGAACATTTGTGTGGGTGGTACCACAAGGATTGAACAGATACGGCCCAAATTTGAACACAAACTAAGTTTCGACAATATTTAGAGATCCAAAGTTTGGACCAAATCGATTGCTACGTCTATGAGAAATCGCGCGTACCATTTAAGCGAATATTGTCGAACTTTTGTGTGGAAGGTACCGGAAGGAGTGGACCGATAAGCACCGCCTTGGAATTTAATCTAGTATTAGAAGAAATATTACAATATCCAAAGTGTGGACCAACGCAGTAATCGCATATGGTGTCATATGGGGTTTTTACAACTTTCGGGCTGTTTTCTCAAGAAGTATGGACTTGCCGCTGAAAAAACTTTTCCTGCCGTAATTGAGGCAGCGAATGCAAATTGCTTCAACAAAAATCAAAGTGATTCGAGAGCAGGTCTAAAAGTGAATTTATCCAAAATTTTGTGTGGGAGTACCCGAAGGAGTGGACAAATATAGTCCATATTCGACCCTGATCTATATATGATAGATAGTTTAGGATGTGTAAAGTATGCACCAAATCGGTCACTCCCATCAAGAGTTTCGTGCGCACAATTTTTTCCGAACATTTTTCAACTTTTGTGGGGGAGGTACCTGAAGGAGTGGACAGATATGGCTTATCTTCGAACTTAAACTAAGTTTGCACAAACTATTATGAAGACCAAATTGTGGACCCAATCGGCAGATCCGTTCAAGAGTTATCTTGCGCTCCAACCAGTACACATAGGGCTTTTTTGTACCTTTCAGGCTATTTTCTCAGGAAGTATAGTCTTGACCCTGATGAAACTTATACCGTTATATGGGGGCAGTGAATACAAGTTGCTACAACAAAAATAAAAGCGATTGGTGAACAGGTCCTAAACTGAACTTTACCGAAATTTTGTGTGGGAGGTGCCCGAAGGAGTGAACCGATTTAGTTCACATTGGAACCTCATCTAAGTCTGGTAGAAATTTCACGGATGCAAAGTATGGACCAAATCTTTTACTTTCTTCAAGTGTTATCATGCGCACAAATTTTCTGAACATTCTCGAACTTTTGTGGGGGTGGTATCTGAAGAAGTGGACCGATATAACCCATATTTGGGTTATATCGAAGGCCAAATTATGGACCAAATCGGTTCATCCGTTCGAGTGTTATTTTTACTTTTCTGGTAAAAATGGTCATGAGCGAGCAATTTTGACAGTTTTCTCTTTTACCACTTTTACCATTAAAAAAGTAAAGGAACAAAGCTATACTTGCTGTTGTCTTGATGGTAATTTATGTAATTTAAAAACTGGGAAGCATATCTTATATTTTCAAATTTACTTTCAATAAAATCCTTTTCGATTAGGCAATTTTAAAATACGAATCAGGATATGAATCACGGGAGAACTTGAGAACTGAGATTATTATCCAAGTCCAAGTATAGAAGTATGTTAAAAATATATATGTACTGTATATTAAAGTGAGTAAACATCGGCAAAAATGAGAGCAGAGAAAGAGAAACTTTAATTATTTGTCATATCCATCGGTGTCCAAAATAAATGAGAGAAAATTGATGAAAGAGTAATGTACCTTTATTAAACAATGACTGATATGCTCTCATTTGAATTCGTTATTCTCTGTTGTAACGACAACGTTACAAAGGCATTGTGACTCACAAGAGAGACCATTTGCTCTAAGTGAGCGTAAATTGGTTATCGCTCACAGCCTGTGTAGATCAGGGGTGCTCAGAATAGTTCGTGTATTAGTAGTGGTAAGACACTCTCTCCATTATTAAGCAATGGCAAATGAGAAACAAAGAGAGAATACGTGTGGTTTGTTTTTACGCTACCGTAAGGAAGTGATCACCAATGGTGTGGATGCTAACACGTTGTGAGCATCAACAAATTTACGCTCATTGAGAGCACAAGGGCGACCCAAAAAAATTTCTCTGCCTTACTCTGCTCTATATTTACACGAGGCAGTACTTTGCAAGTGAGCGAAAACTTCAATGTAAAATGCTTTGAAATGTATGCTCACTTGCTCTCAGTAAGCGCACATCGCCTATCCCTGCAGTACAGCAGTGATGCTCAAATATGTTATGCATCATCCTCTCTGAGAATGTCGTTCCCTTGCTACACAACGGCAGATGAGAATGAAGTGATGGTATGTTGTTGTTGTACATCCGTTAATGTATATGGGCGAGCATAACCGCAGTACAGATACACCTTGTTTCCATTTTTTAATGTTATACAATCATAGAAGTTTGAGAAGTTGTAGCCAAGGACAAGTAAATAAAAAAAATTTATCATATTAAAATATCAGTAACAATGAGAAATTAAATTACTCAGCTCTAGACAAGGGCCTGTTATTTCTTTTAAATATATACTCGTGTATAATTAGATATTGCGTTAGAAACCTATTTCGTTGTGAAATTCGAATGTAATCAATCAAACGAAATTGTAGGGAAAAATCCAACTAAAATTTGCAAATCATTGGTCATCATTCTTATAACCTTTAAATTGAAATCATTTGTCATTTAAAACAAAGTCAAAGCAAAAAAAAAAAACAAAACAAAATATGCATGGATTTAGTGGGTGTATCATCCAACAGGGTGTATACTTACGCATATATTATATACAGCTATATACTCTTTGAGGAAAAAATTCATCTTAGAAACGTCTTAAAGTGTCCACCGGGGGTCATTGTTTTCCGAAATCCAATCAGGTTTTTGGTTTAATGCGAATTCGTCTGCAATTCCAAACAATTTAATTATGTAAACTAAAAATATAAACAAAAAAATCCGTTTATTGCATCCAAATTTATTTCATTAAATTTAATAGGCATTAAAAATAATTATTAAAATGTGTCGAAATAAATGTTAATGTCATCACACTGGGTCTCTACTCTGTTATCTCTAAGAGCACATCCACATCCATGTTGCTTTGTTATTTTTTTTTTTTTTTTTTTTTTTTGCCGGGTCTAATTTTTGGTTTCTAGCCTTTAGTCTAGAAGGTACCGTTATATTATGGGACAATACAGAAACATGGCATTTTTTGACGATTTTTGGTAGAGAAGTTTCGTGACTACATCAAATGTCAAACGCTCAAACTACGGCAAATCAGGAGGTACCCAACCATGAACCTATGTTGATACATTTTCGAGGAGAAATTTCATCACTACAGGGAACCTCAAATATCAAATTCCGGGAGTTACTGTTATATGGGGGCTATACCAAAACATTGATCTAGGTTTCAAATTCTTGGTAAATAAGTGTTGTGACGCCTAAGAACCTCAAATAACAAATTACAGCTAGCTAGGTTAAAAATTGTAGCTTAAATCCTCAAAATACCGCATGGACCTATGTTGACCATTTTTGTGAAGTTTCGTGACTACAGGATACCTTAAATGTCAAATTACGTGTAGTTCAGTCAAAAAAGTTAGCTAAAACTCTCAAAATACCGAAAATCGGGGTGTACCGTTATATGGGGCCTATACCTAAACAAGGACCTATGCTGACAATTTTTGGTGAAGAAATGTTGTGACCTTTAAGAACCTCAAATGTCAAATTACAGCTAACTCGGTTAAAATTGAGGCTAAAATGCCCCAAATACCGAAAATCGGGGGTACCGTTATATGGGGGCTATCTCTAAATGTTGACAATTTTTGGTGAAGAAATGTTGTGACCCCTACGAACCTCAAAGTCAAATTACAGCCAACTTGGTTAAAAATTGTAGCTAAAATCCTCAAAATACCCAAAAATCGGGAATTACCGTTATATGGGGGCTATACCAAAACATGGACCTATATTGGCAATTTTTGGTAAAGAAAAGTTGTGACGCCTAAGAACCTCAAATAACAAAATACAGCCAGTTCGATTAAAAATTGTAGGTAAAATCCTCAATATACCCAAAATCGAGAGGTACATTTTCATGGGAGCTATACATAACCTTGGACCTATTTTTACAATTTTTGGTGAAGAGGTGTTGTGAGGCATGAGAACCTCAACTGTCAAATTATAGCTAGATCGGTTAAAAAGTATAGCTAAAATTCTCCAAATACCGACAATCGGGAGGTACCGTTATATGGGGGATATACATGGATCTATGTTGACAATTTTTGGCGAAGAAATGATGTGACCCCTACGAACCTCAAAAGTCAAATTACAGCCAGCTCGGTTAAAAATTGTAGCTAAAATCCTCAAAATACCCAAAAATCGGGAATTACCGTTATATGGGGGCTATACCCAAACATGGACCTATATTTTGGTAAGGAAGATCTGTGACACTAAACAAACTCAAATAACAAATCACAGCTAGTTCGGTTAAAAATTGTAGCTAAAATCATCAAAATACCAAAAATCGGAAGTTACCGTCATATGGGGGCTATACAGTGTTGCCGAATTTGACGATTTATCGTCATTTTGACGATTTTTTGGCCTAAAATTGAAAAATGACGATTTGACGATTTTATGGTCCAAAATGACGATTTTTCACGAATTCCCGAATTGTATGAAATAAAACATGATAACTATGTTTTGACCAGAATTTCACGATAGTCTTTAAGGAAAGCAATATTTCAAACTCGGTTTCATCAGCTATTTTAATGTTTTTAAACAATTTCGAGACGGAATGGCTTTATTTAGGCACATACATATCTGGAATAGAGGTAATTTCATAGTTTTAGCCTCATCTTGGATTTACATCAGCTGAACATTTTCATGTAGGATTGTTAATGAATGAAAATCTTCCTTGAAAATTTTTCGAGATATAATACTTGCGATCCATGTCCTCTTTAATGAGAGTTTTTGTCGATTTTCGACTGCCCATCAACCAAATGTACGTGTACCGACAAACATGGACGGTCACACTGTCAAGCAAGCGATGTTTGAAGGAACAATTTCTTGATACTTTGAACGCGTTTTTTTCGAAATGGCATTTTTGAAGTCGGTGCCAACGATAGCTCGAAACCGAATAGACCGATCTTCACATGGTTTGGTGAGCTTAATTAATAAATAAAAGGCCTGCCCTTAAGTGAGACAGATTTTAAAAAAATTTTTGCCAGATTTTTTGACAAAAAAAAAGTCAATTTTTTTTGTTAAAATCAAAATTCTGACTTTGACAGTTAAATTTTTGTTTATAAACAAGTAAAAAAGTATCAGTCGGCTTTGCCGACAGAGATATACCCTCAGCCTGTGTGTATTGAAACAATTTGTTCCCAAAATACGTATGTATTTAGGGGGTTTTAAAAATTTTGGTCGTTTGAACCGACAAAAATGTTGATTAGGATAAAAGAGCAAAAGTTTCGCGGAGGAGATACTAAAAGGAATGGATCGACATTGACCGTTATGAAAGTGGATCTCCAGCCACAACACATGGTGCCATAGGGGGTTTTTACACTCTTCGGGCTGTTTGCTCAAGAAGTATGGACTTGCCCCCTGAACAAAAATCAAAGTGATTCGATATCAGGTCTTAAAGTGAACTTATCCGAAATTTTGTGTGGGAGGTACCGGATGGAGTGGACAAATATAGTCCATATTTGAACCTGATATATACCTGGTAACTATATTAGGATGTGTAAAGTATAGACCAATTCGGCCACTCCCTTCAAGAGTTACCTTACGAAAATTTTTTCCGAAAATTTTTGAACTTTTGTGGGGGAGGTACCTGAAGGAGTGGACCGATATGGCTTATCTTCAAACTTAAACTATGTTTGGACAAAATATTACTAAGATCAAAATTTGGACCGAATCGGCAGATCCGTTCTAGAGTTATCTTGCGCTCCAACCACCTCACACGGTGTCATAGGGGTTTTTTGCAACTTTCAGGCTATTTTCTCAGGAAGTATGGACTTGCCCCTAATGAAACTTGTACCGTCGTATGGAGGGCAGTGAATACAAGTTGCTAAAACAAAAATCAAAGCGATTCGAGAGATGGCCCTAAACTGAATTTTTCCGAAATTTTGTGTGGGAGGTACCCGAAGGAGTAGACCGATTGAGTCCATATTGAAACCTTATCTAAGTCTGGTACACATTTCACGATGGGCAATGTATGGACCAAATCGGTTATCGTGCGCACAAATTTTCCGAACATTTCCGAACTTTTGTGGGGGAGGTACCGGAAGGAGTGGACCGATTTAGCCCATCTTCGAACTTAAACTAAGTTTGGGTAAAATATAACGAAAGCCAAAATTTGAACCGAATCGGTTCATCCGTTCGAGAGTTATCGTGCGCTCCAGCCAGCAGGACAGACAGACAGACAGACGGACGGACATGGCTAGATCGACTCCAAATTGTCTGAAACACATTTCGTCCAAACATACTTGGGGTCTAAAACCATTATTTCGATGAGGCACATTTTCATCGTATCAAAGTGTATATACCCTCCTTAGCCTAAAGGCTGAGGGTATAAAAAGTTTGTTTAAAATTCTGTTTCGCCTTAAGGTAAGACTAAAAGGTTGTTAAAATGCTTACACACATGTGCGATAATCGACCCATTCGTTTTTGAGTCATAGTTGGCATCGCAAAACGCTTTTATAAAAAAGGGTTTCGCAGATAGCCATTTACCACAAGACTTTGCAATATTTTTCAACAACAAAAATACCAAAAGTAGTATAATAGTACGTTTATATATAACCGGATTTAACAAACCCACTGGGTTTTAAATGTCAATTCCATTGCTTATATTTCAAACAAATCCTTATAAAGAAGGTTAACCCTGCAAAAAGCTCTAATATAAACAGCATATTAGATGTGCTATTTCTTTCTTGATGAACGAACTTTAAAAAAATGGTAGTTTCTTTGAAAACAATTCAAGAAAATGAGTTTTTGTGGTCTGCCCAACTAGGGACAACCCTTTAAGTGAGATTGGGTTATATTTATTGCTGTGGGTTGTATATTTTATGTTGTCGGTCTCATTGACAAACCTATCGGCTAAAAAATTGCATTAAACGGTAACCAAATTTAGTTTTGGATCATGATGACGATTTTTTGACGATTTTCCAAATTTTGTTGACGATTTGACGATTTTTTTGACGATTTCCGACCAAAAACTGTCGGCAACGCTGGGGCTATACCAAAACATAGACCGATAATAGCCCATCTTCCAACTGGACCTGCCTATTCGGGTGCCAAAATATAGCGCTCTAGTTCAATTTTTGTGGACGCTAGAATGATTGCAATAGACGGACAGATGGACATGACTAGGTCGACTCAGAATTTTATCCTCTTCAAGAATATATCGCATCTGTTCAACAAAAGGGTAGTATCTCAAAATTGTGTACTGTACTGTAGTAATGAGTTCAAAATTTTTGAGTTACTACCTTTTTGTTGAACAGGTGCGATATGATTATTTCAATGCGTTACGAATGGAAAACCCAATTGTATATACCCTCCATTCTATGGTGGAGGGTGTAAAATGCAGTCAACTTGAATAAGAGATTAGCAGACGAAAAAATCTTTGTTTAGATGTTTATAAAGCCGAGGGAGGATAATGAAAAAAAACTCGTATTGCATTAATTTTCTTTGAAATAATTTGGAGACAAAAATATCAGGTTTCACATACCAAAACAAATTCTGCACACATATCATAACTAAGGCCTTTTATCACATCATAGCTGTGTAGAGAACAACAACAAGAGTCAATTATTCATTCATTCATCATTTGACAACCACCACTTGTTGCTGTTGCTGCCGCTGTCGATGTTTTTATTGCTTTTTGCTGTTTAAAATAGAACGTTTTTTTTTTTCTTCAGCAACAAAACAAAAGTGGTAATGAAAATATTTATATAAAAAATACAATAACAAATCAAAGGCACTACTATTTTTTATCAATAAATTTGAGATTATTTGTGTATACGTACCGTTTGTTGTTATTTTTTATTTAGTAGTGGGAAAATTATTATGGGCTGCTACAAATCAATTACAAAGCTACTACTCGTACAAAACAGCACAAACGTCAGAAAAAATGCCATGAAATTGGTCAAATCATTCATTTAAAGTCTGAGAAATACGCTTTTTGAACAATGAACTTTTGCTTTCAATAATAATAAATATAATATTGATTGTTTTTGTTGTTATTTGTTTGTACATACATATTATTGTCTAATGTATGTAGCTGGTAGATGTTTTTATTGGCATTCAATCATCGCAGCAGCAGCAGAATTTGTGGCCGCTAGTGCGTGGTTGCTTATTGTTTTTTTTTTTCATTTTTTTTTTTGCGTACACCAATATTATTATATTGTTAAATTGTACTGTTTTTTGCATTATTCTCCCGAAGGTTAATTAATTTTTGTTAAAAAATATATTTTTAACGGCATTGTTTTTTCACTAATTATAAACAAATTAGCCGATATCGCTAATAGGATTCCAATGTAAACGTTAAGAACAAAACAAAAACGCTTAACGGTTAAACATTTAATTGTATAAACAAATTTCATAATTTTAACAGCAATTAACCTAAGTAGCCCACAAATATTTGCATAGCCTCGCTAAAGCTGTTATAATTTTTATCTTCTTGAATTTAATTTTTTTTATTGGCAAATGTTGTTTTACTTTTGTTTGTATACCACGGGCAGAAAATTAACCATGAACATGGATAAAATATACGTAAAAGTGTGGGTGAGATTAACTGATGAAATTATATCGGAACATCGACATACATATGAATGCCAATTAACCCCACTGCAGCGCGATTGCTAAACAAGTCAAAAGTCGATAAGTTCGGCCGGGCCGAACTTTTTATGCCCTCCACCATACCTAAAACCGGAAGGTACATTTATATGTTGGGCTATACTAAAACATTGACCTATATTGAAAATATTTTGTGGAGAAGTGTTGTGACCGGGAAAAAAATTGTAGCTAAAATCCTTAAAATACCGAAAATCGGGAGGTACCGTTATATGGGAGCCATACCAAAACATGGACCTATGTTGACGATTTTTTGTGGAGAAGTTTCGCGACCACTGAGAACCTCAAATGTTAAATTACAGCTAGTTCGGTTAAAAATTGTAGCTGAAATCCTCAAAATACCGAAAATCGGGAGGTACCGTTATATTGGCGCTATACCAAAACGTGGGGACCTATGTTTACGATTTTTGGTGGGTGGAGAAGTTTCGTGGCTACTGGGAACCTCAAATGTGAAATTACAGCTAGTTCGGTTAAAAATTGTAGCTAAAATCCTCAAACTACCGAAAATTGGGTAGTTTGTTGTATGGGGGCTAAACCAAAACATGGACCTATGTTGCAAATTTTTGGTGAAAAAGTTTCGTTACCACTTCAGAATTGTAGCTAAATTCTCAAAATACCGAAAATAGGGAGGTACCCGTTATGTGGGAGCTATACCAAAACATGGACCTATGTTGGCATTTTTTGGTAAAGAAGTGTTGTGACGCATATGAACCTCAAATAACAAATTACAGCCAGTTCGACTAAAAATTGTAGGTAAAATCCTCAATACACCCATAATTGAGGAGTACGTTTTCATGGGGGCTATACCTAACCTTGGACCAATTTTACAACTTTTGGTGAAGAGGTGTTGTGAGGCCTAAGAACCTCAAATGTCAAATTATAGCTAGCTCCGTTAAAAAGTATAGCTAAAATTCTCCAAATACCGAAAATCGGGAGGTACCCGTTATATGGGGGCTATACCAAAACATGGACATATGTTGCAAATTTTTGGTAAAGAAGTGTTCTGACACCTAAGAACCTTAAATAACTAATTACAACTAGTTCGGTTACAAATTGTAGCTAAAACTCTAAAAATACCGAAAATCGGGAGGTACGGCTTTATGAGGCCTATACCAAAACATGGACCTATGTTGACTTTTTGGTGGAGAAGTTTCGTGACCACTGAGAACCTCAAATGTAAAATTACATGTAGTTCGGAAAGAATTATAGCTAAAACCCTCAAAATACCGACAATCGGGAGGGACCGTTATATGGGGGCTATACCAAAACATGAACCTATGTTGACGATTTTCGGTGGAGAAGTTTCGTGGCTACTGAGAACCTCAAATGTGAAATTACAGCTAGTTCGGTTAAAAATTGTAGCTACAATTCTCAACACACCTAAAATTGGGAGGTACCGTTATATATAGGGGTTCTACCATCCGTGTTATGAGTTTTTGGTGGAGAAGTTTTTTGACCATTGGGAACCTCAAGTTTAGATTATAGTTAGTTCAGTTGACAAATGTAGCTAAAAAGTACCTTAAATCCCGAGGTACCGTTACAAAACATGGACCTTTGTTCACAATTTTTTGTAGATAAGTTGTAGTTCAGACCACTAGGAACTCTTAATGCCAACTATAGCTAATTCGTTCTGAAAATGCAGCTAAAAACGTCAAAGTATCCGGTACAGTTATAGGGGGGCTATACCAAAGCATGGACCTATGTACATAATTGTTGGAAGATATGTTTTTAACCATTAGGAACCCTAAATGCCAAATAATGGCTAATTCGGTCTGAAAATGTAGCTAAACACGTCAACATACCTGAAGTCGTTTGGTTTAGTCCATATTTACATTAGGCAATTTTCCTTGCGGCAATTGTCCGTTTGAAGGAGAGAGGGGTGAAGCATATGGTATCCCTGTGCCTCTCAGCAGCCTCTCTCACCTACAGTCAATTGCCGCAAGCAAAATTACCTAATGTAAATTATGGACTTATTTTATTTATGTCTCGAGCGCCAAGCCCTCGGTTTTGTAGTCAGATTTTGTAATAAGTAAAAATAGGAAATTCAAAAAATAACCCATTATTTGAACATGAGATTAGCCCAAAGGGTATGTCCGCTGTTATACGATCACTAGTCATCTAAATAATAGTTTTGGACCATATGTATGTTTTACTACACCATTTTCACATGTAATTCGAATAATTTCAGTTGTAATTCGAAACATTTCACTTGTTATTTGAGAATTCCAATTATTCCAATTGTAATTTGAATTTTTTAATTTGTATTTCGAATTATTTTATTTGTAATTTGAATTTTTTCATTTGTAATTCGAATTATTTCAATTGAAATTCGAATTTTTCCATTTGCAATTTGAACTTTTTCATTTGAAGTTCGAAATGAAAAACTTCGATTTGCAAATAGAAAAATTCAAATTACAAATGGAAAAATTCGAATTGCAAATGAACTAATTGGAATTACAAATGAAAAAAATTAAATTACAAATGAAATAATTCGAATATCAAATGGAATTCTCAAATTACAAATGAAATAATTCTAATTCCAAATTAAATTCTCAAATTACAAATGAAGTAATTCGAAATTCAATTGGAATTCACAAATTACAAGTGAAATGCTTCGAATTTCAAATGAAATAATCACATTACAACTGAAATTCTCCGAATTACGTGTGGAAATGGTGTAGAGATAGGTAAGTCGACTTTCGATTAATCGATTAGTCGACTTTTTGTAGTCAAAAATCTAAAAATCAAAGTCGAGTTTTGACTGGAGGGAAAATCGCATAATCGATTATTTTGTGATCGATTTTGCCCATAGATTTTAGTTGACTTTGGCGGTTATACAGTTTTCTGAAATCATCTGTGCAAACGATCAAAACAAAACTCGAAAATCGACGAATAGTCGAATATAATCGATTTTCTGCGGTTATCAAAAAGACGAAAGTCGAGTTTTAGGACAATTAAAACAATTGCCAGACCGAAAAATCGCATGTTTAGTTTTATACCAAAGTCGAAAAATCGATTATTGATTTTCATTACCTATCCCTAGTTTGGACTAAATTCGTTTCAGACAATTTGAAGGCGATTTAGCACTGGTTGGTGCGCACGATAACTATCGAACGGATTAACCGATTTGCTCGAAACTGTGATTTTTGTCCAAACTTAGTTTAAATTCGAAGATGGGCCATATCTCTCCCTTCCCTAGGGTAATAGCCTACAACAGTTCAAAATGTTCGCCTAAAATGAAGCTAGATGCTTTTAGCAAAAGTGCAATTAAAAAACATTTGTTTTATTGGTTTGATTTTTTTGCAGAAGATTGTGCTCGCGGTCTCCCTCTATTGCGATGTTACAATTTGTTTATGGGGAATATCCCCACTACTTGAGATAATGGCATAAAACCACTAAAAAATTCTGCCTTCACCTAGCCGATAGCTTTTATTGCTAGTGCTTTTATAATTTTTTTTATTATAATTTATAATTATAATAAATATTTTTAAAAATAAAAAAGTAAATAAGCATTTCGCCAACGGTTGGGCATGCAGCCCATCTGTTCCTGTTTGTTTATTATTTTTCAGCCGATTAATTGCTGTCATGACCTAGCATTCTTCAAGCAGGAATTTTTTGGCCAAAACTATTTTTTGAAGTTTCAAAATTTTAATTGGTTTTTTCGCAGAATAATAAAAAACACATCAAGTCAACCGAAAATAATCAGTTTTTGTAAATACCGTTAGTTTCCGTTGATTGGCGCAGTACCAAAGTTGCCACTTTTTTATGTAAAAATAAAACAGAATTTGTGCTGTAAAATATAAAATTTTTGTTGTATTGTATCGCTGCATAAATATAAAGAAGTGAAACCAAAGTTGTTATGAATCGGGAAGCTGTTAGTGAGTCCTTTCATAATATTTACAAAAAGAACGAAGAAATTTCTAAAATTAGCGTAATAAAATCAATGTTTTTATATATATTGAAAATTATTTTTTACAAATATTTTTTATATATATTTAAACTTTAAAAAAAATCTTGTTCAAATTTGCCACAGTTAAAATAAAGTGGATTTTTCTATTTTAAGATGGGAGAATTTTTTTGTAAATACCTGTTGTGACTTTGCGTAGTATCCAATTGAAATAGAATGGTAAAACCCACACCTATCAACCGACTTTCCTTAAAATTCATATTTAAGGATTTCAGAGTATAGAAAACAAGTATGTATGTATATTTTTTTGAAAATAGTTTCATTTTTTGTCATATCCCCCACATAAAAGTACCGTCCGATTTAAGATATTTTGTGGATTTTAGCGACACTTTTTGACCGATTCGGCTGAAATTTGGTGTGTCGACCTCTTGGAAGATATGAATCCTTCGTACCAAAAATTATTAACATAGGTCAATATTTTGGTTTAGACCCCACACAACGGGACCACCCTGTTCAACAAATTTTGGCAGTTTTTGGTCATTTTGGTCGATAAAACGTAACAATTGCTGTTTGTACACATACATTATAAATATTAATTAATTTCAATACAAAATGGACGTTGATATAGTTTTGGTCAGAAAATTTGGATTGAGACCATTGTGCATTGGCTTCATCGCCGCCCATTTTCGATATAAAAAGCTTCATGAAATGTTCCTTCCACATCCTCAGTACGCTATGTATATGTATTAGTTACTGCACTATACCCCTCTGTCTAGTGTTTTACACTCTGGTAAAATTTTCTGGCATCATTTTAATTCCTGTACACCTTGATTTTTTCACACTCACGTTTTTCCTCCTCTTCTTCCGATATTTTTCATTCCCGCTTTGTGTTGCTACTGACTGCGGGGTTGCCCTATATGCCGCGTTATTCTCTTCTTTTTTACGTCGGCCCGATTCCATCGCACTTCGTTCCAGGACGATAACTGACGAAGTATACGATTTGGACGATTTTTTTTCAAACGTACATCACCACAAAGAAGTAATATATCGGCCGACACCTTCGGGTGCATCCCTCTCGAAAGTTCAAATTTTTTGCTTAAGTGCAGTTTAAGGGCTGTTCGAGGATGGTTTTAAAATTTTTACCAAAGGGCGCTGTTTAAAGCGATATAAATAAAGTCTTTTCTGGGCAAGTCCATCCTTCTGACATAATATTCCAAAAGCTGAAAAAATTTCTAGTGGGACCAACTAAAATGCATATTAGGACGAGATATCGACAGAAAAGGCTTCCAAAATTAGGTCTTTCTGGATTGTCCAGCAAGAACTTTCTCGGAGAGTAAGGAGTTTTTATTCTCTTTTGCAAGAAAAATGTAATGTCTGTTTACCAGACACCTTCCCTACAAAAACCAGCAAGCAATCAGCTAATTTGGCAAAACAGAACAATAGGTCTGTCTGGTTACTTTCCCAACAAGAATTGTCCAGCAAGAACTTTCTCAGAGAGTAAGGAGTTTTTATTCTCTTTTGCTAGAAAATTGTAAAAAGTAAACAGACACCTTCCCAGCAAAAACCTGCAAGCAAACAGCTGACTTGCCAAAACAGAAATAGCTGTGTCTGGTTAACCTAAAATTTGTAACAATTTGTACCAATTGTTGCTGGAAGTCGTCTGTTAACAGAAAAAACCAGCAAAAGAGAGCGATTCGAGAGAGACATTTTGACAGTTCTTTCACTGAGAGCTTGCAAATTCTTGCTGGACAAATTTCTTCTAGCAAGCACTTGCAAGCTCTTCTTCTTCCTGAAAACAATCAATCAGCCGTTTTTAGTTTTTTGTTGATTTATGTTTGTGAACATTAAAAAAAAATTAATTGTGGAAATAACATAGTCTAATTGTATTGTTTTATGGAGAACAAATTTGTAAAGTGGAAAAATACTTTTTGGTTTCATTTTCTTTTTTATTTTTAATAAAATACAACGTGTTTGCTTCCTTTGTTGGCGGACAAATTGTTCTGTTTTGGCAAGTCAGCTGATTGCTTGCTGGTTTTTGCTGGGAAGGTGTCTGTTTACTTTTTACAATTTTCTAGCAAAAGAGAATAAAAACCCTTACTCTCTGAGAAAGTTCTTGCTGGACAATTCTTGCTGGGAAAGTAACCAGACAGACTTAATATTTGTCCGCCAATGAAGGAACCGAAATAAAAAAGAAAATGACCCAAAAAAGTATTTTTTCCACTTTGCAACTTTGTTCTCCAAAAAACAACACAATTAGGCTTGCTATTTCCACAAAAAAATTGTTTTTAATTTTCACAAACATAAATCATCGAATAATTAAAAACAGCTGATTTATTGTTTGCAGGAAGAAGAATTGCAAGTGTTTGCTAGAAGAAATTTGTCCAGCAAGAATTTGCAAACTCTCAGTAAAAGAACTGTCAAAGTGTCTCTCTCGACTCGCTCTCTTTTGCTGGACTTTCGGGTTAACAGACGACTTCCACAACTTGTTGCTACAATTGTTACAAATTTTCGGGTAACCAACAAACCTAATATATTAAGTTCCAAGATATACCATGTCTTCCATGCTAGTCCATACTCTCTGAGATAATGACTCAAAGGCTCCTAAACCCTTGTTTCCCTCTTATCACTCAAATCATCCAACTTTATTTCGGTTTGTGTATTCCTTGTAAAGCCTTCGTTGTGTGATTCAGGATGAGGATTGCTCGAAGCATTGGAAGATGGGAAGTAATTTTTCTTCTTTGGTGGTTTGGCAATGTTTTGCTCTATTGGCAGTGTTCTGTTCTTGAGGAGATCTGATTTCTTTTACAGCCCACGACGGAGTAGGAAGGCTTTGTTGTCCTCTACCAAAGTATTATTCAAACAATCTCCTTTGAGTTGATCTCAACGATGTTTGCTCAAAGCATTAGAAGAAATAGCTTCTCACAGTGTTCTGGGATATGATCTTCTTTGCCGCTTCTGACACGCTGCTCTTGAACCAACTTTAAATGAAAGGAGCTTACACTCGGGAAGTTTTTGCGGATTCTGAAACTACAATGTTCATAGATGAGAAAAATTAAAAAAACAAAAAAAAATTGCCGGAACGCTTTTTAAATAAATCGCGGTCAAAGTTCACATTTTTAGGGTTTTCTTAAGTTTTCACGATTTTGCTTGGAAACCGCAAGTCCTATCCAAATGGGATTAAAGAAAATATTTTAGCTGTCAAAGTTCTCTACAATATTGATCTTTCTGATATTTTCGTAGGTTTTACCATTTTGGAGATATAGAAGTTCAAATTGGGACAATGCACTGACTGTATCGCCTCCTTATAAAACTATGTCATGTACGGTGCACCTTAACTAACTTTAAATAAAAACCGCTTACACCTGGGAAGTTTTTATGGATTCTGAAACAGCAATGTTCATAGATGAGAAAAATCCAAAAACAAGAAAAAATCGCTGGAGGGGTTTGTACATAAATCGCGGTCAAAGCTCACATTTTTAGGTTTCTTTTAGATTATCGCGATTTTGCTTGGAAACCTCAAGTGCTATCGAAATGGTGCTAAAAAATAAAAACTCATGGTAATCGTTGAACTCATACCTCACTGTTCCACCGTACTCATTATTTAGTAATGAGTAAAGTAAATAGAATGAAATTACTATATTTTTCATTACCATGTAATGGGTTACTTTATGACAGTGTTCACCAGCAACAACAAATTCAACCGCTGCGTTTGAGTTGGTCACTCACACGAGATTATCTATCCCTGTCTAGATAAACATCATGTGCGTTAATTCATTGCTAAAACAAAGAAGATGATCGGTGGTGAGAGTAACGTTCAAGCTCACCACAATTGAGATTGTGTGTGTTCACACAGACACGGCTCGCGAGCCCAGTGGTGATTAACACTGCTTTATGATGCCACAAAATCAGGTGTCACTCTCGCATATTAGTAGTACTACACTCTATAAACAACCATGTGAAACGAACAAAACAAATACTCACCACTGATCCATACTTGCGATAGCGACTTAATTCTTCAATGAAACAGATAACGCCAACAATAGGAGAATACCGGTATAATCAAGTTTCAGAGATCAGACCCTATACGTGGCGAAAATTTACAAAAAAAAATATAGTTTCATATCAACAAGTTCCATGAAAAAGCTGAAGACACTTAAAACATTAACAGTGATACAATATGAAAAAAAAAATCTTTTTAAGTGTCCACTTAAGAAATTAAAATGAGATAAGGTGTAAACACACCTTAAGATAGACATATGTACATATGTATATGGTAAAAACCAAAAATGTTTTACAATCGATAAATCTGAGTTTCACCCATTCAGAATTTGCGAATTGTTAATATATTCTATATAGTATGACTGAAATTCTTTAAAATGAAGTGTTTTAGGAGGGATCCCATAATATCGACCATTAAAATTAATTTTGTGGAAGCAGTGTTGGCATCAATGTAGTAAAATGGGTAAAAATGGGTTGAAGCCAACAAGTTTTTTTATGTTCCCTTCTGATTTCTGGCTTAACCATACATTTTATAGCCCTATGCCAAAAAAAAAAGAATCACAGAATACTCCATGGGCAACATGCTACTAGTGTATGATTTTTCGATATATCCACTACATCCACCTAAAATTGATGCTAACATTTTGAAGCCGGAATTAAGGGTTTTTTATTTTTTTCATTATAGGATTATAGAACACGTGATTTTACGTCGATTAATGTACACTAGCGGTCATCTGAATAGGTTTGAATTTTTTTCTTTTTATATGTTAAGGTATCTTCTGATGTGTTCGTATTGCAGATCCATACTATTTAGTTTTTGAGAGTCCTATACTATGCCAACATTCCCAAGAAAAAACTTGACGGTGTTGCCATATTTTCGGAAAATATCCTAATTATAATAAAAAATGTACAAAAAGTGACCAATTTTTGCGATCATCAGAATAGGTTTGAATCAAATAAAATTGAAAAATTTTACTATCAAAGCAAATATTGCGCAGTTTTTTGCTTTAGTTTAGTAAAATGGAACATTCTGATAAATCCTACAACAAATTTGACCCGCTTTATTTGGAACGTGGGTTCAATTCTCAACATTGAAAAGTTACCAAGAACTTTCAGATAAAATCAAGAAATACTCAAACCAAAACGTTTTATAAATTTGCTTTAAATGACTTTTTGATTTCGTTAGATCTATTCTGAGCTTCGAAAATTGTCTGAAAGCAAATACCAAGTGTAGCCATATTATTAGGATCGATAAAATAGAAAGGTCATTGAAAATAGATGGTATTTTAGTTCAAGTTTCATTTTTTAACTATCCTTGCAGTACAAATTTATGTGTTATCATGCTCATAAATCCACCATAGTTGACCACATGTATCATAAATGTTCGAAAATTGGTCTGGAAGAATGTTTAATCGACGACAATAAAGTAGAAAATTGTAATTCAAATTTAAGACAAAAGGGCATGATATCACCGACTGTTATAGTGCTGTAATATCTATATAGTCAGTTCAAAAGGTTTTTTTCTGTTCACAAGTCATAAAACAAACACGAATAAGTACAAAAGAATGGACTACTGAGGTTATACAGCACTATAAAAGTCGGCGATATCATGCCCCTTTGACTTAAATCTGAATTACAATTTTCTACTTTATTGTCGTCGATTAAACATTCTTCCAGACCAATTTTCGAACATTTATGATACATGTGGTCAACTATGGTGGATTTATGAGCATGATAACACATAAATTTGTACTGCAAGGATAGTTAAAAAATGAAACTTGAACTAAAATACCATCTATTTTCAATGACCTTTCTATTTTATCGATCCTAATAATATGGCTACACTTGGTATTTGCTTTCAGACAATTTTCGAAGCTCAGAATAGATCTAACGAAATCAAAAAGTCATTTAAAGCAAATTTATAAAACGGTTTGGTTTGAGTATTTCTTGATTTTATCTGAAAGTTCTTGGTAACTTTTCAATGTTGAGAATTGAACCCACGTTCCAAATAAAGCGGGTCAAATTTGTTGTAGGATTTATCAGAATGTTCCATTTTACTAAACTAAACCAAAAAACTGCGCAATATTTGCTTCTATAGTACAATTTTTCAATTTTATTTGATTCAAACCTATTCTGATGATCGCAAAAATTGGTCACTTTTTGTACATTTTTTATTATAATTAGGATATTTTCCGAAAATATGGCAACACCGTCAAGTTTTTTCTTGGGAATGTTGGCATAGTATAGGACTCTCAAAAACTAAATAGTATGGATCTGCAATACAAACACATCAGAAGATACCTTAACATATAAAAAGAAAAAAATTCAAACCTATTCAGATGACCGCTAGTGTATATCTCATGAGTGTGCTCCTTACAGTATCCAAGTAATTGGAGTCTTAAGGCCAAATTTGATGCGTGAATTTTCTTAAAAAAACTTATTTTTTTGCGTTTAAAATTTGCAAGTGTCATCTAATTTCCTTTGAACCCCACGTGAATTTAGTTTTTTTACGCGACGGATCCACTAAAACCGCAGACATGAAAATCGGTACTAAATGACGATTTTCTTTAATTTTTTTTACATAAATGGAATCCTTTACGCGATTATACGCGATTATAATATTTGCGAAAACACATGCCATAAATTACAGAGATATGCGACTAATATAGGTCTTTTACGCAAAATAGAATGTGAAGGCACATCCGCGGTTCTTGAAGAATCTATTTGAAATAGGTGTATATTGACGTATTTTTGATGGGTGCTAATGAAACCGGATGCGCATCAAAATCGTATGCACATTAAGCGACTATTACCCACATTGAGGTTTATGGCATTGTGAGATGCAACTGACAGCACACTTTGGCCACTTAGTGAAACATCGAAATATGCATAGATATTGAAATAGATTGATTCGCTGTATACAAAATCGGATGCGCATCAACCGACTTTAACAACTTCGCGAATAACAGGCTTTTAAATTTTCATATTTTTTGAATGATTGTAATTTCAATATTACTCTTAATTCCTTATAAGTTATCACACTAAGCAGTTAAGCTTTCGCGATGGTAAACCATATTTCTTGATGAAGTTTTAGCTGTATACATTAATTATTGTATGGGATTTTAGCGAAATAGTTGGAGAACTCCCAAATATTTTTTTTCTAATTTTTCTAATTGAACCAAAAACTATATTTGGAATAAAATTTTAACAATAAGTTTTTATACCCTCCACCATAATATGGAGGGTATAATTAAATTTGTCATTCCGTTTGTAACACATCGAAATATTCATCGGAGACTCTATAAAGTATATATATTCTTGATCAGGGTAAAATTCTAAGTCGATATAACCATGTCCGTCCGTCCGTCTGTTGAAATCAATATACAGCTCGCAATTTTTAAGATAGAGCTTTGTAATTTGGTATAGAAGTTTCTATTACTCCTAGGATGTTTGGTATTGCAAATGGACTATATCGGTCCACATTTTGATATAGCTGTAACGATTTTCGGTATTTTGATTATTGTGGCTTCAATATTGCTCCGAACTGGCTGAAATTTGGTATTTAGTCTTCGTTTGGGGTATAAAACATTCCTCCAAAATGTATGGGGGCCTCCACATAGCCCCCATAGAACGGTACCTCCCGATTTTCGGTATTTTGAAGATTGTGGCGACAATAATCCATCGAAATGGCTGAAATTTGGTATTTAGTCTTCGTTGGGGGTATAAAACTGTCCCCCCAGAAATTTGTCGGTATAGGTCCACCCCTTAATATAGCCCCGATTTTCGGTATATTGAATGTTGTGGCCACAATACTGCACAGAAATGACTGAAGTTTGGTATTTAGTCTTCGTTTGGGGTATAAAACTTTCCTCCAGAAATTTGTCGGTATAGGCTTCAATATTGCTCTGAACTGGCTGAAATTTGGTATTTAGTCTTCGTTTGGGGTATAAAACTTTCCTCCAGAAATTTGTCGGTATAGGTCCACGCCTCCGCATAGCCCACATAGAACGGTACCTCACGATTTTCGGTATTTTGAATGTTGTGGCCACAATACTCCACCGAAATGACTGAAATTTGGTATTTAGTCTTCGTTTCGAGTATAAAACTTTCCTACAGAAAACATTCCTCCAAAATGTATGGGGGCCTCCACATAGCCCCCATAGAACGGTACCTCCCGATTTTCGGTATTTTGAAGATTGTGGCGACAATAATCCATCGAAATGGCTGAAATTTGGTATTTAGTCTTCGTTGGGGGTATAAAACTGTCCCCCCAGAAATTTGTCGGTATAGGTCCACCCCTTAATATAGCCCCGATTTTCGGTATATTGAATGTTGTGGCCACAATACTGCACAGAAATGACTGAAGTTTGGTATTTAGTCTTCGTTTGGGGTATAAAACTTTCCTCCAGAAATTTGTCGGTATAGGCTTCAATATTGCTCTGAACTGGCTGAAATTTGGTATTTAGTCTTCGTTTGGGGTATAAAACTTTCCTCCAGAAATTTGTCGGTATAGGTCCACGCCTCCGCATAGCCCACATAGAACGGTACCTCCCGATATTCAGTATTTTGAAGGTTGTGGCTACAATAATCCACCGAAATGGCTGGAATTTGGTATTTAGTCTTTATTTGGGGTATAAAACTTTACGTATAAAGTTTGTTGGTAGAGGTCCACGCCTTCTTATAGCCCCCATACAACGGTACCCCCCGATTTTCGGTATTTTGAGGGTTGTGGCCACTATAACCCACCGAAATGGTTTACATTTTGTATACAGCCTTCGTTGGTGGTATAAAACATTCCTCCAGCAATTTGTCGGTACAGGTCCACGCCTTCATGTAGCCCCTATAGAACGGTACCTCACGATTTTCGTAATTCTGAAGGTTGTGACGTCAATATCCCACCGAAATTATGAAATTTGTTATTTAGTCTTCCATGGTATTATAAAATATTCCAGAAGTGAATTATCAGTATAAATCTACGTCTTCCTATATCCGCCATAGAAGCGTACCTCTTGATTTTCGATATTTTGAAGGTTATAGCCACATTATGTTACAGAATTATCGGAAATTTGTATTTAGTCTTCTTCGAGTCTACAAACTTTCTATCAGATATTTGTCGGTATAGATCGACGTTTTGATGTAGCCCACATAGACCACATAGGTTAGCCATATTATTGTACTGAAATTGCTGAAATTTGGTATTTAGTCTTCTTCGTAAACAAATTGGTTCATTTTACTTCAATATAACTCGTGGTGGAGGGTATAACAAGTTCGGCCCGGTCGAACTTAATGCAGTTTTTACTTGTTTCTCTTTTGTTGTTACTATAATATGCAATTTATAAAGCCGACATTTATACGGACTCTGAGGTAGTATAATTTCGATTTGCTCCCAGATTTTTTAATTCTTTTTGATTTTCAGCGAAAATAAAAGCAAATTTTAGAGATTATGGTGCATCTACGGATGGATAACAAATGCTGTTACATACATACATTTTCTTAATACAACAAATAAGAAATTTTAAAATATTTTTTCTTTGTAAGAGAATAAAACCCGCTATAACTTTTGCGCGCATCGGCCAATTTTGTGACGGCGAACACATTTGAAACCTGAATTTTTTCCTTAACCTCTACACCTAAAATCATAGATGTGCTCGCAAAAAATTTTTTAATTTTCTTCTAATGGAATTGTAAAGGAAATTTGGTTTTTACCATATATAAATAACTTCAAATATATTTTTATCCAATAATGTCATAAGTCAAACTTACATCAAATGGGTTTTATTAAAACGCGTCATTTGCCGATTCCTTTGAATATATGTCAAATAAATTAAGTATCAAAACGCCTAATTGGGTGGAAGTGTGAGTTAGGCTTGTGTTATTAAAAAAATATAAATTATATTAAAGACACATTAAAAACTTAATATCATCTATATGTGTTTTAAGCAGCTTATTTCTTGTGTTATTAGAATAATGTTTAATTAATAATTAAATACTAATGTTGGTCAAGTTATTTGAATTAAATAATTTCAAATTAGAACATGACTATTTAATTCTCTTTGACATACATACATATCTACCCATGTTTTTACCAACAATTAAGAAATTCTTACTTACCTACTTCAATGTGTCACCAAGAAATTGTTAAACAATTTCTTTACTGCCCCACTTACACCTTTACTTCCTCTTTTTATTTATTTTCATGTCGTTGACTTTTTGTTGTCTTAACAAAAACCAACAAAATTTAATAAATTTGATGTCTATGTCAAATTAGCCAACCAAGCAACCACTTGACGTCTTATCTACACGCAAAATAAAAACGCCAACATTTGCTATTTGTCCCACCAATGTGACCAAGTAAACAATACCCGATGATTATCGATTAATATTCGCAAATACCCTTCCATAACACTGAAGTCGCGTAATCTTTTTTTCTTATGAACTTCAAACTGAACTAGAAAAAAAAAACACAAATAGTTATGAAGTGTGTATTGTGACACTGCATTAATCTTTTTTACGGTTATTTCGAATGCCAGATTATAGGAATTTTGCACAGGGCGTACAACCAACAATCGCATTTCGTGTTAAGTAAATGTCAATCATAATTTCCATTATACATAGTAGGTGAGATTTTTAATAACATTGTCATGTCACAATGTTTTGGAGTACAATGACATTTGAACCAGGTAATCGTAGCGGGAGGAAAGAGCTTATTACATGTCAATGAATATTGGTTATTACAAGGACAATTTATTATTAGTATAACATGGGATTTTTCCAACGAAAATTAGAACATTTTAGCATTACATTTAAGACCAGTTAGTATAATAATACTTTGAACAGATCCCTAGTTTAAAAGTAAATAACATTTTCGCAGTTGACAAAAGACTTTTTTGAAAATTTCCAGCGTACATTTTTAGTTTAGTCATAAACAGTGGGCTTGCTTATTAAACTAACAGATCCAATCAACACAAACTACACCAATAAAATACCATAATTTTTCTTATATTGCAAGAATACCACTTCGGCGGGGTTTTGGAACATTCCGACCATTACACTGTGAACCGAAATTTTGGGGGATGGAAAATTCCTATTGGAGATGAAAGCCCTTGGTGAGTATATACAGAACCCCGAAGGACAGATTCGCCGTGAGTTGAACTTTCGCGATATGGCGTGATAAATATTTTGCTGGAGACCCTGGAAAAGCCATCTGGAATCAGCGTTATATCATTGTTCGCTATTGTTTAAGCTTATATTTAAGATGGCATGTCTTCAGTCAAATCAAATGAGGATTTTTTTCGTAGAACATTTCAACTTTATAACTCGCTTCCTTCAATGTCCTTTTCGTCCTTTATTTCAAGAACCGTAATAAAAGTGGCACAAGATGACATTTTTCAGCTTCGGAATATTCTACAAAAATGTCGCTCGGAAGATTTTAGGTACGGTTCCCAATCGTTAAAATCTTGTTTAAGCGATCGTCTTTCACTTTTACCCGAATCTTGCTCAGACAGCTCTATATCTATTTATTTCAATATATTAGTGTAAACCTATTGATGACCTAGAATTCTCGGAGTCATTAAAACAGTTGGATCTCGTTTTGCTAAGCACGTTAATTTCATTATTTTTTGGAATAAAGATTCGGATATCGGAGTTATGGAACCGGTTATTCTGATATTAAAACCGAATTTTTATCCGGTTTTTATGAACCGATTAACCGTATACAGTATATCATTAGAAAGCTATTAAAATTGTCAATCAGATATGATTAATATGCATTAGACATTTTAAGCGGCTTTGGTGCTGGAACAAAAAAACCGTATTTTTGAGCCGTTTCTTAACGTTTGTGAGGATACATTTCTGTACGTGAAGAAATTATGATCATGACCTGGGGGGTGGAAAATTCTTTTTGGAGGTGAAAGCCCTTGGTGAGGACATACAGAACCCTGAAGGTTCCGCCGTGAGTCGAACCTTTGAGTTATGGCGGGTTGAATTCTGGGATGGTGACCCATTATTACAAGTGTAAAAAGTTACGTAACTGAATTTCAAGTGGGTTTGGGTTCTGCTCGGACCATTTGACTTGGTCCTTCAAGTTTGGCACATTTTGGCACGGAATATTTATTTATTATATATATTTTAATTTTCACTTAGGCATTTCTTCGTTGATTCCCTCTTCCAACATCGATTGGACTTTAGAAAATTTTTGTGAAAATGCACCTTTGGCCAAATACAAATTACTATGGAAGACCGCGCTGGTTGAACAAGTTAGCAATACTCGATCGATCGCCATAAAAGTTCATATATGTATAAGGTTTTCGGATCAAATAGAAAAAAAAATGTTGTAATTTTTTTGAGCCGGCCTACTATACGCAAACGTCAACGATTTCTTCCTCTTTACAATCATTGTCACTCAAAGAGTCTAAAAAGTCTTGTATATCATATAGTGTCATACTTAAAATAAACCATAACTAGGCGTTTACACACAGACAGAATTGGCAAGACAATTACAAACCCACCATACCCTTGCTATCGAAAACGATATCGTTTTCGAATGTTTCTCTATAGTTTTGCGGATATTTTGTTCGAGAACGACACACGAGAATGAATTGATTCATTCGTCGCTCAGTTTGTGGCAGGAAATCCTTCGATTTCGAATATCGGCAATAATATTATTAGCGAATGAATGACGATAGTTTCTACGATAGTGGAAAAAACATTTTTTGTGGAGTTTCTTGATGTTTCTGTTATACACCTTTTCGTTTGTACTTCTTTGTTATTTGAACGTTCGGCACAACTTTCGGAAACGACTATCACTGTCGAATGTTTGGCAAATGTTTTTCGTGTGTACACAAGCACGTTGTTCTTTTGCTCGTCAAAAGTCCGAAAACAATATCATTTTCGAACATTTGGTGAATGTTTTTTCTTCACAAGAAAATTTGAAAATTTGTATAGCCCAAAAAAGCCATTTTTCATGATTTTTTTCCAAGAAAACCACCAAACTTTTTTAATAATTTTTTTTCATCTAAAAGAGCACATCTTAATCTAGTGTATGATTTTTTTTTTTTTGTTGCTTTTTTTTTGTTTTTTGCCTGTTGCTGATATTATTTGAACGTTCGGCACAACTTTCGGAAACGACTATCACTGTCGAATGTTTGGCAAATGTTTTTCGTGTGTACACAAGCACGTTGTTCTTTTGTTCGTCAAAAGTCCGAAAACAATATCATTTTCGAACATTTGGTGAATGTTTTTTCTTCACAAGAAAATTTGAAAATTTGTATAGCCCAAAAAAGCCATTTTTCATGAATTTTTTCCAAGAAAACCACCAAACTTTTTTGATAATTTTTTTTTCATCTAAAAGAGCACATCTTAATCTAGTGTATGATTTTTTTTTTTTTTTGTTTTTTTAAAAATATTATGTGGTTTTGTGGCAAATGGTCGTCCAGGAAACCCCATTTTTTGTGAAACCGTTTTGCTGTGCCAACTAGCTAGCTCGAAAATTAATTGGACCGATATATTCGAAACTGACCTAAGTCCGGATAAAATCAGTTAGAAAATTTAGAAAAAAACTTCAACAATATCAAAATATTATGTTTGTAGTGTTTTTTTCGCTGAATCGCAAAACACTAGAAGTGGTTCCATATGGAACCACCGCAGTGATTGGGTTAAGGGGTGACTCCCATTTGTATAGCCCAAAAAAGCCATTTTTCACGAATTTTTTCCAAGAAAACCACCAATTTTTTGGTATTTTTTTTTCATCTAAAAGAGCACATCTTAAACTAGTGTCTGATTTTTTTTTTTTTTTTTTGAAAAATATTATGTGGTTTTGTGGAAAATGGAAACCCTTTCTTTAGAGCAAATATTTGCGTTATGTGGCCTTACCTTAAGGTATTGGTATTGCCTTAACTAACTTTAAGTGAAAACCGCTTACACCTGGGAAGTTCTTGCGGATTTTGAAATCATAAATGAGAAAAAATCCAAAAAACAAGAAAAATCGCTGTAGGGATTTTTAAATAAATCACTGTAAATTCACATTTTTAGGTTTATTTTAGATTTTAGCAATTTTGCTTGGAAACCGCAAGTCCTATCGAAATGAGGCTAAAGAAAATGTTGTAGATGTGAAAATTCTCTAAATGATTGTCCATTTTTTTAGATATATATATATATATATATATATATATATATATATATATATATATATATATATACATTTTTAGCTTTTTTCTTAGGTTTTCACGATTTGCTTGAAAACGGTAACTCTTATCGAAATGGGAATAGAGAAAATCTTTTAGCTGTGAAAATTGTTTTTTGATTTATCTCATCTATGAACATTGTAGTTTCAGAATCCGCAAAAACTTCCCAGGTGTAAGCACCTTCCATTTAAAGTTGCTTCAAGAGCACCATGTCAATCTACGGATCTGCGATAGTGTTCCTCTTGTTTTCGAAGCGACGACAATTTCTATGAATGAATCTGGTGATATAGTTGGAATGAGTGGTGGAGGGCAATAGAAAATAGCATAATTTATGGTGGGCTTTAAAATCGGCATGTAACTTACAGCTATCTCCCTTCAGAAGATGCAATATCGAGGGTTTTTAACAAGACAAAAAGCTAATAAGTGGATCTGGGTATAGATCAGGGATGCTCTTCTTTGACTTCTGTGTGGAACAATGGAAAAATACTAAACTATGTAATTACAAGGCCTTACGACTGACAATAACAGCTTAAGAAAACAACGCAATAATCTTCAATGTCATAAGAAGTTTTGTTATAAATTATATATAGATAATAAAGATTAGATAGAATATTAACTAACCGTAGATATATTACGTATTTAATAATATACAGTTTTTAATGAGATTCAACAGTTTATAATTGCTCTAAAATGTAGATACCTATACCTTGTAGTGAACTAAATAATAATAACACTGTGCTACAAAAGTTGACAAAATTGTTTTGCAGGGGTTCTGATGCATATATTCAGTTTTGTGGGAGTCCATGGAAGACGAAAATATCTTTGGTTTTTGGGTCACTTCGTTTTTTTTATTTTATAACGGCAAATGTAGTGAAAAACGGAGTTTCTTGGATTTCCAACTTAAAACGGACATAACTTCTTTCTTCCACAACGGACTTTTACAGCATATTTTTATTTATGTCTTTCGAACAAGCCATAATTTTTAAAAATCGGGTAACAAATGGTTATGTTATAGTGATGTAAGTGTGACAAAAACGCATTAAAAACAGGAAAATGATTTTCCTCGTGCTCTGGGCTGCGTAGAAGACACCAAACAGCATAATTATCTACTTTTATCAAGAAGGAAATTTAGTTAGCTTTACAAAATGGGGAAAACCAACCAATCGGTTGAAAAATAGATGAGATATAGCATTTTTTGTGTTTTAACCTTTTGGTTCTTCCTTATATCTTATAAAAGTTGGTACCTTAGTGCGTATGATTGTATTTTGAATTTGTCTATTTTATAATTACGCACAATGTGCCAATCTTTTATAAAGGAAAACCCAAAAATTTAAAACACTAAAGATGGCATAACTCACGCATTTTTCAACCGATTTCATTGTTTTTTTTTTTTCATTTTGTAAAGCTAACTAAATTTCCTTCTTGGTAGAAGCAAATAATTACGCTGTTTGGTGTCTTCTACGCAGCATAGAGCACGAGGAAAAGCATTTTCCTGTTTTTAATGCGTTTTTGTCACACTTAAATCACTATAACATAACCATTTGTTACCCGATTTTTAAAAGTTATGACTTGTTCGAAAGACATGATTTTCACCTTTTAAATAAAAAATAAGCTGCGAAAGTCCGTTGTGGAAGAAAGAAGTCCGTTTTAAGTTAGAAATCCAAGAAACCCAGTTTTTCACTACATTTGCCGTTATAAAATAAAAAACGAAGTGACCCAAAGAAACCAAAGCTATTTTCGTCTTCCATGGACTCCCACAATACCGAATTTATGTATCAGAACCCCTGCAAATTTTCACTGTGGCACAGTGTAATTGTTTCCGCAAACATCCCAGAAGGCAAGAGAGACCCCTCAAATATCAATGAATGCACCCCGATTCATATTAGAGTTCGAAAGGCGTGTCTTAAGACACCACTAGCCCGTGTTCTGCATATTTTGAAATTATTAACTGACTTTTCCAAATTATTAACTGAATGAACAGACACCGATCTTTTACTTTGCTTTGCGATATCTACAAATTGTAATATTTATTATGACTAGTCACCGACACCGAGTATGTACATATGTATCGGCATATTAAAATCTTATACAACACAGCACAAAATCCACATTATTCATTTCAGAATAAAAATTAAATAATAAATACAGTCTAGATTTTTTAACAAGTTTACTTAGGAAATAAAAGTGCATTGAATTGCAAATTGTTGCGGTGTATTTACTTTTACTCACAACAAGTACAAAAAGTCTATGAGCGGCATAGTCGACAGTTTTAGGCTCTATAACGTCAAACCAAATTGTTCGACTTAGAACCGAAATAGGACCTGATTTTTGATGGTTTCGTATTAAAAATCAGGTCAAATTGTGAAAGAAAATTATATGGAGACATGCATAAATCACCCGCAAAGTTTAAGTCTTCACAGCGGTTGTTGAGACTCAATACAATTTCAAGCTATTTTCCCAGAATTTAATTATAATTCCATGGAGAACTACTGCAAATAAAGCAGGTGAAAGAAGATATCATTACTTGACCCCTGTGTTGATGACATGACACGCAATTTATGCATCTGAATTTAAAAAAATTAAGAAAAAATCTGAACATATACTGAAATGTGGAGCAGCATCAACACGGCAAAAAATTAAAGGAAATCAAAAACCACTTTTTGCAAAAGTATCCGATTTCACTCAGAAATCTCCATACATTATTGATCAGGATAAAATTTCCGAGTCGATCTATGCATATTCGTCCATCCATCTCACGATGGGGCCGATGACATGTTTTTGAGGCAAAAAATCACAGGGGCAAGCTAGACCTTCAAAATTTCGTGCAGATGTTTATAATCGGCCTAGAAGCTAATCTGCCAAATTTGGTTGATATCGGTTCATATATAGATATAGCTCTCATATATATGTTCGCCCGATTTCGAGTAATTGATGGACCAAACACGAAAATTCTGTCCAATTATGATGATATTTGGAATATGTGGCGGAATTCGGACTGGAAATAAGTTTGCCAAGTTATTTTGAAATCGGTTCAGATTTGGATATAGCTCCCTTATATATTTTCGCCCGATTTGAGGTATTTCGTGCAACAAACACGCAATTTCTGTCCAATTTCGAAAAAATTTGAAACGTGTGACAGGATTTGGTCTAGAAATATGTTTGCTAAATTATATTGAAATCGGTTCAGATATGGATATAGCTCCCATATATATTTTCACCCGATTTTAGGTATTTGGTGCAACAAACACGCAAATTCTGTCCAATTTCGATGAAATTTAAAATGTGTGTCGAAATTACGTCTAGAAAAAAAGTATGCCAAATTATATCGAAATCGGTTCAGATTTGGATGTAGCTCCCATATATATTTTCACCCGATTTTAGGTATTTCGTGCAGCAATCACGCTATATATGTCCAATTGTGATGAAATTTAAAGTGTGTGACGGAATTTGGTCTGGAAAACATTATTGAGACATCATATTTAAATCGGTTCAGATTTGGATATTTCGTTCATAAATTTTCTCTGTCGAAGTTAATTGTTTTCTCAATTTAGTTGGTTGATACCGAATTTCCTTGAGAATATAGTTTAAATATTTTTCTTTTGACAAATTGGCCGAAACCGAGGCGGCATGAATCAAGGGTTTGGTATTGTTGCCGTGTTCATAGCAGACTTCCGAAGCAAGTTTTCTTCCTTCACTATAATCCACATTAGGGCGCCCGCTCTTCTTTTTATCATTACCTTGTTCTAGCGTAAATACTGTGTCGCTAGCTAACCATAAGCTTCCAAATTGTAATACACGACTTTTTGACCTCCAATTTTTTATCCATTTTTGGTTAAATTTGCTTTCTAACTTCGGTCATGAAGTTGTCTTTGACACCTCGATTAAATTTTGCAGAAATCCATTCTATATGGTGTTTAGGTTTTCGCTGATTTTCCAACCAAAAATTAAAAATATCCAAATTTTTAAGTTTTACGAAATCTGGAAGTTGATAATTTTTTTATTCGCAAGTATACGCAAAATCTGTTAGCCGACATTGTCACCTTTCACCAGATACATATTTTTATGAGAAAGCACCCTGAAGCCGAAAGTTCTACTCCAAAGAACACATGGACGATACCACAGACTACATCAAAAACCATCACTTAGGCCGCCATCAGACCATCTGCTTTTTCACATGTATGACATCAGCTGTTCTGTATATTAGTATACCCAAAGTGACAACATACATGTGAAAAAGCAGATGGTCTGATGGCCGCCTTACTGACACAACAAATTATTGACCACATCTAATATTACATTTACACTTTTAATAATAATCTTAATTTACACACCATTTCCCGTATTTTCCATTTTTAAAAAATAGATAATAGCAACAGTTGAGGTTTTGACGCCAAAATACTTAAATTGTTTAATTACGACTGAATGTCAGAAATAAACGGAATCATAATTATGACATCTTTGACAGCTTGGCATGTCGACGTGGGTCGTTGCCAGATTGTAATTTTTTGGTTTTGGAGGTTTGAAAGTGCTAAGAATATAATTCCGTTATTATTTGATTTCAATCGCCGACTTGAAAAAATGACTTTTTGCCTCAAAAACCTGCCATTGGCCCCATCGTGCATCTGTTGGCATCACCCACAAAAATAGAAAGAGGACGCTGAAGTTTTTTAAAAATGCTTCTTCTGTTTGTTGGCTAGTCAAGTTCGAATATGGGATATATCGGTCCTTGTTTTGGTATAGCCCCCATATAACGGTACAGCACGATTTAAGGTATATTGACGGTTTTAGCAAAATTTTCAAACCGAATTAACTGTAATTCTCATTTAGGGCTCCTAGAGGTCCAAAAACTTGTCCACCAAAAATTGTGGGCATAGGTCCATATTGTGGTATGGACGCCATATAACGATACCTTCCGATGTTCGGTACTTTGAGGATTTTAGCTACAATTTTAAACCGAACTAGCTGTAATTTGACATTTGAAGTTTTTAGTGATCACAAAACTTCTTCACTAAAATTGTTGCTAAATTGTTTAAGTGAACTATACGTTACGATACGCACAGGTTTTGATTTTTAAAGGTACTTCCCGATTTGAGGTATTTTGAGAATTTAATCTACATTTATTCACTGAATTACCTGTTATTTGACATTTGAGGTTCCCTTCAGTTACGAAACTTCTACATCAAATATTGTCATTTTAGGACCATGTTTTGATATAGCCCTAATATAACGGTATAACTCACGATTTTCGGTATTTTGAGGATGATTGCTAAATTTTTGACAGACAGTTACCGAAATAACGGTGATTTGACATTTGGGGTTCTGACGTCTGCAGTCATGAAACTTCTCCACCAAAAATTGTCAACATAAGTCCATGTTTGGTATAGCCCACATATAACGACACCTCCCGATTTTAGGTACTTTGAAGATTTTAGCTACATTTTTGGACAGAACTACCTGTTATTTGAGATTTGAGGTTCCCAGTAGTCACAAACCGCCTTCTCCACCAAAAATTGTCAATATGTTTCTGGTATAGCCTTCATATAACAGGCCTCCGGATTTTAATTTTTTTGAGGAATTTAGCTACATTTGTTGACCAAACTATCTGGAATTTGTCATTTGAGGTTCCCAAGGGTCGCAAAACTTTATGTGAACATATGTAGGTCAATACATTGGCCTCCATATAAAGGTACCGCCCGATTGCAAACACATTTTGGTGTATCCGTGATCGAAAATCTTGTTTACCTAAAATTGTGGATAGGAAAGAAAACTAATTATTCCACTTTAGTTCAGAATTTAGTTCAGGGTGTAAAATGTTACTACGTGATTATAGCTTAAATTTTGGGTTACTTAGCCGTCTTATAAGTTAATCCAATTCCATCATGTAGTAAGAGTTACAGCGGCATTACTTGCTAGGTTTTTACATCCTCAACCTTAACGTTACCTTTCTTGGGTACGGTCGAACATGTGCTTCTTAGAAATAAAGATTTTGGACTCCAAGTATGTTTGGACGAAATCTATTTCAGACAATTTGCAGTCGACTTAGCCCTGTCCGTCCATTCGTCTGTTTATCTGCCTTTCTTGTTGATATGCACGATAGCCTTTGAATGGTTTAACCTATTTGATACAAATTTGTCACTCGTAATACCTATTTTGTCAAAACTTAGATCATGTCCGAAGATGTGTCAACCCACTACTTCGGGTAACTTCCCCAGCAAGTTGTGCTTGCGGCTCCTTTTACGACAGGAATTTTTTCGGGGCCAAGTCTATACTTCCTGAGTTAATGGCCCAAAAAAATTATACAAATCCAGCAGGAACTCATATGACTGATGTGTGCGATTAATTGGTGGACCTACTGGGGACCTTAAATTTCAAAAAATAGGTAGTTCGGTCAAAAATTGTATAACGAACAACAACTTTGGATACCTCCCTCAATAACGTTCACAATTTTCGTATTGCTGTTCGAAGATCGCTTTGAAATTTTTAACAAAAGTACACGTTGTGGTCCTGTTAATGGTGACTGTAAAAAAACCGTAAAAAGAAACAAAATAAGCTTCCTCTTCTAAATTTGTGTTCTATTTGTATGTCACAAACTTCTGGACCAAAACAATTATCCAATACCATAACTCATATAATGTAGGGTATCAAAAACATGTCTATACTCCCTGCCGATTAAATATTTATTTTCTTTTATTTACTAAACGTATTAAAACTGTCTTTATCTAATTGTTTATTACATGTTTTTTATTTTCTTTATAGGGAAGATGAATACAGCAAAATAGTGCCGACAAAATTCAATTATCAAATCGTACCGGCAGCTAACAATAACAACAACAATAGCATCGAGACAACGGATATCTATCGGCAAAAGCATTGCGACAATGAACACGACCACAAAACAATTAAACGGGGTATTTACCATCAGGTAACATAACTATAGCACATAGTATTTAACACTTGTTTCCCATAACAGATAAAAAAAGCAATTGTAAAAAAACAACAACAAAAAAAGAAATTTGGTATCAAAAAAATAACAATGGTCAAGGCATTGCCAAAAACAACCAATGCGCGATTTCAAAGTTTTAGTTGGCTAACTGAAGGTGAAACACAAAAAAAACTGAAGAATAAAAAACTGTGAGGGAATAAGTGCAAGTGTTGTATTAGCATAGGTTAGGGTTAAAAGCCTTAATTTTTGGCAAAAAAATCACCAAACCATAAAAAGAAATAAAAATAAAATTAATTAAAAATAAAAAAAAAACTTCCCATACCGGGAATCGAACCCGGGCCTTCTGGGTGAAAGCCAGATATCCTAGCCACTAGACCATATGGGATATGGACAAACGTTGACAAAGTGTGGCATATTAGCTGAGAGCACACAGGCATGCATGTTTGTTTTGGTTTTCTTATATGTTCTCTTGTTAAAAATAGTTGAGCACAAATATTTTTTAATTTACTTCTCTTTGTTTTGATTCTCTTCAAACGCATGTTCTCTTTGCTTTGCATTGATAATAACAGTGTGGTTAAATAAAATAAAACCACTTCGTTGGATAACAATTTTAATAGACGGACGGTAAAATACCGAACGGGTAATCGATTTTCTCGGTTATTTGATAATTGAAGAATATATGAGTGAAAGTCAAAAAAATTTAACATATGTAGGTGAAGACAAGGTTCACACTACTATATTACTATTATACCATAAAATATAGCCATTGGTGGATAAAACACGGGTGTTATCATGAACGGCAATTCCCAATGAATTTTTTCACTTTCTCCCTTAAGTTGCAACGGCGGAAAGACAAAACTGACGGGGAAATTTCATTCATGATAACCCCAAAAGTGTTTTTGCACAAAGCTAAAAAATGTGGCTAAAGTTAATTTGCGTAGAACTACAGTATGCAAAGTTCATATTCGTACACCCCCAAAAAATGAGTAAAATCGTTATTAATTCCATATTTTATGTGCAAATATGAAAAAATTGATGGGAATTACTATAAAGAAGAAAGTTTTAAGAATAACAAAACAAATTTTTAATTTATTACGTCATTTTGGTATGGGTGGCGCCTGTGTGGTTGGTAAAGTTCGTATTCGTACACCTATGAGCACTATATATTTGGGGTTTTTAAGGATTTTTTAAACAAAATAAAGGCATTTTTTTTTTCTTTTCTGCTTTTGGAATGCCTCTGCTATAAAAATGTGTAAAAATAACGATAACTTAATTAAAAAATTTGCATAAATAACAATTCGGACCAATATTTGAAATACTTAAAAAAATGGGGTAGATATGATTAACTATGACAATTAATTCCGAATTTTGGACGAGTATATTAGAGGTCTAATATGAAACTAAATGTTGTCAGCGTTTGGAAATGTAAAGAAACGTAATCCGGGCTAAGTTTTTGGTTTCTACTTGGTAAAAATCGTAAGTTTCGTTATAAATTTGACATAAAATGTATTGAAATTTTAGAATACGGCTTCGAAAATCCGATGTACCACCCGATTTAAGGTAATTTGACGTTTTTCGCTCCAGTCTCAAACCGAATTGGCTATAATTTGACTCTTAGGGTTACTGGGTATTTATCAAAAATTGAGAACATGCAACCGTGTTTTCTTATAGCCCCAATATAACGGTACCGCCCAATTTCAGATATTTTTACGTTTATAGTCACATTTTCACACCGAACTAGCTATTATTTGGCATTAAGGGGTTTCCATGTGGCCACAAAACTTTTCTAATGAAAATTATTGACATGTGTCCATGTTTTAGAATAGCTCTCATATAACGGTACAGCCTGGTTTCAGGTAATTTAAAGTTTTAGCTCCTTTTACAAACCGAATTGGGTGTAATTTGGCATTTATGGCACGCTTTGGAATAACATATCACCACCGATTTCAAGTTTTTTTCCAAGTGGTTAAAAACTTCAGACGGTACCCCTCGATTTTCAAGTTTTTAAATGACCGAATTAGCTAAAATAAGCTGTTTGGGGATTACAGTGGTCAAAACGTCACACCCTAAAATGATGGGTGTTAGTATTTTCGTAACAGAATGAAAACTAATTATGCCATACTAGCAAAGTACCCGCTACTTCGCATGCGGAAAGGATATACAAAACAAATAAAAAATATGTAATATAGAACGGTGAACATGGAAAAATGTTTGTACTAATACCTATTTTAATTGATATTTATTTTCATGTAAGTACAATTCGTACCACATAAGTCCGATTTTCCTCACGACTACACATCAAGAGCCAGCCATAATTGTTGAGATATTTTAATTTGGGTGCTCAGCGCCAAGACGGCTTAACCCACCAACCCCGATCCTCATTTCCAGCTCTATCTGTTCCCCCATTTATAGTACTATTTAGTACTTTACATATAAATACGAACCTCCTCCTAATATTTCAAAATTCCCTTTACACAATAACACATTTTCCCAATTCTGTACCATATAGTATAATTGGTATATTTATGGTTTATTTCCTAAATCTGACGTTATTACCAAATAACAACGGTAATCTTAATTCTAAATCTCACGAATCCAGGTCTATTCGTTAGTCCAATACAAAATTGTACCATGCATTGAACCATCTTCGTACCCCTAAGACTACCAAATCCTAATTGTAACAAATTTAGTACTTTTTGTAAACATAAGTGCAAATTTCCAAAACAAACTCCAACGGTAATCTCAATTCCAAATTTCAAGATTGCAGCTCTAGCCGTTCGGTCAAATCCAAAATGTACCAAATTTGGTACTATTTAGTACATTTCCAAACATTTCTAATAATTTCCAAAACTTCCTCAATCCTTCACTTCAACTGGTATTTTAATTCCAAATTTGAGGATTGCAGCTGCATCAGATCACCGAAATCCAAATTGTACCAAATTTAGTACTTTTCGTACCCATAAGTACAAATTTTCAAAACTACCTCAGTGCTAAGTTCAAACAATAAGCTTAATTCTGAACTTCAGGATTCCAGATATATCCGATCACTTAAATCCAAATTTGGTACCATTTAGTACTATTCGTATCCAAAGTACGTATTTCTAAACCTACCTCTATCAACACTCCAACATCAATTTTAATTCCGAATTTCACGATTCGAAATGTATCCTATCACTGAAATCCAAATTGTTCAAAATTTTTGTGTTCCAAGTACTTTTCCTACCCATAACTAAAAATTTCCAAAACTTTATCAATCCTGCACTCCAACAGTACTCCTTATTCCAAATCTCGGGATTCCAGCTATATCCGTTCACCAAAAACCAAATTGTACCAAATTTGGTACAATTTTGTACTATTCGTACCCATGAGTACGAATTTCCACAACTACCTCAATCCTACATGCCAACAGTAAACTTAATTCCAAATTTCCAGTAGTAATCATAATTTCAAAATTCACTATTCCTGCTCTATCCGATCACTCAAATCCAAATTGTACAAGATTTGGTACCATTTAGTACTTTTCGTACCCATAACCAAAAATTTCCAAAACTACCTCAATTCTACACACCAACAGTAATCTTAATTCCAAATTTCAGAATTCCTGCTATATCCGTTCATCCAAATCCAAATTGTACAAAATTTAGTACCACTAAGTACTTTTTGTATCCACAAGTACGAATTTAGTACTTTTCGTTGCCATAAGTACGAATTTCCAAAAGTATCCCAAGCCCACACTCCAATAGTAATTTTAATTCCAAATTTCACTATTCCAACTCTATCCGATCACTTAAATTCATATTGTACCAAATTTGGTACCATTTAGTACTTTTCGTACCCAAAAGTACGAATTTCCAAAATACCTCTATCCTACACTCCCACAGTAATCCTAATTCTAAATTTCAGGATTCCAGCTCCATCTGTTCCCCCAAATCCAAATTGTACCTTATTTGGTACTATTTAGTACCTTTCGTACCCATATGTGCGAATTTCGAAAACTACCTCCATACCTGAAACCTACACTCCAACAGTAATAGTAATTCCAAATTTTGAGAATTCCAACTTTATCGGTTCGCCGAAGTTCAAATTGTACAAAATTTTGTACCATTTAGTACTATTCGTACACATGAGTACACATTTCCAAAACCACCTCTTTATATCAACTCATCTTCTAAACCTTGATTTTCATTCCAAATTTCAAGATTTTAGCTCTATTCGTTCACCAAATAGTACTAAATTTAGTAACATTTAGTTCTTTTCGTACACTTATAGTTCGAATTTCCAAAAACCCTTTGGTACACCTTTCTAGCTCTCCATCAGTGAACCTCATTCCAAATTTCAGAATTCTAGCTCTTCGCGTTTGCCTAATACAAAGGGTATCATATTTAGTACCTTTTAGTACTTTTTGTACCGTTCAAGTTCGAATTTCCAAAAATCCAGCTTTATCTGACACCTTCGGACCAAGAGTGACCCTCACCAAAAATTTCAAGATTCTAGCTTTAGCCGTTTAGTCTGCGCGTTGATTATCAAACAGTGAGTCAGTCAGTCATCATTACTCAACTCTTTTATAAGTACAGATAAGTTCAGAATATTTCATGGTGGAGGGCATAAAAAATTCGGACGATTTTCAGCTAAATAAGGTTTTACATCTTCTGTTTAAGATGTTTAACAGCCTCATTCACTGTGGAGGCAAAATTTTTTCACAGTTGGTCCACTTTTTGATTTTGACATTAAGGCCATGTTTATATTACCGACTTTTTCAGGGTTAACCTCCTTTATGAGGATTTATTTGAAATATAAGCATTGAAATTGACATTTGAAACCCCTGTGGGTTTGTTAAATCCGGAGAAATATAAACGTAGTATAAAATCGACTAGAATAATTTTAGTATAATTGGGGGGCATCGGCCATATGTTCTTTCCAAGTGCTTTCAAAATGTTTGAGGTATCGCTTGATGTATTGATGCTTCTTCTTTCCATTCCGTAGTACTTCCTTGCATATTCGCAGGTTATTAATGTTTGCAAATTGTATTTTGTTCCGTTGTTATACCCTACACCCTACACAGTCGTAAGAGGTATTATGTTTTCGTGCATTTGTACGTAACTTACAAAGGGAAACTAGATAGACCCATAGTTCCTTTTAGGGATATACATAGAATCACATTCTGAGTCGATTTATGTACGTCCGTCAGTCTGTCCATCTGTACATGTATTTTTGTAATCAAAGTTCAGGTCGCATTTATTGTCCATTTCAAATAAAAATTGGGGAAGATAATTTTTGGTCAAAGGACAAACGCTATTTATTATACCCTCAGCCTTTAGGCTAGAAAGGATATATACACTTTTATACGACCAAAAATGTGCCTCTTCGAAATAACGGTTTTAGACCCCAAGTATGTTTGGACGAAATTCGTTTCAGACAATTGGGAGTCGATTTAGCAATGTCCGTCCGTCTGTCTGTCTGGCTGGTGCGCACGATAACTCTGGAACGGATCAACCGATTCGAACCAAAATATATTTTGTCCAAACTTAGTTTAAGTTCAAAGATGGGTCATGTCGGTCCTCCCCACAAAAGTTGAAAATTTTTCTGTAAAATGGTGTGAACAATAACTCTCGAAGGTAGCAATCGATTTGGTCCAAACTTTGCACATCGTATTATTTCTTCCAAATACAGATCGGGTTCGAATATGGACTATATCGGTGTACTCCTTCGGATAAAGTGAAATTTAAGAGCCCCTCTCGGATCGTTTTGAAATTTCGTTCATTAGTTTGTACTTGCGGCTTTCTTTACGACAGTAAATTTTTTTTTCCTGCGCAAGTCGATACTTCCTGAGATATTGGCCTAAAAGCTGCATGAAACCCTGACGACACCAACCAAAATGGCAAACCCGCAAGACAATTCTCGCATGGAGTTTCTGATTGGTGCAGACTTTGCATATCGTATTATTTCATCCAGTCATGTATCAGGTTGGAATATGGATTGTATCGGTCCACTCCTTCGGGTACCTCCCACACAAAATTCGGATAAAGTGAAGTTTAAGAGCTCCTCTCGGGTAGTTTTGATTATTTTTTCAGTAGGTTGGTCTCGCGGCACGGTAACGATACAATTTTTTTTTCCGGAGTAAGTCAATACATTCCGAGATAATGGCCCAAAAGCTCCAAAACCCTGTCGTCACATATGGCTATTGTGCAAGGTAACTTTAATACATTTTCAAAAATATTTTCCAAACTGTTTTTTTGGTCAATGGCTGAGGGTATATCTGCGTCAGCACAGCTGACTGATACTTTCTTACTTGCTTTTGGTAAAAATTGGTTCAGATTTGGATATAGCTCCATATATAAATTTATCCGATTTTAGGTATTTGGTGCACCAATCAGGCTATATATGTCCGATTTTCATGAAATTAGGCCGGAATTAGGCCATGAAAAAAGTTTGCCAAATTACATTGAAATCGGTTCAGAAATGGATATAGCTCACTTATATATTTTCGCCCGAGTTTAGGCATTTGGTTTTGATGAAATTTGAAACATGTGATGGAATGAGGTCCAGAAAAAAATTTGCCAAATTATATGGAAATCGGTTCATATTTGGATATAACTCCCATATACATACATATATCTGACTTATTCACAGTGGTGTAGGGTTTTATATAGTCGGCCCTGCCCGACTTTGATTCTTTCCCTACTGGTTTACATTGCGGTGTGTTTGTATGGTAAGGTGGTTAACTAACAAAACACCCAAAACCGATGACTTTTCAAGGAGGTCAAAAACTCACACCTTTTACGGGAATCATATGCACTCAAACATTTACTCTGAGACTCTATCTCAAGATCGGCTGAATTGTCTTCGACTATTTATTTCCCAGCTACCAAAGATTCAAATGTGTACAACACACACAGAGCGTGAGTCTCTTTCCAAGTTTCGCTAAATTGTCCTCGGTTGTTTATTACAAAGCTACCCAATATGCAAATGTGTACATACTTCCATTTACATATTTGTCATTTAATTGATTTTATGATTTGTTTATGAAATTTTAATTTATGTCCATCGATTGCCACACTATCGAAAGTGAAACCACAAATATTTTTAATGAATTCGATTGAGTAACAAATCAATTAAATGTTCATTCATTCTAACCAGCATCAATACGCGTATGTAAATTCATATGCATGCAAATATACATAAATATGTATGTACATATCTATATATATAAAAATGGTGTAAAAAATGTATAGTAATTCATAAAATGAGAACGGCTAGGCCGATTTCTGTAAAATTTTGTGTCAGTTATTCGTATTTTCGAGGAGAAGGTCTTTACGGAAGAAAATTTTGGAAAATCTCTCTGGAAAAGTCGGAAGATTGGAAAAATCGAAAATTGAGTTTTTGTATGAAATTTTATTCCTTAATAGCGAGACGAAGTTCGCCGGGTCCGCTAGTACGACATAAATATATATGTACTCTTACTTACTTGAATGTAGTGAAATATTTCAATATGCTAGAACAAATTTCACAACTCTTATACTGTCGTTCGCAGACGTACATAATAGATTAGGGTCAATTTCATTATGTCGTTAAACATGCTGCTGAAAAATAGATGTTCCCCTCTTTTGGTAATATGAACTGGTACTTTTTGGTAGATTTATCAACTTTCTTTATATGCTTATTCCATAGCTAATATTTGTTATATTTCATCCTCGTGTACTAGGCATATACATAGGTTAGAGGCATATAGGGCATTGTTTATCTCCAATGTGGCCTGGGGTCTGTCTGGCACAACATATTCTTCTCTTTAAATAAAAATTTGTCCGAGTAAAAACTAACAGTAATGTTCGTTTTCTTGGTTCGAAAAAATTACCTTGACAAGCTGTATATATGTATCCAGATATGATATGAACATTCAAAATGTTGATGATGAGCGTCATCATCATTTTGTACCACAATGAATTTAATAAAAAATGGGAGACAATAAACGAGGTACAATTTCAATACAATAAGAAATTCAACCGATATTTGAGTCTCGATTGACAAGTTTTTCTACAGCTGACTTCGTACATTTGTTAATTGTTTTGTGTAATATTATTAATTATAAGGAAATGTATCTAGAGAATACAAATAAAAGTGGGTCATAAGTAATACAAATCACCATTGAGTGAAAGTGAATGGAATGAATATTGAAAGAGAATTTAATTTTTAAACTAAACACCATTTAAACACTATTTAGCCTGAATATACGTTTTTTTATAGTTTGAAAGGAACATTTCTTATAGAAAGAACACTATTCAGAATATCAGAATAGAAGTCTCTGAGAGAAAACGCTATTCAGCCTGGCTGAATAGAAGTTTTCTTACGGAAAACCCCTGGCTGAATAGAAGTTTTCTTATGGAAAACCCCTATTCAGCCTTCTTATGGAAAACCCCTATTCAGCCTGGCTGAGTAGAAGTTTTCTTATGGAAAACCCATAGTCAGTCAGGCTGAATAGAGGTTTTCCATAAGAAAACTTCTATTCAGCCCTGAAAATCCCTATCCCTGAATAGGGGTTTTCCATAAGAAAACTTCTATTAAGCCAGGCTGAATAGGGGTTTTCCATAAGAAAACTTCTATTAAGCCAGGCTGAATAGGGGTTTTCCATAAGAAAACTTCTATTCAGCCAGGCTGACTATGGGTTTTCCATAAGAAAACTTCTACTCAGCCAGGCTGAATAGGGGTTTTCCATAAGAAGGCTGAATAGGGGTTTTCCATAAGAAAACTTCTATTCAGCCAGGGGTTTTCCGTAAGAAAACTTCTATTCAGCCAGGCTGAATAGGGGTTTTCCATACGAAAACTTCTATTCAGCCAGGCTGAATAGTGGTTTTCCATACGAAAACTTCTATTCAGCCAGGCTGAATAGTGGTTTTCCATACGAAAATGATGTTTTCCATAAGAAAACTTCTATTCAGGCAAGCTAAATAGATGTTTTCCATAAGAAAACTTCTATTCAGCCAGACTGAATAGGGGTTTTCCATAAGAAGGCTGAATAGGGGTTTTCCATAAGAAAACTTCTATTCACCCAGGCTGAATAGGGGTTTTCCATACGAAAACTTCTATTCAGCCAGGCTGAATAGTGGTTTTCCATACGAAAATGATGTTTTCCATAAGAAAACTTCTATTTAGCCATAAGAAAACTGCTGAATACGTGTTTTCCATAAGAAAACTTCAATTCAGCCAAGCTGAATATATGTTTTCCATAAGAGAGCTTCTATTCAGCCAGGGTGAATAGGGGTTTTCCATAAGAAAACTTCTATTCAGCCAGGCTGAATAGATGTTTTCCATAAGAAAACTTCTTTTCAGGCAAGCTGAATAGGCGTTTTCCATAAGAAAACTTCTATTCAGCCAGGCTGAATAGGGGTTTTCCATAAGAAGGCTGAATAGGGGTTTTCCATAAGAAAACTTCTATTCAGCCAGGGGTTTTCCGTAAGAAAACTTCTATTCAGCCAGGCTGAATAGGGGTTTTCCATACGAAAACTTCTATTCAGCCAGGCTGAATAGTGGGTTTCCATACGAAAATTATGTTTTCCATAAGAAAACTTCCATTTAGCTAAGCTAAATAGATGTTTTCCATAAGAAAACTTCTATTCAGCCAAGCTGAATAGGGATTTTCCATAAGAAAGCTTCTATTCAGTCAGGCTGAAAAGGGGTTTCCCGTAAGAAAACTTCTATACAGCCAGGTTGAGTAAGGGTTTTCCATAAGAAAACTTTCATTCAGCCAGGCTGAATATTGAAGCTTTAAAATTAGAATTAATTTCAGTCAGACTAATTTTTATCACATACCCTAAAAATTTTTTGTCTTACTTACCCTCCATTTAATCTAAAATATCTTCTTGCCTATTCTTTTGCAGATCATTGCCACATGTGCCGTTCTATTGTTATCTGCCGCTTGCGGTATGCCCATTGGCTATTCAGCAGTATTATTACCTCAATTAAGTATCGCGGGAACGTCGGCTACAAATTCAACACCTGAAATTGTCATAGACATTGAAATGGGTTCGTGGATTGGTAAGTGACAAAACCTCAAAACATGTCAAACGTATTTCCCTAAATTTTTCCATTTTTATTTCAGCCAGTGTTCATAGTTTAGCCACCCCGGTAGGTTCATTTATCTCTGGACCCTTGGCCGATTATCTGGGAAGACGTTCCACATTGTTGGTATCCGTGATACCCGTATTTTTGGGATGGAGTGTTTTAGCCTTGGCCCAGAACTATCCAATGCTGTTGATCGGTCGCTTACTGTGTGGTTTTGCCACAGGCATTTTGGGTGGACCGGCTCAGGTACGTATTTTTTTTTTTGTTATTTCATATAAAATGAAAGCGAAAACAAAATAATTACGCCATAGGCCAGCCAAGCAGCCAGCCAGGGTTATAATTTAATGAAGATTAAATAATGAACAGCTTAGACCAGATTTTGTTGCTCACTTTTTTCAGTTTTCATTTCATTTAAGTGTGTGGCCACAATCAAGACGCCACTCCGTGGGGTACTCTTTGTAACCTTACAAATGCGGAACTATTTTGCATAGCTGTCATCTATTACAGACTGACACACACGCATACCCCTTTCCATGTCACAAACTCGGAAATCTCCATTGTCCCCAGCCATTGTTTGGTGGTGGTGGTGCATTAGCATAAAAAATTCCCACCAGTGGTTATGAGCGCACATGTCAAAAGACAGGCAGGCTGGCTCAATTGTAGGAGGCATACAGAGCAGCAGCATTAGAAAACAAAACACATCTTATTGGGAAAAGTCATGGACATATTCATCATCAGATTTTTAGCTTTCAGTGGAAGATAAACACTTTTGTGATCCACGATGAAAAATAAGTGGATTTGTTTATATTTGCTCTATTAAGAACCGCATTACCGGACACCACACAACGATGCCACACATACAAGCACACAGAAAAATGATAGATGATGCTATTGTCGGAAGTGCCGCCATAGATTCCTTTTCTTCACATAGTGTCTATTTATGATGGATAGTTCATTCTTTGGTAATTGGTTTTTGCAAATCAAATATGACGGCGAATAATTCTTGAACCTGAATCTTAAAGGTTCAAGGTCATCAGAACATTACTACTACGATTCAGCAAATATTAAATGAAATAGTTTAGCAGGTCAGTTGTCATATGTACGCACCGCACCCCCCATCCAACAAATGACACCCACCCAGCAAAAACAAAACCAATAAAGTGAATGACCTACATTTCTGTGAGCGAAAAGCGTGTCAATTGAAATAGATTTCTAGAATGGGAACGACGTGACCAGAGAGATACACTTCAAAAAAAAAAAATTCAAATAATTCTCCTATACTTGAATAAGGAATTTAATAAATAAAATTATATTCAACATATCTGAAAATGGTTTTCTATAGGAAACCCTTTTTTCTATGGAAAGTCTTTAGTTTTCGTATGGAAAACCATATTCAGGCAGGCTGAATTAAAGTTTTCCTATGGAAAACCATATTCAGCCAGGATGAATTAAAGTTTTCCTATGGAAAACCATATTCAGCCAGGCTGAATTAAAGTTTTTCTATGGAAAACCATATTCATCCAGGCTGAATTAAAGTTTTCCTATGGAAAACCATATTCATCCAGGCTGAATTAAAGTTTTCCTATGGAAAACCATATTCATCCAGGCTGAATTAAAGTTTTCCTATGGAAAACCATATTCATCCAGGCTAAATTAAAGTTTTCCTATGGAAAACCATATTCAGCCAGGCTGAATTAAAGTTTTCCTATGGAAAACCATATTCAGCCAGGCTGAATTAAAGTTTTCCTATGGAAAACCATATTCAGCCAGGCTGAATTAAAGTTTTCCTATGGAAAACCATATTCAGCCAGGCTGAATTAAAGTTTTCCTATGGAAAACCATATTCAGCCAGGCTGAATTAAAGTTTTCCTATGGAAAACCATATTCAGCCAGGCTGAATTAAAGTTTTCGTATGGGAAACCATATTCAGCCAGGCTGAATTAA